>NC_059163.1:56584660-56953415 GCF_019923935.1 Bubalus bubalis
CTGGCAGGTTGTATTTCGAACAACAGCCGAGCCCAAGCTGTGTGATTCGGCGATTCCCCGTTCCATTCTGCCCCCAGTTTTTCTTTTTTTCCAACCAGATTATTCGCCTTGAATTTTCTGCACAGCAAGTAAGATAGTATTGGCAAGCCAAACCACTTTTTGGAGTCCGAGTGTTTGTGCCTACCCACCCTTTTTTTCTGCTCCCAGTCCCTGACGCAGGGAACCCGGGGCAGAAAAGTTTGCTCCTTTGCTGAGAGCCTAGAGGGAAGTGCAGTCCGGCCCTTCCCCGGCTGCCCGGTTGTGGGGTCAAAGACGGACTGTCGGCTAAGCCAGGGATGTACGAGACAGCGGTACAGACTCCTGCGGCTTCCGAGCCAGCGGGAACCCGGCCCGCCTGTGCCCTGAGATCGCGCCCTAGAAAAGGATGGTGGACCCTGGAACAGGGTGAATGTCGGGGAGGCTGGGGCAGCCTGGGCTTTAGCCGGCTTGTTTTGGCCGGCTTTTGGCGCAGTACGTGTTCTGTAAAATTGTGACAGGTTATTAGCAAGGGAAGGGGCACGCGGGGTCACGAAGATGCCGCACGCTCGGGCTGAGAATTCTAAGGCTGGTGATTCCTCGTCTGGGCCCAGCCCGCTGGCATGAGTGCAGCCTGTAGTCGCTCGGCATCTGCGTGGAAGTAGGTCTCCCCTCACCCTGTAGCCGCCAGACAAGAGTTACAGGCCAGGGAGGCAACGGGAAAGGTTTCAGCACCAGCGCGTCGGGGACAGGGAATTCTCCTCGCGTGGTGAAGCGAGCCTCTATTCTTCCACGCCCGGTTCCCGCTCAGTACTCAAGCTGCCGCCCCTGGGAGACAAACTCTGGGGCTTGCTCTTAGATAAAACAACAGCTTGGAACCGATGTTGCTGTCCTCGAAAATATCTAGACCAGGGAATCTGTACAGAGGCTGTAAAACTCAAGTGGGTGCTCGGTCAGACCCCTGATTCCAAGGCAGAATTCATGACCACCAAACGGACAGGTTTTACCCGGGATAGTGGTTCATTAAAATAGTCTGCGTAAGAATAACCGGGGTGCAAGAGGCCGCGTCTCTGCTTGGGGCTGTGGGCAAACCCCTCCTCGCCCCAGGTCGGTTGAGTAGGGGAAATCCACTGCCTTTTGTTTGTAGGTGAGTGATGTGCATTGTGGCAGCAGCCGAGCAAAGGGGGGAAATTAATTGCAGCCAATTAATAATTAATCCCTTTTAAACAGCTTTATTATCTCTCCCGAACGACAGGGATTTGTCTGATAACCCCCCAAAGACCAAATGTCAAGTTTAACCAAATAGTTATTGCTTTATCAACCCGAGTCTGCAAATAAATTAATCAAAAGCAAATCTGTCCTTTGTGCGGCTCATTTGCTGGTAATGGATGGATATGAAGATTTGCCGATATTATTGTCTGTCATTCAATCTAACAAAGTGAACATTTATTGCATATATATTAAAAATTATCCCGGAATCGAGTGGCGCCGGCTTGCATTTATTGGAGTCTTCCCAGGGGTGAAGTCCCCTCGGATGAGGGCTCGTGGGGAAGAGAAAAGTGCGAGAGCGCGCATCCCAAATCTCTTTAAGCCTCTGCACCCGTCTCTGCCCCCTCCCCGCGGCGTCCCGCCCCCCAGCCTTTGCCCTCCTGGGGGGTGGGCGCGGGGACGGGGTGGGGGGTGGAGGGGGAAACGTGCCCGCTGTCGCCTGCTGAGCGGCCAAGGGAAGCCGAGCTGCTGTCAAAACAGAGGCCAGGAGCGGTGACCACTCGCAAAAGCATCGGCCCGAGGAAATTTGGGGTGTGATTGAAGAGAAAGAAACGGGAGGGGGGGACAGCTTCTCTTTGTCTTCTGTCTGGTTACATCATTTTCTAATTAGGCATAAAATTGTCTTCATACACTGGTATTGCGGCCTTCATAAACATAGCCATTATGGTTCATAAGGACGCCATTGTGGGGAGGCCTTCCCAAAATAGAAAGAACTGGGGAGGGAGAGGCTTGGAGTCAGGGAGGCCCGGCTTTGTCCTCCCCTGGGAGAAGATGGATGGCCAATGTCACGCAGATGATGACTTGGGACTATTAAATTGTCCGAGGGGGAAGAATCTTTACCAGCCCCCAGCAGGATCCGGAGGCTTTGGGGTGGGAAGGGAGGGCCAGGTGGCCGGCTTAGCCGGGCAGGTTGGAGGACGAAGCGGGTGAGTGCCAGGCGGGAGCGAAGTGGAGGGTGGTCGGGCGCCAAGGCTCCGGTCTTCTCTCAGCCAGGCCCTGCGCTCTGCGCTCGGGACACACCGGATCTCGAGCTGCCCTCTCACTCCAACCGCATCGCCAAAGCTGGGGGGCAGGTGGAGCCAGAGAATGGACAGCGGCAGCAAGCCCCGAGCAGTTCAGGGTAGTGCCAGGCGGGGAGACAATTCTTCCCATTATTCGAAGCGGAGACCCAAGGCGGGCCTCCCACCCGGCGGGGGGCACGTCGCTAACTGGCTAGAGATGGATGGAGGCTCCTGGAGCCCCCGGCGTCGTGTCAGACCCCGGGCAATTACTGTCCCGCCAGGATGGACACGCTGCCCGCCACCCTGACCCCGGCGCGCAGGCCTACTGGCTGCCTGAGTCGCCTCGGCGGTCCGCTCTCTCGCCTTTACAATAACCCGACTTGACATAAATAACTCCCATGCGCTTGTCTACATCTGCTTGACCTCCTGAACCCGCGGAGAATCTTCGCTGCGTTTACCCAAGTTACATTCTTCTTTAGAATAAAAGAGAAAAAAAAAAACAAAACTTTAAAACTGTAAATTCTAGTCTCCTGTCTTGCTCCAGCTAATTCGAGTTCTGGTGTGTCTTGCTATTCACATTGCTGCCAAACACACCAGTTCGCTTCTGGAGGACCGGGTCCTGCCTCTGCCTGCTTGTGCCTCAGGCATTGGCTGCGCTGTTGCAGGCACCCCTGAGCTTTCCGAGGTGACCTGAAGGCGCCCTGAGTTACAGGCGCCCTGAGGTGGTCCCGCCTCCGAAATCCCCTCCCCTGGCCAGACCTTGAGTGAGGGAGAAGGAAGAGTGGGTGCTGATCACCGGCTTGGTCCTGGGTTGTCTGAGGTCGCAGCTGGGGCCAGGCCAGCCAGTCAGAGCAGCCTGGCGCCTGGCGTGTGCTCCCGGTGACCTGATCCAGCAGGGGTGCGGGGGCGGCCCCGGAAGTGCCCGTGCTGGCGCCACGCGCTGCGGTCACCAGGCGCCAAGACTGGAGGGCTCGTATAGTGAAGGGGGCCAGTGGGGATGAGACCGAAGATTGCAGGGAATCGTCTGGCCAGGCTTGTGTCCAGCGTGTATCCCCAGCTGGAGCTGGCCTGAAGATGCCAGAGCCTTGCTCTGCGAGGCTTCCTCTGGGTGGGCGCTGGGGCCGGCGTGCCACTGACTTCCTGTCAGTCATCTCCGGTCTACTTAGGCCCAGCTGGCCGTGAGTCAGAGGATCTAGACAGCATCTCAGAACTTTCAGGATGGAAGAGCTCTTAGAGGTCTGGTGGTCAGAGTGACTTCTTGATGTGAAGGTCTCATCTACCCCCATCTGGGTGCGGCCTCCTGATCTTCTCTGAATTCCCCACCTGCGCAGGGATATCTGGGGAGCCAAGGATGGGCTCAGGGGTGGTGGGAAGTTGCAATTGCAGGAACAAGATCCTGCCTTTGCAGCTGTTACTAAGGCAAAAGGGAACAAACAGTGATCTTCAGATTCTGAAGCTCTAAGACCAGTTTTCCTCATAACAGCTTTCTTTCCATTAAAAAAGGGTCATTTAAATGTCCCTATTTCTGGAGTATGGTTTTTTACGCTGTCACTGTTAATGTCATTGGAGGTAGGCCCAAGCTGGTGTCTCTTTGATTAGGGTTCCTAATCCCATCCATTCACTTACTAGCCATTAGTCATTCTTTAATTAATTTCTACAAACACTTTGTGAGGGGATGTTCCACATGAGGTACAAGAGAAACAGAAAACACTGCACCCAAGGAACTTGCAGTTTCCTTGGAAGAAATATCACATGTTGTGGATACTGGAGGGTTCTGATGTAGCCTGGTTATAGAACCTCAGGACTCAGGTTGAGCCTAGATTTGTCACTTCCTGACTCTAGGACCTGAGTTGGGTACTGAAAGCCTCTGAGCTTCTATTTCTCATGTGTAGAGTGAACCTGTTGAGATATACACTCTGGGAAAGTGAAAGTCACTCAGCCGTGTCCGACTGTTTGTGACCCCATGGACTGTGGCCCTCCAGGCTCCTCTGTTCATGGAATTCTCCAAGCAAGAATACTGGAGTGGGTTGCCATTTCCTTCTCCAGGGGATCTTCTCAAGTCCAGGTCTCCTGCATTGCAGGCAGACTCTGTACAGACTGAGCCATCAAGGGATCCCCTAAATGTTCTGGGAGTCCCCCTAAATTCTCCGGGTGCTCTAAAACACATAAGTAATAGCTACAGTCCAGATAGAAATGAGCATAAAAACACTTGCACGGGCTTGAGGAAGACCTCAGTTTCTCTCTGTGCCTCTGAATTTTGCATTCCAAATAGTGGAGGACAAAGTACAAGGAAGGTGTGGAATGCATACTAGACTAGGAATCTTAACTGTGAGAAATAAATTGGCTTGTTTAATCTTTCTGTGTCCTCACCAAACAGTGGGGATTTCTACCTTATTTATTCCACAAAGTAGTTGTAAGGATCAACTCTTACTAGGTATGTAAATGTGTTTTGAAAACTAACAGGCATCTTGGGATAGCAGAGAGCCGTGGCTCCCTCTGTAGAAGGGAGGTGAGGTGGGTGGATGTGTGGCTGGTGGGGATGGGTGAGGTGGGTAGACCAGTGATGACTGCTGGAAGGTGGGCTTGTCTTCTGGCTCTACGGGAATGGGAGGATGCTGAGTCTTAGGCAGCAGCTGTCCACTACTGGAATGACTTATCTTTTCAGCATCTACCTGTGGATAAATGAGATAAAGAGAAGGGCTTTTCCTACATAGGCAAGGCCCTAGAGCTCTAGCACAGACAGCCGAAGTACTTGATTCAGGAAGCTTCACTGAATTTTCAAGGCTCTGCTGCCAGAAGTTTCTTTGAAAATGAGATTTGTTATTGATTGGGGAAAAAAGTGAGCAAAGTGAGATATTCTTTTGAAGCTTCCCTTCTGAAGATCCCTTCTGAAGAAATACACACTTTCATTCTTAGCAGGAAAAAAATGAGCCTGCTCATTTTGACTCCAAAACCAAACCATTCTTTTCATTCTATGCTCTTTGCTAAGAACTTTGCTAGCTCACTCAGGGAGGTGAGGTGCATTTTAAAAGAAACTTTATCTCCTGGCTGAACCGGGAGAAGGACAGTCACAGTGGGTTCTGAGAAAAAGGACTTTGACTCTAGAGAGAGTAAGCGCCTTTGAGATGGAAACCTTGGGGAAGGGGAGAAGTGAGGTGGGAGTGAAACTCCAAGAAGCTGGTCCACGTTTCCCTTGATGGTCAGAACGTTGATAAGGCAGCTAGTTAGCAACGTCTTCATCCCTGGTGGCATGTGGAAATCTTCCAGCAGGTTCTCAATTAAGGGAACTGCCTTTCTTTTCATTTGCTTCACTTTTGTGTTAAATGTTAACAACCTGATGCTATCTATTATGCTGCCATTATCCCAGAATGTTGACTGAACTGGTTCTTTTATCTGTATTATGGGGCTGCCTTACTTTCAGATTTATGCATTTTTGATATTAAATTCTTTCTCTTGTTAAGCCTAAGCTCTTGTTGACTTTCATTGACCCCCTGCCCTGGTCCCCAGTACTTTTCCATATTTAATATTGAAACATTTTTTCTCAATGCCCCTCCTGGCTTTGTTGCCATCCGCTTGACGGCTGTCCCTAATGGCCTGTGCTGTTTGCTCTGTTCTTGAACTTGGTGGGGTCACACAGTCTTTAACAGTGATGTCCTCTGAATGTCCACCCTTGCTGTCCAGCTAAGTTGCCCTGTGTCACAAGCTCTGCCCTTTTATCCGCCCCTAACTCCCAACTGCTCCTAATCACTTAAACAAACACCTTGCCTCCTGACGCCCCAGGCCCCCTGAACCTTTTGGGTTTTGTTTAGCTGAGCTGCTAATGCTCAGCCCGGTCCACAGGCGGCTTGGCCTCCCTGACCTGATACATCGCAGCTCTTCTCCTTGGAGCGCCTGCCTTGTCCAGCGCCCCCTGGGCCAAAGGCCAGGGTCCGGGCAGGGTTGACCAGCTGCTTGAGGTGGCCACAAAAGACACCAAAAGACAACCTCAGCTAGGAGCGGGTAAATGAATGTATTCATTTATCTTTCTTCCCCCTCACCCCAAACCTACCCACAAACTCAATCGACTGCCCGGCTTGAAACAAGACAAAGAGAAAATATTGGGAAGTTGTGTGGGGGTGGGGTGGGGTGGGGTTTGGTGGGAGAGGCCCCTCTCACACCAGAAATCTTAGCTCCTTCTTGGGGGCCGTCTGTTCAGTTTCACAACACTTACAGACCAATTTCCAGAATTGAAGTTGCCTGGTGTTTTGATTCTTCCTTTGCCTGTGCATTTGTGCCCTGAAGGTCCCTTCCAAATGGATACTAATTGTGGGGGCTGCACGCTGCTGGCTGCTCCAATGCCCCAGGGCCTCAGAGGACCTGCTTCTCAAAGCCTTAATTGACAAGGACCTGTCTGTATTTAGGAGCAGCTGGTCCAGAGCCTTGGCACATCAGTGCAATCTTAACGCAGCATCCCTAGCCCCGAGGAGGATGAGGGTAAATGTGGTTAAAATGAAGGAAGATTTATAGCTGGCCCCCTTGGGTAATAGGACAGAAGACAGCTCCTAAGATTTTCCCCTACGAGGGGGTTCATTCATCAGCTCCCGGGCCTGGTAACCCGGTAGGAGGCGCGCTCCAGCTATTATTACTAATGGGGGAGGGGAGGAGGGCAGCTTCGAACAATTAGGCAGGTGACAATATTCGACTACAATGCATCGTGCCCCAAACCGGACCGACTGACACTGCTCTGCCTCCTGCTTCCGCGGGCCTCGGCGCCGGTGCCTCCGCCTGGCTCTAGCTCTGGCTCTGGATTAATAAGTGGCGCCGCCGGAGGGCTGGGGAGACAGCGCTGAGGACGCCGGGCTGGCCTGCCTGGGAACACGGAGTGGCCGCTGGGACTCCTCGTTTGGGTGTCTTAAAGTCCCAAGCGGCCGGTAGCAAGGGCGATTGCGTAGACTAGTTGCTCCTTCCTGCGTCCCGGCAGGCGCGCCGGGCTCCGCGGCTTCCCAGCTTCCCATTGCACGCTGTCCTTCCGAGAGCCTTTCTGAAACCAGCTCGCCCCGTAGATACAGCCATTCAGCGGGTCACAAAGGGGTTGATTGGTTCACTGGGAACCCGGTTTTGTTGCGATGTGTGGGAAATACTTTGATGTGCGCCCAGTTCGCACGTGTGAACAGAGATAATGGGTTTGGGGATCTTCATTGAAACTTGAAGTTTTAAAGCAGAAATCCCCTAACTTTTGCCTGTTTTTCTCAACTTTTTCTTTTTTCTTTTTTCTACTCCTTCAGGAACAATGCCAACATTGAAGCCCGCGGTTGGAGTCTGCACAGTTGGAGATCTTTGGTGCCATTTTAGACATCTTTGGATTTCATCAATCAAACTGACTGCAATTTTCCATAAAAACCCTGAATTTGGGTCAGAAAGTGGGCAAAGTAGATAAAGATCATTCGAGCTGTCTTATGAGATGATAAATAGATATCCTTTCAGGCAACAATGGCAAAGTGCAGTTTTGTGATTCTCTTCCATGGGTTCTGAATGCAGTGAGTCGAAACGATTTATCCATGTTTTCCCATGGTTTAGGAGGTGTCTATACTTACTTGTCTCTAGTAGTCTGACCTTTCCCCGACTGAGTTGCTAAGTGTGCTGCTTTGAGTATTTCATTTCCTTCGTGTGTGTATGTGTGTTTTCCCAAAAACACACAAGAAAAGTTGTTTTTTTTTCTTCATTGCTCAAATCAATAGAATATGGGTCAGATCTAGATAATTCTCTGCCAGTAGAGAGGTTGCAGGCCCCTGAGTTGGTGTGGAAATTCCATTCGCTTGGTGGTTGCTCACAGGGCACTTGAGATACCATTTTAGATACCATGCTGAGTTGTAAACCCATTTTCCTAATAATAACAACCACAGCAACACCCACTGGCACTGTGTCCTTCCTATTCTTGAACTTGACGAATGGCCTTTTATAGAAGGTGAATAAAAGGAAACACTAAAAGAAACAAAAGAGAGAAACTCCCAAAGAGTATTTAGACTACTACCTCCAGAGACCTATCAAAGTGTTAGCTGAAATAATTTCTAAGTGAAGAAGAACACTTTACATTTTTCTCTTCCTTATGAAGAAAATTATGTTTACTCAGCATACACATCACAGACTAATCATCGCTGATCACTGAGGTTTAAATCCCCCTCCTTTTAAATTTTCTTGATCCTTCCCTTGAAAATGTTTTCATTTTGATAATCCCTTCACCCAATGTTTTTAGTTAACCAACTATCTTAAAAAATTCTTGAAGGATAGTACTGGCTCCTCATTGAGAAATCATGTTTGACATTCTTAGTTGTTCATGAATTAATTATCTGGTATGTCCTCATGAGCTCATAGATCTTGTGGAGGTATACTTGATTATGCAACAAATGTTTATAGTTTTTGATGTAAGATTTCCTCCTATACTCATAGGAATATCATCTTTTTGTGCTTTGCTTTTTAATATTCCCCAACTTTTTCTGATATTTCAGCTGGTAAAGAATCCACCTGCAATACGGGAGACCTGGGTTCAATCCCTGGGTTGGGAAGATCCCCTGGAGAAGGGACCGGCTACCCACTCCAGTATTCTGGCCTGGAGAATTCCATGGACTGTATAGTCATGGGGTCGCAAAGAGTCGGACACAAGAGGACTGAGCGACTTTCACTTTCATTCCCCAACTAAAATATCAAATGTATGCTACAAAGCATCTATAGAAGAGACTACGGTACAGTGGGAGTTAATTATTGTTATTAACTTACTGGCTTTATTAATTTTGAATGAAGCACATAGCTGCAGCTACAGTTATTTAAGTACTCTTTATTAGCTAAAATAATTAGCAATTTTTGGATACACTCTCACTATATAAAATTTAAAATGGCAATTGGAGATTCAGAAAAAATTCCCTCCTCTCATTTGTCTTTAATAAATCTTACTGTCAAATAGTAAACATTTTAACTTAATGTATAGCTATTTGAATGACCCTTTATCTTACTTTTTCAATTTTACATTTTAAAAGGTTGAGAACATATCTACTAAATCTAATATCAAATGATATTTTAAATTTAAAAGTATTTTCTGGAATTCAGAAAAACTGCTTCAAATCATAAATTTATGAAGGGAAGCATAATTATCTTGTTTAATATTTTCTCTAATGCCCTGTCATTCTCTTTTGCTCTTAATATTTTAGATATATCCATGATATGTATGAGATCTACTTAGTTACTTATCTTGTAGGTTACTTCCAATCAGGATATCACAAAATCATATATGAAATTATCATATGTATACATGGAATGATAGAATTTTGTTCACAGTTGTAGTCTGTTTTACATATCTTCTTTCAGTAATCCACCTACCATACCAAACAGTCACTGATAAAATTTTTAGTTGGAATTTTGCCATGCTCTGTAATACAATGAAAGCACTTGATTATTGTCATTGTTGATGACAACAGAAGCCTTATTGATGAACAGAAAAATTTCAAGCAGTCCTATCCAGTGCACTATGCTTTTTTAAAAAAATTATTTTATAAAGTTCAGACCAAAGGACAAATGTTGAAGCATAAACTTAAAGTTTCAGACATGAAGATACATTCTGGAAATATTATGACCAGGCAGGAAGTAATTTGGACTTTGTCAGGAACTGGATTTCCTAAGACCGGAACTGCAAACCAGAGAGGGAATATCTGTATCAATTTAACTTCCCATTTTTAGATGAGAAAACTGAGGCTGGGTGGATAAAATGGTGGTCACAGTGTTCATTCATGGTAGGACTGTAAGAGCAACTAAGCTTTCCACTGTCTCTCTCTGGCCCCTTACTAAGTCAGGGACACATTTCTCCACTATTTTTTTCCATGTTCATAAACAAGAAATAAATTAAAAAGGCATCTACATCCAGTTCTTTAAAGATCCTTCTCCCACTTGCAGCTTACCTTTAATAAGTTAATTTCTGCACAAGGGCAGCTGAGTCAATGCCAACAGCCCTCTTGGGGAGCTGGGCTGCAGTTCTCCTTTCATGGAAGATTTTTGTTCTTTAAAATTATTATTAGAGTTCCCTCAATATTCCCATTTCTGTTTCTCTACTTGCAATAAAATGAAGGAAATGAAATTGCTTCAAATAGGAAAAAAGGAAGAAAGAGAAAAAGGCTATCCCTGTACATACAAAGAGGAAAAATGTCCCCAGAGGAGTGAAAAAGAGGTATTTGGATCCACAGTTGTCCAGTCTGCCTGTTTTCAAATCCTGAATTTACTGTATGATTCATTTCATCCTTCACTTCTCTAAGTAACTACTCCACATCTTAAGTAACTGAGTAACTTCCACATCTCAATCATATAGAATGTATTTATTTTCCTAATACACATAATATTTTAAATCCATCATTTGACACAAATCCATAATCTGAAAATGATCAATCATGTTTTTCAAAGATCTTTTAATGCTATGTTAACATGTACAATAAGCAGGGGTAGCATTCTTATTTTCAATAATGACATTCATTAACTTGCTATCATCTCCTCTTCTATAAGGATGATTATTTTGGTAGTTTTTGGCAAATTTCACAATTTCTGAAAATCATGCGGTTTACTGACACATTTTTAGGGATTGAAAAGGCCCTATCAAGTAAATAATTTAAATCACCTCTATTTTCCCTCTCTTTTAGTTGGGTAATTTGAAGAGTAGGTGTCATGAATTTGAGTGGACCTTCTGATTGTAGCCTATTATGTACGTGACTTTAAAAATTGTCAAAAATGGCATTTTATCACTTCTTCACAAATATGTGATACAATTTTACCTTAGAACATTTTCAAGTTTTCATAAGAATTTAATAATCTCTGATTTAGAGGCAGAGCAAAGCTGTTGAATTTACTGGAGGCTAACATATGGGAAGGTTTTTAAAGAGCCATTCACATCACACCCCCAAAATGGTTTCAATCAGCAGGTATCCCGGTGTTTATTTAATGAAGAAATGTATGAACAGCTGCTGTCTCCCAATTTTAGAGGTAGTTATCTTTCATTGTGCTGCAACAAATCAGGAAGAAGAAGAGATTTTAGCTGCAATTTGGGATCATTTTATTAGATATGCAGGACTCCAACAGTAGATTCATACAAGAATAGGGAAGCTAGTTTATGGAAGAAAATCAAATATAACAACTCTGGGGATGGGATCTGTGGGTCCTGTTTTCAGATCTATTGCTTAGTTTCAAATTTGGAGGATTTGAAGCTTAGGTCATAAGAAATTGTCAAGTTTAGATTAAGCCCTAAAAGACCTTTGTGAAGAAAAATTAAAATCCAGTCTGACACTGATTCTTGACTGACTTTGTGTTATTACTGCAGATGGACACATGGAGCACATTTTTGTTGCCCAGTGCATGGTGGGCATTGACAATATCATGGTATCTCTCTATGCCAAGTGGACAACTGAGGCTGTGCTATGGTCCAGAGGGTTTATAGGTTGATAACTCCCAGAACAGACAGTCTTACAGCAGGAATGTCTAGTTGTGAATGCATTTTTTATTTTACCCCTATTTATAGCAAGAGATTTGGGACCAGACATGTATTTATTTCTTTGGTACATGTCTGCCTTCTGAACAAATATGAATTGGGGGGACATATACTGATTGCTCTCTCTCAGTATCAGCAGGACCTCCTAAAAATGAATAAAGGTGCTATTTAGCAACTTTAATAGGACTTACTTTAGAGAGCAATTATGAGAACATTTTGATAACTTTGGTCTTGGGGATAGGATTAACTACAGCCTTACAAGTTTTACCTAGTATTTCTTGTGAAGAGTTCCAAGGTTTGGCAGAATGAATCTTTTAGGAAACGTAGCCCTGAATCTGCTATAAAGGGGCCTACTGTAATGTGGATTAAGGTTATTAAATTCTCCACCCAGGGCCATTCAAGTGATTAGTTTATTTGGGAAGTTTCTTGAGAATGCAAGTTTTTCTTTTCCCCCATCTTTTTTCCCTCCCTCATCCCCTCAGTTTCACCATGATACATGTTCATTAATTTTTAATGTGTTTTTTGGTGACTAAGGTAAAGTATTTGTCTGATTAAAAGTTTCAGAGGCCCTAAGTATTTCATGCAAACTCCTACAGTGAGCCTGAAACAGACATAAGAGAGGTAATACACAGGAGTGAGCTCTAATGACTGAGTGTAGGTGAGGACCAGGAGTTTGGATCAATCTGTAACTGACCTGTATTATCTGTTACTCATCTGGCAAGCGGGTTTGCTCGCAAACTGCTTAGGCCGAACACAGAGCCAACATCAGGAAAAGTAGCTATTAGTTAAATAAAAAGCGAGGACTCCGGGATCCGGGTCTGAATCTGGGTCCTCCCACTTCCCAGCTGTGTGACCGTGGGCAAACAACTTAACCTCTCTGCGCTCCTTTTCCTCCCTGGGTTGTTAGGCAGATTATATGATTACTACTTGCTAAGTGCTTAAAACAAAATCGTTCGAACCACACTCGTTAGAGTGAGGAGGCTTCCGCTCCATCTTCCTGCCTTCACTTATAAGCCCTTCACACCCAGAGTCCCCTCGCTTCCAGAGCTCTGCAAAAGCGGCCTCCGCGGAGTCAGAAGACGGTTTTGCCCCTTGACTGCTTCCTGGATCCGCTCACACCTTAACACCTTGACCTTCGCTAAGCTTCCTGGATCCGCTCACACCTTAACACCTTGACCTTCGCTAAGCCTGGCTGGCCACAGGTCCGTCGGCCCAGAGCTGGAGTGTGAGCCCAGATGAGGCCAGGGACCTCGCACCCAGGCGGATGGCAGAGACCCCGAGGGGCACAAAAAGGCCCTGGAAGCGGGCGGGAGCTGGCGGGGCGCACTCGGGGTGCATGTTAATGAGCCGCGCGGGCAGCGCCCGCCGCCGCCTGCGCGCTCGCAGCGCAGGAACCTCGCCCCGGCCGGGGCACGCGGTGCCACTCAGGCCGGCGGGGGGCGCGCAGCTCGCAGCAGCCGAGCGCCCGGGCCTCTCAAAGCCCCTTTCAGCAGCTCTGCGGGCTCCTCACCGGAGGAGTCTGGAGCGACATAAAAGCGCATTATGAAAATTATAATATCAGCCACAGAGCATGTCCAAGAAGGCAGCTCTGCACCTTTGAGGCATTGAGGCTCGTTCAGCTGGACCGAGGGGGAAAAATATCCATTTGAATTCGGCTCCTGAATGGGGGCAGCGGCGGCGGCCACGGCAACAGTGCCTCCTTTATCCATCCGGCCACTTCTCCTGCTTGCTCATTCCCGGGCTGTTGCACCTTGTCTCCTTATGGGCAAGGGTGTGGAGCGGGAGGGGTACGGAGAGGACAAGGGCGCAGAAGCGGGTGTGGGGGGGCGCAATTCGCAGCCGGGCTAGGACAAGGACCGTTGTCATTTGGGTCCCCGCGAGAATGATAAATGAGACGTTCTGGGGCCAGAGGAAATTTCTGTTCTGCTGGGGACCGGAGGACCAGGGGTCAAGGGCTGGGTGCATTTACCGGAGTCTGGAAGGGAGTGGATGCAGGGTTCATGTCCCATTTCCTTTTGTGCCAAGTCGAAGCAGCCATGATCTGGGCGTTTTCCCATTAGAGCTCGGATTCTGGTATCTGGAATAACGGGATGGGCAGGGGTGAACACCTTTAGGATCCGGGGATCCGGGTTCAGCCCTCTGGTCTCTGGGTGGGGACCGCACACATCCCGGGACTCCAGTTGGGAGCGAACACCTGCAAGGCCATCAGAGACGAAGCTGAGGTCAGAGTGTCTAGTCCCAGCCTGCAGGGTGGGGACTGCAGGGCGCGCCATTTCGGCTGACTCCCCGTCCGGCCTTATCACGGCAGCTTTCCCTTCGATTCCCTCGGACTTCTTCGGATCCTGGGGCGGAATTCGCACGCTGGGACCCCCGAGGCGGATTTGATCTATTATGGCAGCTGAGTTGCGCCACCATTCAGAGCACTGTCCATTGTCTTGTTAATCACCTTTCATTATGGACTGTTCAGGACCATCATAAAGCTTTTAATATTAATAAGGCCCAGCGCACCAGCCCCCGCGCCGCGGTGCTGAGCGACCCAGCAGACAGCGCAGGTGTCGCACTGCAACCTGTTTAGCAAGCCTGGGCGGGAGTGTCTCGGGGTTAGCGCGCCGCGCACGTGCTGGGGGAGGCAGGTGGCGCCGGGTTCCAAAACGAGACTGGGAAGAGAAAACAAATCAAACCAAACCCCTCGACCAAACAAAGGGATTTTGCTTGGCTCCAAATTGTGTGCCCGAAGAGTTTAAAACTCTAGGGGAGAGGGGAGGTGAGAGCTGGAGGTGGATAACGAAAGGGTCCGCTTGGGCTGGGATGTGACATTTCCTGTGGTGAAGCCTGTATTGGCTGCTAATAGAGATCTAATTGATGGGTGAAGTCCCATTTCCGCGCGCTCTCCTTTATTGCTCCATCCAGTCTGTTGCAAAATATAACCTTAATTTGATTTAGCAATTCCTCCAGGATTCGGCGCGAGCTTCCAGCCCAGGGGTGGGGGGGAAATCGTTATTAAAAAAGTTAAAGTACAGACTTGGATTCGGTGCGATGCCTTTTAAAAATCTTGCCCCAGCTCCTGACATTTAGCACCTTCTCTCTTTTGTAATCGCCTAGTCTTTTATGATTATTAATACCCGCAGTGCTCTGGGATGCGCGCAGTGCTCGGTTATTGGGGATGCAAATTGGCGTGTAGGCGCAAAGGCCAGCGGGTGCGTGGGCTGCGGGCTGAACTACAGGCCGCCGGGATTCGCTAGGCCAGCATAGTTTAGGGTTTCCATAATCCCATTCCTAGCCCAGGATTCCTGAAGAGGCCGCCCAGGGACTGCGAATCTTGAAGCAGGAGTTGTCTGGTGCCAGGTGGTGGCGGGCAGGTTAGGATTAGGGTTAGATGCTCATCCTTAGATTCTCCACGAAGTCCAAAAGTAAAATAGCACGGGGGGTACAGGTGCCTGGTCGGTAAAATAGCTGTTTGGGTGCGTGAAGTAGTTCAGAGGCTTTGACCCCTGGTGCTGTACGGAGATGAAACTTGGCTCTTGTTTGTAATACAAATCGGATGTTAAGAGGCCATTCTAAGGTAATGGCTTCCTTCCTCTCTCCCGACCTCAGTCCCCAGCCTCCACCTCACTCCTACTTCTCTCTTTTGTAGTCAAATGCATATCCTTCTCAACTCCTGGTTGCTTCTAAGAGACAGTTTTTACCAGAGCAATAACAAGTCTGTGTTTTTCTTTACTTCTTCCTACTCTTCTTTCTCCAATAGGTTGAGGAAGTCTTTCAGGGAAGTGCACTTGTATCCAGACATCTGAGGTCATCTCACAGACCTTGTTAGAAAAGTTACACACAAACAATAGCACCTTCCAGAATGTCTCTTTACCATGTTAACAAAGTTGTGTAAGAGAAATGATAGGGTTTAAACCTAGTTCCAGCCACGTGATCCTGGTTAAATTCAATCTCTTTGCCTTGGCTTTTTCACTTTTAAAATAACATTGAAAATAAAACATCTCCAAAGGTGGTTTTGAAGGAATGTGTGAGAAAACCCCTTGTAATGTGTTTATAAAAATAAAATAACCAGCCATAACCAGAAATTTCTATTTTCTAAAAAGAGAAATCTGAGTCATAAGTAGTATAGAACTTTGGAAAACTGTCGAAATTTCTACACATTTCTGCAATTTCCCCAAATTTAGCACCGGGTTTTGTCTAGGTTACCTGAATGGTGCTCATGATTCACTTTACCAGAAGACCCTAAGTTTAGAGTCAGTGTTCCCTCTGGAACTTGGATCCCTCGGACTTTTTTTAAATTTTATTATTTATTTTATTATTGGCTGTGTTGGGTCCTTATTGCTGCCTGTGGGGTTTCTCAAGTTGCTGTATTTGGGCTTCTGTTTGTAGTGGCTTCTCTTGTGAAGCACAGGCTGTAGGGAGCATGGGCTTCAGTAGTTGTGGTCCATGGGTTTAGTTACTCTGAGGCATGTGGGATCTTCCCAGATCAGGGATCAAACCCGTGTCTCCTGCATTGACAGGCAGATTCTTTACCACTGAGTCACCAAGTAAGCCCTAGACTTATTTATTTTTTTTTATAACCAGCATTTGCATCTCTTGCCTTAAAACACTTCATTTTCTATGAAGCAGTGGTCTCCAATCTCCCCAGCAAATAAATGAATTCTTTAAAAACGGATCATCAAATTTCCCAAGTCCAACTCCAAGAAGTCTCCCAGAGCAGCAGGTCAGGTGAGGCCTGAACGTCTAGTGGCCTTATAAGTCATCCTGTGCACCCTCTCCCCCAGGAGAGCAGGGCCTCTTCACCCCTGAGATGTGGGGCAGTGGGAAGAGTGCTCAGGCATTCCCTGGCCCCACTGCCCCTCCCCAGAGTGCTTGATGGGTTTAATGAGGCGGAACACCATGAAGGGGATGTGAACTGGTCCAAATGATTGATGAAGCCAGGGGCAAAGCCCAGGCATTTCCAGATAAAGCCCCATACAGCCCGTGATAAAGGCAGGATAGTGGCAGGGCTGGGCTCCTTCAAAAGCAGTGGCCCAAATGCATTGAGAGGAAACAGGGAGGGAAGGTGCTCTGTTGTTACCTAATCAGTTCAGGCACTAAGCCACCAGCCGCAGAGAGCAGAGGAGGGCTGCAGAGGAAGTGGGGAGGGTGGAAGGCAGATCTCCGTGCTGGTTCCCTCTCTCTCTCTCTCTCTCTCTCTCACACACACACACACACACACACACACACTGTCTCCTCTGACTTAGTCAAGACCAGATCAGTCTCAGCCTCCACAGATATCCGGGTACTCAGTATGGGACCTGGGTATTCCCTTCCCTGGGTCACAGAGAGAGAGAGAGCGAAGGTCCCAGAAGAGCATCAGTGGCTTGGTAGGCCTTACTCAGTGTTCGGGCACCTCCCTGCCTAGGTATTAGAAAGTGATGATTGAAACAAAAGATTCTAGTCTGTGAAGGTTTGGGGGTGGAGGGATTCCCAAATCTACTCAGGGATGTCAATGAAAAAAATGTTTTCTATTAAAAACAACTAAAATAAAACAAGATTTATTAGCTTAGGGTGAAAAAAACCCTAATTTTTCTATATATATATATTATTTTTGAAAGGATAGTTACTATAGTTCTTACAACAAATAAAGAAAGTAGCAGTCATTTAGCCAGAAATAGTTTTGGAATTAGACAGCTCAATGACCAGGGAAGCAGAAATTGCCAAATGAACATAAATACACTTATAGCAGCTGACACCCTGCAGTTAAGGGGTTTCTGTTCCCTAATAAATTGAATGAGAATAAGGTGAAATTTTGGGCTTCCATGGTGGCTCAGACAGTAAGGAATCTGCCTGCAATGTGGAAGATCTGGGTTGGGAAGATCCCCTGGAGGAGGGCATGGCAACCCACTGCAGTATTCTTGCCTGGAGAATCGCCATAGACAGAGGAGCCTGGTGGGCTACAGTCCATGGGTTTGCAAAGAGTTGGACACTACTGAACGACTAAGCACAGCACAAGGTGAAATTTTACCGTTTTTTCCTCCTGGGCCTCAGGGCCTGGTGGGCAAACACAGTCCCTTTTTTCCCACAATCCAATGTCAATTGATAAGCACTTACTTATAGGTACAGAAGGATTAAGGATTAAGGAACGTTTCCATCCATAGAATAGAAGTTCTGGGTTTTAGTAGGGGCATACTTTTGACACAGTTCATTATATACAACTCCTTACCTGTAAGTTTCAGTCACTGACTAGAACTTGTCTTCAATTTCTTTTTTATGAATGTAGAAGCTGTATCTTGTTATATGTTTCAGTGGACAAATATGATAATGTTGCTGGTACCCATGGAGATTTGAGAGCCCTGTAGGTGAATGAAGTGGTAGAAACCCTCCCATGCACCTGCAAATTCTGCTTTTTCAAAAGGAACTTGTCTGGACATCAGCTGGCTTCTCTATCAAACAGCATTTGTACAATGTAGTGACTTACTCTGTTCATTTTTACTGTTCACACCTATCAACTGCAGCTTGTTCTTCTTTCGTCCCTGAGTTTTTAACTCAGAGGGCATGCTTCTGGGGTATAGGTTTCCTGTCTATTAAATGGTGGTGTATTGTATTACAAACAAGTAGAACTTAATAAACAAATCATATGAACTTATCATTTAAAAGAGAAAAGGTAGAAAATTATGGTCTTGCACCTTTGGATGAGAAGAAGTATTTAAAAAATAATCTTTATCTCTGATTACAAAGCAATATATATTATTTAAGAAGGTTTTTGAATATGTTATTTTGGGATTCTTTAGAAAAAGAAACATTTATGATCACATTTCTTAACCATATTCCTTTGAAAACATTCCTCAATTTACTGTATTAAAGTGAATCCTGTTCTTTTTTCCTGGAGCTCCTAAATATTATATGTTTACAGAAATCTTTACAGGAACAAGATGAGACCAGACCCGAAAATTTCATCTTGAATACAACTAGGGGCTTGTCTGAGATTCGAGGGAAGTCATCATCTTTTAAAAGCAACAATTAACTGCAGCCAGTATCATCTACATAAAACCTTTCTGGCCACATCACTTACCAAATGGGGCTGTAGAATTGAGATAATTTGGCTGAATGGATATTTGGTAAATGTAAAAACTTTTCCCTAAAAGTATTTTTATTATAACTAGATATTTTAAAGTATATATCTCCATGCACATTTCTGAGAGAAAAAAAAGAAAGAGATTTTGATCTCAAACTCTCCTATTTATTCAAGTAAATTGATTTTGTTGGTTTAATAACCACTTAGCGCTCAATTTCTTGTCTGTGAACAAAATAAACTGCAACCTTTTTGGAAGAAAAAGGCTGCTTTGTGTCTCTGGATCCCTAATATTAAGTAGAAGTATCTAGCATTGTTACTTTAAAGAGAGAGCAAATCCATTTTTCCCAAAGTGAAAGTGAAAAGTGTTAGCTGTTCAGTTGGGTCTGAATCTCTGTGACTCCATAGACTCAGTGGTATCCGACGCTTCGTGCCCCTGTAGACTGTATAGCCCGCCAGGCTTCCCTGTCCATGCGGATCTTTCGAACCCAGGGATCAAACCTGGGTCTCCTGCATTGTAGGAAAATGCTTTACCATCTGAGCCACCGGAGAAGCCCCAAAGTTGGCCTAAATTTCTGACTGAGGTTCTAAAGGAACTTCTACAGCTGTATGGGAACCCTGCAGGCAGTGTGCTTATAGAAAGTACTCAAGACAAGGCACGGTTAACTTTTTGTGCAATTATTTTCTAGGACGTGTTGGAGATGACTGCTCCTACAAGGTGTACTTTAATTAGCTGCTGTATACGGAAAGCTTTTATTGTCTTTTTTATAGTTCTGAGCTCCTATTATTTAACTGGATTTTAAGAAAAATTATAAAGGAGGTTTATGCAGATGAATGAGTCAGCACTTTTGTACGTTAAACATTGAAAAGTGAAATGATTTTATATGAAAAATATATAAAATATTTAAAATATTTTATATACTTTATTTTATATACTTAAGTATATATGATTATTTGGACCTAGGGAATATTTTTTTAATCTAACAAAAATGTTCATTATGAGAAAAATTTCCTGAAAGTGAGTTTAAAAAAAAACCCTCTACTTAACATTGTGAAATATCTCTTTCTATTCCCTTTCCCCTCCCAAGTTAATTCAAGTTTTGTTTTCTCATTAAAAAAGAAAATAGTTGATTATTACCTCCTCGTTTACTTTCTTTTAAGGAAGGTCAAGGAAATGAGTCTAAAATTGCATTTAAATTTTGCAGGGGCTGAATTTTTACTTAATTTTCTTTTCATGATAAATATTATTTTATTAGCTTATCCAAGTACTGTTACTAAGGCTATGCCCATATTTGCATAGCTATTTCTTTATGCTTCTAATTTTTCAGAAATATTTGTTTAAAAGTGCAGGGTGAAAAATTGTGCTTTTCCTCTGAAAACTGGCTGGTTGTAGAATAAAAATGATGAAACTTTTTATGTGCTTAGGCCTCACTGGATCTCTAGGGAAATCTGGTAAGAAATGACAAAATAACTAGCTATAGTGACTGAAAAATTGCATTTGTTCAAGTGTAGGATGGAATTTCATAAACATTGGGATTTACATAACTATTTGTATGACTACAGAATTTCATAAGCAGGAAGTATTGATGTTTGATATTTACATGGCTATAGTTTTAGTACATTTGTTTGATAGTGATGCAGGTAGATTTTGTTTGTGTATTTAAATAAGGCTGTAGATAGCGGCATTCGTATTCTTTTTATTTTTACTTCTTCTATCCTTTATGGTCAAAGCAAATCAAAACAAAGAAACTTCATGGCCTTAACTCAAGCCTAGATTCCCTGGACTTTTTTTTTTTTTTTCCCCTGGACTTCTTAATAAAGCTTTAAGGTCACGAAGTTAAGCACAAGCAAAATATACAAGTTTGGCTCTTAGAGTCAAATGTCTTTATCCATATTATGAATAACAAACTATCTTTCCCGCTTTTAAAATGTACTCTCAAATTAATTTATAAAAGAGGTTGGTTATTAGTAATGATTCACAAAGACCATAGCTGTGTAATTGTGTAAATATATCATATTCAAACTTGTAAGCTTAATGTTCATGTGATAGATTTTCCTTTGCACATATAGAACATACCCCATATTTTCAAAGACCATCCACCCATTTATTGTTTTGAAAATAAATGTTACTCACAGTCTAGCTTCCAAACATTCTAGACACACATTTTTTGAAACTTTTTTTATTATATAATTTCCCAACAGGTCTTTATAAGAAACACTATTTACCTCTTTTTTTCTATAAACTACGTTTTCTAAGTAGGTCCTACTCTATCAACAAAAAATGTTTTCTTTGTATATTCTCAGTCTTTCCTGTGATTTTCATAATATATTCTGGTTTAGAAATGTCTCTTTAAATTTTTTGAATGGTTATCTAATAAAAAAAAATTTCAAACAGTTATTTAAGAAAAAAAAGCGTCCACTGAAAGTGAATAAAATGAACAACAATGATTATCTGGGAAGTGTTCACTGTGCCTTGTTTGCCTTGCTTTCTTCACAAGCCATTCCTGTCAGTGGTCAGTTATAATAAAGAAAGAACAAAGTTCCTTGATGTATAACTGAAAAAAAAAAAGCTGCCTGCAGTTCCTTTCAATTGCTCTGTTGCCCAGGCAGGCCGGCCTCCAGCCAGAAGCCAGCAGGCAAAATTTAACAGCCACGCTTCAAAATGTTAGTAGCAAGTATCAATGCATCCATAACTCTTAGCCCTCTAGATATGGGGTCATCTTTCAATACTACCCCACTGTCATATACAACATTTGTCTTGTCCTGCATTCAACGGATTGTGGCAGACTGTGGAGGGACTCTATAATACACATATGCAATAGCACAATGAAAGCAATAGTCTCCAACCCAGCTTCTTTATTTATTTGAGTGCTATTACAAAGTTTCCTGCAGCAAGGAGAAGCTGGGGAGGCTGTGACATGTTCCAGCCTCACAGTGGATCCTAGAGGAGTCTGGGCTCCGAAGGGCTGAAGTTGCTTTGGTATTATGCAAGAATCTAGCTTTTCCATTAGTTTGATAAGCCACTTTGTTTTCCTAAATTTTGGTAATCACTACTTATAGTATGTAGAATTTATTTTCTTTTTTACTTAAAAAAAGTATATTATGCTAATGTTTATGGATGCTGGCTAGCAAAATAATAGGTTATTTACTCACCTTGATGTGTCAGAACTACAGATTCTTCAACCCAAACACATCTTATATGGAAAAGTACATCTTGTTTTCTTGTAACTGAATCGGATTTTCAAAATCATAGTGAGACTTTAGAGGTATACTTGCCTTAGAGCTTTTTCAAGTTGTTTTATCCATGTATCAAAGCCTTCAAGAAAATAAAAGTTGGCTTTGGAGAATGATTGCATTTTCCTTTTGAATCTATACCTGTTATAAGGACTGAAATGTCAACAAGTCAATGGAGAACATTTAATTATTTAGTCATTGGAAAGGTTGACGAGGCATTTAGATAGAAGCCTGTATGACTGGGTAAAATAATATTGAGAAGTACGGCACTCAATTTAGAAATATTACCTTTAGCAGAGATTGATTAGGCTAAACAATAGGAATCATTTAAAAGCTGTGATACAAACACTCTTATAATTAGGATTTGTATAAAACTAGTTAATTTCTGTAGGCAATTATTTAATTGTGTGATTATATTGCAGTGTTTCTGAGCCATAGAGCCTACTTTTGCTACGGCACTGTAATGAGAAAAATGACAAAGAAAGGACTGATTTTCAGGAGAGTGATGTTTTTTCAGCAATCAGAAGAAATGCCTTGTTCAAGAATATATGTCAGGATAGGATTAATAGGCAAATGACCATCAAAAATCAAATTGCGTGGGGAGAACAGGATCCTAACCCAGGTGTGACAAATAATTTGTAGTTCTCATCCATCACAGCAGAGAAAGAGTCACTGAGAGCAGAGTCAGCCTCCTTCCAAGGACCTTCACAAAGAAAAAGAATCTTGTAAATATCTTCGCAAAAGTCAATTCTCTTTCAACAGTCACACAATGCTCTTGGTTACATAGCTGCAAAGGACGTGGGGTTTTCCGCCACACGGTAATATTTTTATAGCCCCGCAGTCACCATCTATTCCATATACACAAACATCCGCGTACCCAGAAAATAATTGTGGATAATTCAATGTTCAGATTCGATAATGGATGCTCAAATAAATATGAGAATTCCAAGCAAATTTGTGCAAATGAAAAAAGATTTCCTCTGACATAATGGCATGGTGCAAGGCTGTGTGTAATGAGCTGTAATTTGTCTGGTAGAGCATTTTAAAGGGGTTGATCCATCCACTGGAAGGCCAGCAGCCACTCCGAGTCTTGCAGCAGTGAGCTGGCCTGCCTCGTCTCAGAGGAAATTACACCACAAGCAGGCCAAATTTCTGACAACTTCCATAAATTATTTCAGATTTTCATATTTCAAATTTCATCTGCATTCATCATGTGAGTTTGACTGGGGAAAAACGTCTAGGAGGGGTTCTGCTAGCATTCAGTGCAGCAGTCCCAGGAGCCTGCCCTGGGACTAGATAATTTAATTTCGTTTTGATTAGATTATTCTTGCTGCAGTCTACTGCCAATCTGAAGTATTGTGCCTTCTCTTCTACTTAACCTTCCTGCCCCATGCCTGCTCCAGCCTGCATGCAGCTCTCTGTATTGCAGAATATATTTGAACAATCAAAGTTAGGAGTTATTATTTTGCTTTCCATTGTCCATCCTTATAAAAGTACACATCTTTCACTGGGCTCCCTCTTCCCAGAAATCAGATTACTCCTTTTTTTTTAGTTTGTAATATTGTTTACCATTTTCAGTGGAAAGTGCCCTGTAATTTAGGTGGAAAATCTAAAATCATTACTAAATCTCAGGATGATGCAATAGACCAGAAATGAGGATCATCTTTAAAACAACTATAATCATCACTAGGCTGATACACAAGAGACTGGAAACAGGTAAATAATGAATACACCCATCCATTAAAGTAAAAATCTATTGTAAACCAAAGTTATTTTTCAACCCTTTACCTAATGGTCAATGAAGAAAACCCTCTGTAATCGGTCTTCAAAAGCAGGACATTATAGATTCAGAGTACAAACTCTTATAAACATGCAAAGCATAAATATGATTTAACTTACAAAAAATACTGGCACAATAGCAAAATAATATGGGAAACAGACTCAGTAAGGTTTTAAAATATTCTCTTAAATTAAATTTGAATACATGATGATTAACAGTAAGTATGGACCATGGGTACCTCAAAATTCATAATCACAATTTTTTTCTCTATTTTTAGAAAATGACTGTACTTATATGGGATTCAATAACCAAGAAACACCAAAACTATTTGTTGCTTACTAAGTTAGAGGCAAGATTATTAGAAACATAGATAAATAAACAAAGCTAATGTTGTTCTTTAAGTAATATCTATCACTTCCTCCTTATTGAGTTATTTCTTTAAACAATATAAGTTTTTTTGATGCTATGTGTCTGAACTGAGGACTTTCGGTTCTTTATTGTTCTCCATTTTGATGAAAAAAATTGAATTGGGGTCTGTTATATTGGATTTTGTTCAGTAAATATACTGAAATCATATTTTTGTTAGAAACTATCAATAAATCCAGTATAAGAAAAGTAATAAGATACAAATATGAACAGGACCTTTGCAAAGGAAATATTACAAAGAGAGTGCTCCCAGAAAACATATTAGGGAATGTGTTTTTTCCCTTGTGCGAGGAGAAATACAGAAGGAAGGACATGAAGCTGTGTTGTTTTTAATACAGATTCCGTGCTTGAAATAAAAACAATTCTAACCACTATTTCACATGGTTCAATAAAATCATTTTTCCAGCATTGAAGTTAAGAAAATTCATTAGAAACATACCTAAGTCTTTTTTGCTACATCAAGATAACTTGCTAAAAAGGCATCACACTCGATAAATAATTGACTTCCCAGATTATGAAAATTCTGAACCTTTTGCTGTCCATGTTCCAATAGAGGTTATGTAACAGTCTTTGTTCTTAAAATCAATTTCAGTGGCTTATGTGGCTAAATCATCTATATTTAGAACCCCCATTATAGTCTATCAGTAATATCCTAGGAAAAGAGGTACAAGGACTTAACATCTGCTATATTATGGATACATGTTTTGAAGCAGTAGATCATGTTTATTTCCTCTAGTTTTGGAGATGTTGGGGATCAAGAGAAAAAAAAATGAAACATGTTGAATGTTATTTTTTCCCTTACTTGTTTAACTAAATCCTCTGGGAAAGGAATGACATTGTAAACCACACTGGCTGGAGGCAACTTCATTGTGTGAAGAGTCATAATTTGCTTAGTGACCCCTTACTCTGTCATATGAAGTCAGACACTGGGTGCTGGTCAGTTGAGGTGCTAAAAGCTTCTGTGGTATTTTCACTTTTATATATCATAATGGGAATAAGCACCTTAAATCCAGGAAACTTTAATGACATTCCCTATTAGTTGAGTTCTTTGAACAGTTACCTATCCACCTGGATATAGTGGCAGTTGTTAAATAACTTTCCAATAAATGAAATATGAAAAGGAAAAAATTGTAGCTCAGTATTTGCAGCTTGTCTTAAGGTTCTAAAACTTGTTCTAATAAAATTAAATGGATGCACTTTTAAAGTCCTATCTAATTACTCTCTTGAAAATCTCTATGACTTAATGTTGGAGCCACTGTGCCGTTTGGCTTGGAGGACTGGCAATTAAGCTTTTTGTACCCAGTATTCAAATTTGAGAATGTCACTTTATTACTTTGATTTTTAATTATGGACCATGTCAGCAGAAAAACTTCCATTGAGAGCAGCAAAAGAAAAAAGAAAAACCCTTTCCTGGAAATGGCAGTCAATGAAAAGAAAAGCAGCATTCCTAGAAATATAATTTATGATTGTAGCAATAGGCTCCTGTGGGCTATCAAACCAGTTTGGAGATTTGCGGGCATGTCCATATGGCTGGTACCTTTGGCAGCAGAGTTTTGGCTTCTGGTGCTGGGGAGTAGCCTAACTACTTCAAACTTTGTAAGTGAGCTCCAGAAGAAATGCAGTTAGTTATGTGTCAACATGGTGGAAGGGCTAACTCATCTTTTCAGTAGAGCAATAATTTTGTTGCTCTTAAGAAGAAAAATTAAAGGCTTGTTAAGGTGGGCTGTTTTCCCAAGGTAAAAGCATTCGAGCTTTCAGTCGAAAAATTTAATCTCCTGGTCCCATAATTTAGAGGCTGCTATGTTGCCCGCATTGCTTAAATCCAGGCGTGCCACTCACTTTATATACTATGGCTTTTGGGGGTCATTGTCATCAAATATAGTGGGAATAGCGCCCCCTAGTGTTGTGGAATATGGAACAACAGACTGGTTCCAAATAGGAAAAGGAGTACGTCAAGCTGTATACTGTCACTCTGCTTTATTTAACTTATATGCAGAGTACATCATGAGAAACACTGGGCTGGAGGAAGCACAAGCTGGAATCAAGATTGCCGGGAGAAATATCAATAACCTCAGATATGCAGATGACACCACCTTTATGGCAGAAAGTGAAGAGGAACTCAAAAGCCTCTTGATGAAAGTGAAAGTGGGGAGTGAAAAAGTTGGCTTAAAGCTCAACATTCAGAAAACTAAGATCATGGCATCCGGTCCCATCACTTCATCGCAAATAGATGGGGAAACAGTGGAAACAGTGGCTGACTTTACTTTTCTGGGCTCCAAAATCACTGCAGATGGTGGCTGCAGCCATGAAATTAAAAGACCCTTACTCCTTGGAAGGAAAGTTATGACCAACCTAGACAGCATATTAAAAAGCAGAGACATTACTTTGTCAACAAAGGTCCGTTTCGTCAAGGCTATGGTTTTTCCAGTGGTCATGTATGGATGTGAGAGTTGGACTATAAAGAAAGCTGAGCCCCAAAGAATTGATGCTTTTGAACTGTGGTGTTGAAGAAGCCTCTTGAGAGTCCCTTGGACTGCAAGGAGATCCAACCAGTCCATCCTAAAGGAGATCAGTTCTGGGTGTTCATTGGAAGGACTGATGTTGAAGCTGAAACTCCAGTACTTTGGCCACCTGATGCAAAGAGCTGACTCATTAGAAAATACCCTGATGCTGGGAAAGATTGAGGGCAGGAGGAGAAGGGGACAACAGAGGATGAGATGGTTGGATGGCATCACCGACTCAATGGACATGAGTTTGGGTGGACTCCAGGAGTTGGTGATGGACAGGGAGGCCTGGTGTGCTGCGGTTCATGGGGTCTCAAAGAGTTGGACATGACTGAGCGACTGAACTGAACTGAGTGTTGTGGAACTCAGAGGCTCCTGTGAAAGCTGTTGTGGAATAGTCTCTGTTAGCTTTCTGCAAAGGAGAGAAGACAGAAATGGGAAGAGAGGGAAGACCATTGGGTTCCATTCCCCTGCCCCCTCAGTGCAAGCACAGTTCCTAATTTTCTTTCCACTCCTTGTGGACTTTTCCAACCACTATGAAGAGGAACTTGTTATAGGTCCCGTCTACCTATATGAAGGAATGGGAGAAGAGAGCTTAGGCTGGCTGCATCCTGGAGTTCCTCTTATTCTGACCTCTTTCAGGTAGTCAGAGAACCTTAGGTTGCTAAATCAGACAGGCATCTCTCTGTGAATCTGAATGGCAGTACTGCATTAGAATTGAAACCCAGAAACCAAATGGACCCAAATGTATTCTCTCAAGGGGGTTCTTGGGGGGTCAAATGTAGGCTTTCTTACTCTCAGACATATTCAGGCCAGGAAAATCTGGTCCTTATCATGTAGATTTGGACTGTTGGTAGAATTAATTCATTATTTGGAAATATTGCTGGTTAAGGAAATGTGGCAGCTGGCTTAAACCCCAAATCCGTTATGTTTAAATCTTTGGTTGAGAAGAGCCCACAGGGCAAGGAGTGTAGGAGGCAGATCAGAAGAATCTACCTTCTTGGCCTTCACTTTCCTCATCTGTAAAATGGAATGACTGGATTAGATCAGTTGTGAAATGTGTTGTAAGTAATCAGAAATGAATAATGTATAGACCTTTGTGAATTTTAATTTTATCTTAAACATAAATTAGAACAATTTTGCATCCACCTAATTTCAACTATGATTTCTTGAGTAGGGGAAACAGTGCTATTTACAGTCGATATCCTGGGACTGGGAGTGTGTCAGCTGTGAGAGTCATCCGCTCAGACAGAGTTAACTGCTGCAGCAGGAGACCTAAAAGGCAGCTGCCATCTGTGACAATTAGGGAGCATGGGCCTGTTCCTGAGTGGACTTCCTGGTGGCTCAGATGGTAAGGAATCCACCTGCAATGCAGAAAACCCAGGTTCGATCCCTGGGTCGGTAAGATCCCCTAGGGAAGGGAATGGGAACACACTCCAATATTCTTGCCTGGAAAATTCCATGGACAGAGGAGCCTGTTGAGCTACAATCCCTGACATCATAGACACACCTGTAAATTAGGTAAATTCATCTTTGGTATCTGTCTACTCTTTGCTTTTTCAATATTTCATTACTCTTTTCACATTATCCCCATGCTTTCCCTTCTGTCTCTGCCCTCAGCCCTCACCTTGTCCTTGCCTTTTTCTTCCCTCAAAATGAAATTGACCACTTCTTAGTGGTCTAGTCCAGCCCAGTTTTGTAAGACATAATTCATGTAAACCCGGTAATGTTCAAGATTATTTGGGATCATATCCACATAAATCTTTATGGTGTAATAGTTACATATGTATTTTGAGTGGTATTAGAAACATAATTTGTACATCACAACTATGGTTCTGGGATATTATTGCTTAGAGCTAGGCTAAGGTAGGAACATGCATTTTTCTCAAAACAAGTCAATTTAAATAAAATACTGAGTATATAATAGTATAATGGTACCACAATATGGAAGAAATCGTGAAAGGTGGTCCATCAACGACTGAAATTAGGAAGCTTTGGATAGATTAATTTTTGCTAAAGAAACAGAAAATCATTTAGTGAGCTTTCCTCCCATTCCAAGTAACTGAAAATCCCAAAAATAACAGCGGCCTTAAGTGTTAGAAAAGGAAACTATTTGCTACGAAAACTCCAACGATATGAAGAATATTCTATTTATCTTTGTGTGGCGGTTCTCATGCCGCTGTCCATTGTTTCTGCCGGCTTTTGCTCATGGTGTCTTCATTTCTTGTGCGTTCTGTGATTTTTTAAAAAAATTAACCACATGCTCTTGCTCTTTGGGTAATTCTTTGGGAGTTTCTTTGAGATACGGTTTGAAGGTTATTTTTTCTGTTCTAGGTTACTTGAGTGAACTACCCATTCAGAACTACGTTAAATTCTAGGCTTGAGGTTTTTTAGACCTCTTAGGTGACATGAATTTGGGTTACAAACCTGTGCGAAGGCCAGCTTTTGGTTGTGAATTATCAGGGTGAATTTCTCTTTTCCCTCTCCCACTCCATGCTTGAACTCCAAGGTTCAAGAAAGGCAATTTTTTTGTTCTCTGCCTCAGGAAGATGTTTATTTCTGGTTTACTTTTACTTGGGTGTTGCGTCTCTCATCCCTCATGTCCCTTGAGGCCATAAATTTTCCAAGCCCCAAATCTTATGTGCTCAACAAATGTTTCCTGGGGAGGTTAACTTCAAGGCCCTAAGTACTTCTCTGGATTTCTGCTTAATTTTTGGCCTCTGAATATTTCTTATTTTACTTACTTATTGATATGTTAAAAAATACTTGATACAAGAACTCTCATAGATGGTTTGGAGAATGAAAATTTGTATAACCACTTTGGAAAACTGTTTGACAATATATACTAAGGTTAAACCTATATGTAACTTATCTATGACCCAATAATAGTTTTCTTAGCCATATAACCAATAGAAATACTATACAAATTCTCCACAAGACACTTACAGGAATGTTTATAGAGGTCTGTTCACAATGGCCTTTTACAGAAATTTACATCAGCAGAATGACTATATAAATTGTGGCATATTTATATCATGCATGGAATTTACACTACTGCAGACAGGCTGGGAATGGACAAATGGCAATTATATGCTATAATATGAATGACTCTCACAAGCATAACTAAAGAATATAGACACAAAAGAAAATATTATGTGAATACATTTATATAAATTAATTAAAATCTGCAAACCAATCTGTGTTGTTAGAAGTTGAGGTGACACTGTTGGTGGGAATGTAAATTGTTGTAGTCACTATGGAAAACAGTATGGAGATTCTTCAAGCACTAAAAACAGAGTTGCCATATGACCTAGCCATTCCACTCCTGGGCACGTATCTGGACAAAACTATAATTCAAAATGGTACCCGCACCCTAGTGTTCATGGTAGCACTATTTGCAATAGCCAAGACACGAAAACAGCCTAACTGTCCATTGACAGATGAATGGGTAAAGAAGACATGGCACATATGCACAATGGAATACCACTCAGCCGTAAGAAAGAATGCAATAATGCCATTTGCAGCAACAAGGATGGACCCAGAGATTACCATACTAAGTGAAGTAAGTCAGAGAAAGACAAATACCATACGATATCACGTGTATGTGGAATGAAATAAGACAATGAACACATCTATGAAATAGAAAGATTCACAGATAAGAGAACAAACGTGGTTGCTAAGAGAGGGTAAGGGAGAGAAGGGTGGGAGTTTGGGATTAAAGATGCCAATTATTATGTATAGAACAGATAAACATCAAGGTTATACTGTTTAGCACAGGAATTATATTCAATATTCTGTGATAGATCATAATGAAAAACAGTATGAAAAAGAATATCTATATAGACACAACTGAATCACTTGCTGTACAGCAGAAATTAACATAACATTGTAAATCAACTATACTTCAACAAAATTTTTTGAAAAAAGTAGAAGCAGCAGGGGTGGTGATTACTCTGGGAGGATTAGCAACTGGAAAGAAGCACAGGGAGACCTCTATGGAGCTGATAATTTGTTACTTCTTATTCTGGGTAGGGCTACACAGGTCTGTTCCATATGTAGAAATTTGTAGATCTGTACACCCACAACATATGCATGTTTCCAAATATATACTTTTCTAAAAAAGAAACAATACTTTGTGCATCCTTTTGGATTCTTTCTTGTGAGGAGTGGTCAGAGTAGGTGGCTTGCCATGCTGCAGGAAAGGCGGCAGGGTCCGTTTGATTTGCCATTACATCTCCAGCATCTAGCCCAGTATTTGGTCCAGAGTCAGGGCACAATAAATACTTAGAATTTTAATTTTTAAAAAACACACCGTTACCAGTTGGCCAATTTTCTTCAGTAAAAAATCAACCAATTACACAAGCCAGGAAATAACTGATATATACCTTTAGAAATACAGTCCACCTTACTCTAAAAAATGTGGGCTGAACAGATTATATTACTTAATTCACTCTCAGAAAGTTATCAGTGAGGGAGGCTCAAAATGTGTCTCAATTTAAAGGAGGGCAGAGTGCATCTAGGATTCATATATGGATCAAGGGAATTCTTAAGTAACTTCTTTTTATTTTAGATGCTTTGCCCTTTGAGATATCAATTCCTTGAACAAAGAGTAAAAGTAATTTCCCTAATGGGAAGTAACAGAAAAAAGTCTTTAGAAAAGTTTAAATTGTATTTAAGACATGAAGGACATTTTACTTGAGGAAGTTAAAGCTTATAACAGAAAATTGCTGTCGACTCAGTAAGTTGCTGTGTAACCTTGACCAAGCCTACCATCCTTCTCTGTTTCCAGTTTTCTCATTTGCAGAATAGGAACAAGCAAGGTGTTTTTTTTTTTTCAAAATTACAATTCTATAATTCTGTGATTTCACCTAATGATAGAAAACATTGGCTTGAATCACTTTAAACATACGGATTATAAATCATTAAAAAGGAAAGGTGGTCTTATTTAAAGTAACAAAATACAGTATAATTTAGGATAAAGTTCATTTTGTTTAGTGGAGATCTTTTAATAGGGCTTGATTAAGGATTAAAAAGGATTTGAAGTTAGAATATTCTTTGTTTAGAATTGTCTGTGCATTTTGCTAACCACTGTGGCTGGACTGAGCCTGTTTCGCCGTCTTCCTGGGCACATAGCTAGACTCTAGTTTCTTCCTTCATAGTAAACTGTGGTCATGTGTTCTGGCTGATGGAGCATTAGCAGAAGTGATACATGCCACTTTCAGACATGGCCCAGTAACACCTCCGACCCAGGATCGTCCCATTCATATTATAGAAGATGGCAGGGCCATAACGTGAAAGGATTCTGGCCTGATTTATCACTCAGAGGAGGGCTGCTGATAATCAGGTACGCCTGTTTTGGTCTTTCCATGAACAGGAAATAAATATCTGTAGTGAAAAGTGAAAGTAAAAGTCACTCAGTTGTATCCAACTCTTCGTGATCCCATGGGCTATAGCAGACCAGGCTCCTCTGTCCGTGGAGTTCTTCAGGCAAGAATACTGAAGTGGGTAGCCATTCCTTTCTCCAAGGTGATCTTTCTGATGCAGGGAAGAGGGCCCCGGTCTCCTGAATTGCAGGCATGGTTTGAGTTTACAACTATTAATGCATATTTAACTAAACAAACCCTCACAAAATGTGTCTTCAGAAGAGAAACTGCAGATTGAAGAGAATGCTAATTCTCAGTTTGTGAAAATGCATTGAACGGTACACTTAAAGATACCTGCATTTTTCTGAATGTGTACTAAACCTTTTCTAAAAAGTAAAAAGACTTTAACTTTCTGACTTTTGCAAGCAAAGCAAATAAGAAAATCAGATGTTCTTATTTCTTAAATACAATTTATCTGTTGCTTTTCTCCTATTAATATATTCTTTATAAAAAACAGTTTTCTCCTACTAATATATTCTTTATAAAAAACAGTTTTCTCCTACTAATATATTCTTTATAAAAAGCAGTTTTGCTAACAAGATAAAGTGTGGCCCTCCCAATATTCTCTAGGAACTGGGCCACTCACTGCAATATTGACATTTGGAAGGCACCAGGGCATGGTAGAGACTGGATTCAGTTAGGTTGAGCTCAAATCCACTCAGTGCCTCATTTTTCTAATCTATAAAGTGGAGCTAATAATATATATCTGCTTAGGCCATTAAATGTAGAACAGAGTGGCTCAAAGCACGAAGTTGGGATCAGGCTGCTCTGCCGTCACTGTCTTGGGTGAGATACTTAAATTCTCTGTGCTCTGTTTCTTCCTCTGAAAAGTGGGGATAATGGTACGTATTTTGGAGAATTAATATGGGAATGAAGGGAGTTGAGACATGCAGAGTGCTTAGAACAACGCCTGTCACCAAGGTGTGTGTAAATGTTTGTTTTATTGTTATTGTTGCGAGGATTCGCTAGAATCTGGACAAAGATTCACCCATATTGTAGACACTCATTAAATGGCAGTAATGTAGTATTCAAAGGTGTTTGGGAATACTTGTTTGTACACAAAAACGACAGAATCTTAGTTTGACACTTGCTGTATACATAATACCCTATTGTTCAGAAATTTCATTCTAACCCATTTTGGTTAGGTCCATACCACACTTGTGTATTATAATGATATATATTAAGAGTACATAAATAGGTATACTCATATATATGAATACTAAGCAGATGCCATTTGTAAGTGAACATATTGTACTTATTTTGAAAGCACGTGCTTTAAAATTTTTTACTGATAACACAATCAGAAAGGAAAGTTTGTCCTAGCTGAAAGATGATTTCATCAATTTTCTCAGGTAAAGGGATAAGTACATCTTGAAGTGCTTAATTCTCCAAGCCAGGCTTCAACACTGCATGAACCAAGAACTTCTAGAGGTATTCAAGCTGGATTTAGAAAAGGCCGAGGAACCAGGGATCAAATTGCCAACATCTGTTGGATCATCGAAAAAGCAAGACAATTCCAGAAAAACATCTACTTCTGCCCAAAGCCTTTGTGTGGATCACAACAAACTGTGGACAATTCTTCAAGAGATGGGAAGACCAGACCACCTTACCTGGTCTTCTGAGAAACCTGTATGCAGGTCAAGAAGCAACAGTTTGCACTGGACATGGAACAATGGACTGGCTCCAAATTGGGAAAGGAGCACATCAAGGCTATCTATTGTCACCCTGCTTATTGAACTTATGCACAGAGTACATCATGCAAAATGCTGGGCTGGATGAAGCACAAGCTGGAATCAAGATTGCCGGGAGAAATATCAATAACCTCAGATATGCAGATGACACCACCCTTATGGCAGAAAGTGAAGAGGAACTGAAGAGCCTCTTGAGGAAAGTGAAAGAAGAGAGTGAAAAAGCTTGCTTGAAACCCAACATTCAAAAAACAAAGATCATGGCATCCAATCCCATCACTTCATGGGAAATAGATGGGGAAACAGTGGAAACAGTGACAGACTGTATTTTGGGGGGCTCCAAAATCACTGCAGATGGTGACTGCAGCCATGAAATTAAAAGACGCTTGCTCTTTGGAAGAAAAGCTATGACAACCCTGCTGCTGCTGCTGCTAAATTGCTTCAGTAGTGTCCGACTCTGTGCGACCCCATAGATGGAAGCCCACCAGGCTTCCCCATCCTTGGGATTCTCCAGGCAAGAACACTGGAGTAGGTTGCCATTTCCTTCTCCAATGCATGAAAGTGAAAAGTCAAAGTGAAGTCGCTTAGTCCTTTCCAACTCTAGCGACCCCATGGACTGAAGCCTACCAGGCTCGTCTGTCCATGGGATTTTCCAGGCAAAAGTACTGGAGTGGGGTGCCATTGCCTTCTCCGATGACAACCCTAGACAGCATATTAAAAGCAGAGACATTACTTTGCCAACAAAGGTCCATCTAGCCAAAGCCATGGTTTTTCCAGGAGTCATGTATAGATGTGAGAGTTGGATCATAAGGAATGCTGAGCATCGAAGAATTGATGTTTTTGAACTGTGGTGTTGGAGAAGGCTATTGAGAGTCCCTTGGACTACAAGGAGATCCAACCAGTCAATCCTAAAGGAAATTAGTCCTGAATATTCATTGGTAGGACAGATGCTAAAGCTGAAGCACCAATATTTTGGCTACCTGATTCACAGAATCGATTCATTGGAGAAGACTGTGATGCTGGGAAAGATTGAATGCAGGAGAAGAAGGGGATGACAGAGAATGAGATGGTTGGATGGCATCAGTAACTCAATGGACATGAGTTTGAGCAAGCTCTGGGAGTTGGTGAAGGACAGGGATGCCTGCCTTGCTGCAGTCCACAGGGTCGCAAAGAGTTGGACATGACTAAGAGACTGAACAACAACAATATATATCACTATAATACACAAGAGCAAACATTTTAGCATAGTGGAATAAAGGAAATTACCTATAGTTTAAAATGTATTACTAACTGTGATGACTTAAGGTGATCATTAGCCAATATCTCAAGACTTAATATATACTTGGGGTGAATTTTATTGTTAATGAGTGTGCATGTTAACCTATTTTAAACAAGATAATTTCTTGACAATTTCAAAATTATTTATCTGACTTATGTCAGATCTGATTAGATCATCTTAAAAAAATCTCATTATAGCTGATGATATCTTTCTAGAAGTATAAATTCTGCTGTTTTCATGTTGTTTGTGTTTGCTTTGTTAGAATGACCTTCAGTTCACAGTTTCTCCTTTTAAGCTGCTTTTCTATTTGGGCTTCCCTGGTGGCTCAGTTGGTAAAGAATCCACCTGCAATGCAAGAGACCCAGGTTCAATACCTGGGTGGGGATACCTTGGAGAAGGAAATGGCAACCTACTCCAGGATTCTTGCCTGGAAAATCCCATGGACAGAGGGGCTTGGTGGGCTTTAGTCCATGGGGTTCCAAAGAGTCATACTCAGCAGCTAAACCACCATTATACTGATGAGTCTTTCCAGAAGGATACATTTTTCTGTTTTCAAGTTGTTTGTGCTTGCTTTATTAGAATGATCTTCAGTTCACAGTTTCTCCTGTTAAACTACATTTCTGCTTTCCTAGTTTAATTAAAACTAGAAAATTTAACTCTCAATCTATTAAACTGGGCAAACTCTAAATTGTAAGATGTTTCACTATGCCACTGGCAAAAGTTTACATTAAGAACCCTAAAGGTGCTCCTTCCCTTCTCTGGGAGAGACTGTTGGACACTTGAATCTCTGTTGGAGGGACTGGATGAAGGCAGGAATGTCCTTACCTATTTCACATGTTATTTAAGTTACATTTCTGACTTTTAAAGATAAAATCGTAAATACAAGCAGAAGTCATAATGTTTTTTTCCTACATATACAAAGGGTCTTCTGAGGCCCTCTTCTCACTTCTCACTTCTGTCTGCATGTGGTTTGTGTGTGTGTGTGAGTCGTTCGGTCGTGTCTGACTCTTGATGACCCCATGGACTATAGCCTGCCAGGCTCCTCTATCGATGGATTTCTCCAGGCAAGAACACTGGAGTGGGTAGCCATTCCCTCTCCAGGGGAACTTCCCAATTTAGGGATTGAATCCTGGTGTTCTGCATTGTAGGCAGATTCTTTATTGTCTGCCATCAGGGTGTAGGCCGCCCTAATTCATTCTCTTCTAGTTGAAAATTTTTAATACATGCCAGAGAATACTACCCTTCCATCTCAGTCAGATCTGAAGATTTCTGTCTTAATGGGAAAAAGAAATTTGCCTTCTGTAATATAGTAAGTACTTATAATTGAAATCTCAGTTATAGAGCAAGAGAAAACTGAACAGCAGGTGTAAAGCCTGCCCTCTGGAGGAGGCTGGTTAGCGCAGGGGCACAGAACTTGGCCTTGGGCATCAGTCACGCCTTGATCTGAGTCCTGGTTCTACTGCTTACTATTAATAATTGTGTGAACTTGATGTAAGTGAATCAATCTGGACTTCAATTTTCCATCTGAAAAGGAGTGATAATAGCTGCTGCATTAGGTAAGAAATGTGTTAGGCCTAGGAGGGGGCATAGGAGGGGACATAGGAGGGGGCATAGGAGGGGGCATAGGAGGGGACATAGGAGGGGACATAGGAGGGGGCATAGGAGGGGGCATAGGAGGGGACATAGGAGGGGGCATAGGAGGGGACATAGGAGGGGGCATAGGAGGGGACATAGGAGGGGACATAGGAGGGGGCATAGGAGGGGGCATAGGAGGGGACATAGGAGGGGGCATAGGAGGGGACATAGGAGGGGACATAGAAGGGGACATAGGAGGGGTAGCTCAAAATACACTGGCTTACAAAGATGTCTGACTCAATGGACAGGAATCTGAGCAAACCTGGGAGATAATGAAGAGCAGGGGTGCTTGGCGTGCTGCAGTCCAGGGGGTTGCAAAGAGTCAGATGGGACTTAGTGACTGAACAACAACAACACAAAGATACAATTTTACTTTTACATGTAAAAGTCCATGCACACTGGACTCCTGTCTCATGATCAAATGCATCTTTCAGTTATTGCTATTATGTCTGATTGCAGCAAGAAGGAAGGAGGAATAGGAAAGGTAAGATTCACTACTTTTCTTTTCAGATCCTGACTGGGAAGTGTTTTAAATCCCACTGGCCACGCCTTAGGCACGTGGCTGGAGCTAACCGCAAAGGATCATGGAAAGCGTAGTATTTCCTGGTGGCCAGGTACCTAGCTCCAGGTTTCTATTACTATAGGAAAACAGGAATAGGATAGAGATTAAATGACATCTTTAGCACGGAACTGGGCCCATGACTAAACTACAGAACTAAAGATCACTATTATCATTATTCAATCTCTAAGTCTTTTGCTTTCTCTTAAGCAAAATGAGTATTGATTGACTGCTTCATTCAGTAAACAGGTATTGAGTAGTGATCTTGAGTGTCCTGCCTATCTCACCAGGTGAAAGTGAAAGTGAAGTCGCTCAGTCGTGTCCGACTCTTTGCGACCCCATGAACTGTAGCTCACCAGGCTCCTCCGTCCATGGGATTCTCCAGGCAAGAATACTGGAGTGGGTTGCCATTGCCTTCTCCAGGGGATCTTCCTGACCCAGGGATCGAACCCAGGCCTCCTGCATTGCAGGCAGAGGCTTTAACCTCTAAGCCACCAGGGAAGCATCTCACCAGTTGTAGGTATCAAAACAATAGTAACAGAAGTGGATGGGTTTTGAAAATTTTATCATCTATCTAACATCTATTGTCTATATATGTATCTTTTGCCTGCAAGGGATCATTCTTATTTTCAGGTTGACATCTTCTCAGGGCCTTGTATCACAGCTAGAAAAAAGGATAGAAAGAAAATTTCTACTATTTTTACTGAGAATATGAAAAAGAAAAATACTAGGAAAAATAGGCTGATGGGGGAATCGCCTTGAAAGATTGGAGGTGAGAAGCAATAGAGCAAAGTGGAAAAGACCTGGCCTGTGGATTGACACGACCTCATGTATTAGACAATGTAGGCTGTCTAATAACTGCCCAAATCAGTGTTTTACAACAGTATTTTCTCCCAGATCTAAGGCTTGGCAATAGCTTTGCTTGCTTTTGCCAGACTCTTCTTAGATTTGCTCCATCTTTTCATTCTGGTTCTTCTATGTAGGGCAAGTTTTTGTGGCAGGTGGCAGGAGCATAAGAAGTCAAGCTACATCATGAAAGTGCTCTTAGAGCCTCTATTTTTTTCTACCAGCTTTATTGAGATATAATTGACACATAACTGTGTAAGTTAAGGTGTGCAAATGTGATGGTTTGCTCCACTTACATACTATCTAATGATTCCCACCTTAACACCAGCTACTGGCTCCATCCTGTCATATAGTTATCATTTCTTTTTAAAAAAATATTAGATATTTATTAATTTACTGACAATACTGGGTCTTCCTTGCTGCACAGGGGCTACTTTCTAGTGGTGGTGCTTGGGCTCCTCACCATGGTGGCTTCTCGTGTTTCGGAGCGTGGGCCCTAGGGCTCTCGGGCTTCCGGAGTTGTGTTGTGGGGGCTCAGGAGTTTGACTCCTGGACTCTAGAGTGTGGGCTCAGTAGTTATGGCGCATGGGTTTAGTTTCCCTGCGGCATGTGGGCCCAGGGAGCCAACCCGTGTTCTCTGCATTGGCAGGCAGATTCTTAACCACTTGACCACTAGGGAATTCCAACCATTTCTTTTTGTGATGAGAACATTTAAGATATATTCCCCTAGCAACACTCAAGTATATGTTACAGTGTTATAGCTATAATCGCCATGCTGTGCATTAGATCCCCAAATCCGCTAATCTTATAACTGGAATTTGTACCCTTTGACAATATTTCATTTCTCCCACCTCCAGCCCCCCCTAACTCTACTATGTTCCTCTCTTCTGTGTTTCTCTGAGTTTGACTTTTTAGATCCCAAATATGTGATATCATATAGTATTTGTCTTTGTCTGATTTACTTCATTTAGCATAATGCCCTCAAGGTTCATCCAGGTTGTCAGAAATGGCAGGAGTTCATTCTTTCTCATGGCTAAATAATATTACATTGTACACATATATGTACTGCATCTTCTTATCTATTCATCCATTGGTAGACACAGGTTGTTTCCATATCTTAAACTTAAATTGTGAGTAATGCTGCAATGAACATGAGAGTTCAGATATATTTATGAGGTTGAAGCCTCTGTTTGGATATGGCGTCTCCATTCACACTTCATTGACTGAAACACATCATATGGCCAAGACCAGTCATTAGAATGGTATTTTCCATCTTACAAGTGAGCACTGCAAGGCAGAAAAGGAATAAATAATTGTGAACAAATAGTATAGTCTAAAACCTAACCCTAACCCTGAGTTTGAATTCCCAACCAGCTGTGTGATCAGGTGCAAGGCTCTTAACTTTCCTGAGCTGCATTTATTTAATATAAATAGGAATTAAAAAAAAAACCCTAGGTGGTCAGTTGTTCAGTCATGCCAAACTCTTTGCGACGCCATGGACTGTAGCCCTTTAGGCTCCTCTGTCCGCAGGATTTTCCAGGCAAGAATACTGGAGTGGGTTGCCATTTCTTCTTCCAGGGGATCTTCCCTCCCCAGGAATCGAACTTGCATCTCTCGCATCTCCTGCATTGGCAGGCAGATTCTTTACCACTACTGCCACTTTGGAAGCCCAAGAGCCCATAAGATTGTACTTATTAGATGATATAACCCCTTTAAAGCAGAATTTCCTAGTGGCATGCCACAAATGGATTAAGAATGTGGCATAAAAGAGTATTTTTCAGTCCATAGACCAGTTGGGTAAGAGATGCTCACCCAGTGGCCTTCTGCCACGAACAGCCATGCCTGTATGTTGGCTGCACAGATAGAATCATTTTCTTTGTGCCATGATATGAAAAATAATAAAAGGCACTGAGAATGAAAGTACCTAGATGATGCCTGACACTTAGTAAGCTTTAAACCAGAAGCAGCTGTTGTGACTGATGCATGGAACAGAGATTGAGGCGGCAGCTGGATGGCAATGAGGCATCAGTAGGAACCACTGACAGGAGAATTCTTTCCCCACCCCCAACCCCCACTCCCAGCAGTTTCAAGAAAACTCTACTTGATGCTTTGCTGTTTTCCTCTCTGTGACCCTATGGGGGTCATGACCTCTCTCCACCCCCACCCCCCAGCAATTTGAGAAATCCTGGGAAAGAGGATGCGGAAGACAATGTCCAGAGCCTATGCTCTGTGTGACCAGAGTTGAAAGTTGAATCTAAAAATATGTCTTACTATAGAACACCAATTGTGGCTGTTTCTATAGTCATTCCGGAGCTTATTACAAATCTTCCCCAAAAGAAATTCCTGGAATTGTGCTCGTCTGTGAATTGCTGGGAAGACACAGTACCATTCTTGGTCTGGCATGTGGTCAAGGCTGACTTGTAATGGTCTGATTTGGAGCTTCTCACCGTCTGAGAGGGGGAAGCCAATACTCTGGGTCTCTTTAAACCAGAATCACTCCTGGATGCTGAGACAGTCTTCTCTTACTATGACAAAGATGAGTGTCTTGAGTATAGACCAAAAACTGAAGGCAACAGCCTAAGTCATTGGAATATGCTGCTCATCTTTAGGCTAGTTGTACTGGTAGGCAAACATGTCTGCACAGAGATGTCTTCCTATTATTTTACTCTTACGTTTTCCCAGTACCTAGCACAGGTGCAGTCAGGGCCTAGTGTCCTAAGACAAATATAACAGTGCAGAAGATTAACTTGAGAACTGAAGTTTTAAAAATAAAGCTGGAGCCAATTTTTAGGTGTTTTGGAAACTCAGCTTTATCCAAAGTGATTTCCATGGCATGACTGTAGGTTTGTTTGACACCGATTTAAACTTTATTCATTACTTCAACAGAAATGTATGTATTTTTTAAATTATTTACTTATTTATGGCTGTGTTAGATCTTCACTGCAGTGCAGGCTTTTCTCTAGCTGCGGTGAGTGGGGGCTTCTCTTTCTTGGAGCGTGCAGGCTTCTCGCTGCGGTGGCTTGTCTTGCTGCAGGGCACAGGCTCTAGGGCGCAAGGGCTTCAGTTATTGTGGCACTTGGGCTCAGTAGTTGTGGCACATGGGATTTCTTGTCTCACAGCTTGTCAATCCTCCCGGACCAGGGATCAAACCCATGTCCCCTGCATTGGCAGGTGGACTTTTAACCACTGGACCACCAGGGAAGTCCAGCAGACATTTATTAAAAGCCTTTTATGTGTGAGGTTCTGGAAATACAATGATTAGTAAGACATAGTTTCTGGCCTCAAGGAGCTTCCATAGTGAGAACAAGAGCATTAATGGAAATAAACACTATTTTGAAATTTCATCACAGTGTTAATTAACTACGACTTCTAATATCTTGAAGAGGAAAAAAAAAAAACTGCATGAAAATTCTCTGGTAATTAAACAGTACTTTAGAACACATTAAAAGTGTTGTTAACAAAGGAAATCCCTCTTTCCAAATTTATGTGTCATAATGAGAGTCTCCCATTATCTTTCTGTGGGAGGGAAAAACCCACTTAGTCAGCAGTGTTGCTAAGGGAACAGAGAAATGGCCATGGCCATGAACTGCTGATAGCACTGAGAGGGGTCTGAAATGGTTCATGCTTTCAGGAATGGCAATCTGGCAATATGCAAATGCCCTGCAACGGGAGGGAGAGTCTTTAAATAAATTATGGAACATTGCACAAGGGAATACTATGTGAACCATAAAAATGGTGCTCAGATGAATATGGAATATGTCTTTGAGCAAGAAAAATACAAGGCAGTAGACAGTATGATTCCAATTACGTGTGTGTGTGCCTGTGGGCACGGGTGTGTGTGGGTGTGTGTACATGCACAAATAAAACTTGGCAAAAGATAATGCCGATATGTTAAAAGTGGTTATTTCTGAGTCTTGAGAGTCCAAGTGATTTTTAATTTGAGGAGTGCTTTTCAGCACTTTTTGAATTTTCTACAAAGAATACTTATTACTATCATAATCAGAGTGGGTTAGGGGAGGGTTTGGTATTTTTGTTTGTTGTGTTTTTGATTTATGTTATTTTTGACTGCACTGGGTCTTGGTTGCTGCACTCAGGCTTTCTCCAGTTGCAGGGAGCAGAGGGCTCCTCTTTGTTGAGGTGCACAGGCTTCTCATTGAGGCGGCTTCTCTTGTTGCAGAGCACGGGCTCAGTAGTTGTGGCCCATGGGCTTAGTTGCTCTGCAGCATGTGGAATCTTCCCTGACCAGGAATCAAACCTGTGTCCCCTGCGTTGGCAGGTAGATTTTTATCCACTGCGCCACCAGGGAAGTCCTGTTTGTTGTGTTTTTTAAGAAACAAAAAAGTCTGGGTTGGGTCATGTCAGCTCCAGGAGAAAAATGATTCCAAGTAAAAGCATTTACCTTGTGTGGCAGAATTAAAGACATGAGCTTGGGTAGCTGGTGGGGTTTAGACTGATGTAGAATTTTCCCGCTAGGCCTGTTGAAGAGGTAACTGGTTTTTTTGTTTGTTTTGTTTTTGTGTTTGTGTGTAAGCAAGAAATTCATGAAAATTTAGTACTCTTACAGGAAGAAGATGTAGCAGTTCTCTTAGACAAATCATGCCATCTTTGTGGCTTTTCAATGAAAATTTGGGAAAAAAGACAACCAGGAGGACTGCTTGCTGGAACACTAGCCAGAGGTAAGCATGAGTAAGGATTGGTGTTAGAGTTACCTCATGTCACCCCTCACGTGCTGCTGCTGCTGCTGCTAAGTCGCTTCAGTCGTGTCCGACTCTGTGCGACCCCATAGACGGCAGCCCACCAGGCTCCTCTGTCCCTGGGATTCTCCAGGCAAGAACACTGGAGTGGGTTGCCATTTCCTTCTCCAATGCATGAAAGTGAAAAGTGAAAGTGAAGTCGCTCAGTCGTGTCCGACTCTTCGCGACCTCATGGACTGCAGCCTACCAGGCTCTTCCATCCATGGGATTTTCCAGGTAAGAGTACTGGAGTGGGGTGCCATTGCCTTCTCCCACTCAATTAGGTTGTTGAATTTATAGAGCCTAAGAGGGCTGATCTCTAATTTCAAGTTTCTAAGTAAAAAGCTGATTCTTTTAAGCTACCATATGATCCAGTGATTTCACTCCTGGGCATGTATCTAGAGAAAAACTCTAATTTGAAAAGATACATGCACCCCAAAACTCATAGCAACACTATTTATAGTTGCCAAGACATGGAAGCAACCTGTGTCCATTAACAAATGAATGTCTAAAGATGTGGTGCATATATGCGATGGACTCAGCCATAATAAGAATGTAATAATGTCATTTGCAGCAGCATGGATGGATCTAGAGATTATCATACTAAGTGAAGTAAGTCAGATAGAGAAAGGCAAATATATATGACATTATTTATATGTGGAATCTAAAGAAGTGATACAAAAGATTGTAACTTACAAAACAGAAACAGACATAGAAAACAAACTTATGGTTAGCAAAGGAAAAAAACTAGGGCTGAGGGGGAGGTGATAAATTAAGAGTTCAGGATTAGCAGACATAAGCTATTAATACTATATATAAAATTGATAAACAACAACGTCTTACTGTGTACCACGGGGAACTATACTCAGTATCAATATTCAATATCTTATAATAAACTACAATGGAAAAAAGTTGATTCTTTTAAACACTGCATTAAACTTGCTACATATTTTAAACATTCTTGAAAAAATAGAAAATTATAGAAAAGAAGAAAATTATAGAAAATTAAAGAAAAAAAAGGGGTGACATGAGGTAACTCTAAAACACAGTTTTAAAAATTGCCTTATTGTCTTCAGATTTTTCTCTTCCCATACCAATATAAATATTATAGATAAAATTGAAGCTATCTCTAAACCCTCTCCCCAATCCCTTCCTACTTTCCTCCTTAGAGTTAACCACAATAATTATTTCAGCACTCATCATTTCTATGCACATTTTAATAATTTCTCTCTATATTTTGTATCAATAAACATCTAAACTTTTTCCTAAACTTTTTGGGGATATTTTTCCTAGACTCCTCAACCTGCTTATTTTGGTTGTTGTTCTTAGATTTATCTGTGTTGATAGATGTCACTCTGATTTATTCATTTTGACTTCTGTGTAGCGATCCCTTGTAGACATATGAGACAACATATTTAGCCATTCTTCCATCGATGGACGTTTAGGTTGTTTACAATTTTGTTTTGTTTTTACTATTTCCAGCAATGCAACAGTGAACATTTGTGAACTTGTGTCCCTGTCTAGCATGCAAACCTGCAGGTGGGATTATTGAGTCCTAGGCTAAGTGTAACTTTTGTCTAACTACGCATAGCAAATTGCTCCTCCGGGTGATTATACCGGTTACAGTCCCACCATAAGTATATGAAGGTTCTTGCCAATCTTTGGAACTGCTGTTATTTAAATGCTTGCCAATTTGAAGCCTGTGGAATGATTTCGCGTTGTCATTTGGTTTCCCTTATTAATTTTGAGGCTGACCTTCCCTCCGTACTTCGTTGGCCATCAGTTTTTCTTTCTTCTTAGCAACATTATATATCCTTTGATCACTTTAAAAAAATATTCTTTTCCATTATGGTTTATCACAAAATATTATAGTTCCCTGTGCTCTACAGTAGGACCTCGTTGTTATCTACTCTGCATGTAATAGTTTGCATCTGCTAATCCCAAACTCCCAATCCGTCCCTCCTCCATCCCACTTCCCTCTGGCAACCACAAGTCTGTTCTCTATGTCTGTTGATCACTTTCTTAATGGGTTTTTAGCCTTTTCCTGTTTGGTTTATTCTCATTTTAACTTTTAAAAAACAAGAAAAAGAAATCCATCTACCCATCCATTAAACACTTTTTTAAAAGTGAAAATTGGCTGTTAGGTGCTATGAGATGAATAAGAAAAAAGTTGTCTCTCACATGAAAATATTCAGTTTATACTATTTTTGATGGTAAGAAGAGGAAGCTCTTCTTCCATATATTATTTATATTGTAGTAGGACTAATCTTCATTTACATTTTATTCTTAAGGTTTACTTCAGACTATTCCTGATAAAAATACAAAATGATGTAGTTACAATGATTACTGTATTGGCCTTAATTGTCCAAATAAAGCATCCATTCTAGACTTTAGAATCAGAAAATAAAGAAAGATGGCCATGCTCCCCCAAGGTTATCTTGCCCTCATTATGCAGCCGCACATGTGGGATGGTCAGGGGTACACAGAGAATGACTAATGCATTAATAAGGCTTACATGTACCTCTCACCCCCCTATAATTGCATTCCTTTCATTAGCTTTTACCCAGCTGGTCTGAGTTGCACAAACAAAATATTGTATAAGATCGGCCCATTGATGGTAAATTCAGAACAATTTTTGTAAAACTCTTGCCAAGTTACATACTGACCCCAGGGTCTTTAAACCAGCCAAAAAATGTTGAGCAAAAACTGAATTAACTCTATTATCACAAATTTGTGCCCCATAATCTGATGAGACTTCCAGATGTCCAGCCCAAGACCATCTGCTGAATGTCTGTGGGCGCGCACTCCCAAAACATGTGCCTGGATAAGAGTAACAGACCAACAGCCTGCAGCTCTGAAACTCTGAGAGGTTCCTGCTTAGACATAAAAGCAGACAAACAGAAAACAAGTGAGTGAGGGTTTTTTGAGGGATTTTTTTAAAGCATAATTTGCTTTCTGTTTAACTGACCAGTTGCTTTGTTCTTGTAGTCAAAGGGCTCATCTCTCTCAAAAACAACAGACTGTGATTTCAAATATTTTAAAAAGCAACGAATTCCAAAACCTTTGGGAGTTAGTTGCTAATTTACACTTGGTAATAATTCTGAGTAGTATGATTTGTTGATTATAGTATCTTTGTCTTATGGCAAGATTCCAAGAAAACAGAGAAGGACCTGTATGGACAGGAGGTTATTGGAGGGTGTTCTTGGGAACAATTTTAGTGAGTGAGTGAGGGAAGTAGAATTGTGCAGAAGGAGAAGTTGGACGGAGAGGCAGTGACAACTGAGGCCGCACCCATTCCTACGAGGAGCTTTAGAGCTCAGTTGGTGTGACAATTTTATGTGTTAACTTGGCCAGGCTGTGGCGCCTGTTTCTTTGGTCAAACACCAGGCTGGATGTTGTTGTGAAGGTTTGTTGCTGTTGTTGTTTTTTAGATGTAAATTTAAATCAGTACACTTTCAGGGAAGCAGATTACCCTCATAATGTGGGTGGGCTTCATACAATCAGTTGAAGACCTTAAGAGGTTACTTTCTTTCTTCTTTCCTTTTTTTAAATTAATGAGAGTATTTATTAATGTATAAAATACAGTGTAAAGTTGTTTGTAAATCAAGTTATAACAAATTAAAATGTAACCATTAATACATTAAATTGAATTAACAGCTGTTTACCTTACTTGATTTGTACTTAAAAATAATGATTATAACTTTAAACTCATATTCTAAGCATTTGTAATAATATATCCCACTTATTCAGTCATTCAGATTATTAAACAATTACATTTTTTAGACTCTGTAGTTGGTACTAAGACTATATCAATTAATAATAATAATGATGATGGTACCAATGAAAGATCAAATGGAAAAAATGGCCTTCTTTTACAAAAGACCACTTTTATTAGATCCAACAAATCCCAATTGGGCAATTCTTCTACTATTAGAGGAATATGTCTTCTAAGTTACTTTTGCTTCAAAGAGCCAAGACTGGGGTTTCTTGAAGGAGAAAGAATTCTCCTTAAGACTGCAACACAAAAACACTGCCTGAGTTTCCAGTGCTGGAAATTTGACCCCTAAATTGATGTATATTAACTCTTATCTATATTTCCAGCCTGTCCTACAGATTTCAGCTATGCCTGTCCCCACATGTATGTGAGTCAACTCCTTAGCCTAGGGGTTAGATCCTCTGGGTCTATGTTATGGCACTTTTTTTAGGGTTTACCATAAATGGCATATGACATCTGTTTCCACCAGTGTCAAGAACGGTGAAGGGTTTGAGATTTTTATTTTACTTACAAGCTAACATGTTGGCTTGCCACAGTTTCTTGGATGCTGGTAGAGCCCCATAGATGAGGCTACTGGGTCAGAGATGAAGAATGGTTTATAACTCAAAGCTATAGACACAGCCAGAGTTTCAGCATTTTATGTTGGTTGCCTGAGCCCTGATTTCCATAAGGTGATACAGGAAGGATCACATCACACCTGCATCTACAGTGGACCGTATTATACTAGAGGAACCCTGAGTTTAGGGAACCCAAGTCTTTTATAATGGGTGGTAATATGCATGTCCTTCGCTCCAGAAGGAGTTATATCTCTATCTTCCATGTCTGTAAGAAAACTTAAGCTCTGGAGGAAGATGCTAGCTCTTCCAAGGCTATTCGCTATACAAACATCCTTGAAATGGTAATCCAGACCAAAGGCAGCCAGTGCCTCAATAGGATTTGCAAAAATGCAAGAACCTGTGGAGAGCTGTCTCTCAACACACGATACTTCTAGCATATGGTCTGCCAATTTATATGATCCAAAGAACAGTGCTTTTAAGATGTTGCTTTTTAATGCAAATCTGAGAATTTGGTCTCTAGCTTAATGTTAAATTGTTCTGTCTTTATTTGGCAGCTTTTCACCAGTAGATTAAGAGTCAGACTGCCTGGGTTTGATCCTGCCTCTGTCACACATTTGCTGTGTGACCCTGGGCAAATCATTTAATCTACTGTGTCTTCAAGTTTTATCTGTATCATAATGATAGTAAAAGTACCTTCCAGATAGGGTTGTTGTGAAGATTAAAAAATTAATAAGGGTAAAGAATTTAGAACAGTGCCTGGCACACAGCCTGTGTTTTCATTTGATGCTGTTGACGTTTGTGCTTAAGGAAACCATTTGCCTCTTCCTCTTCTACTCCAGGGAGAAGGCAATGGCACCCCACTCCAATACTCTTGCCTGGCAAATCCCATGGACGGAGGAGCCTGGTAGGCTGCAGTCCATGGGGTCGCTGAGGGTCGGACATGACTGAACGACTTCCCTTTCACTTTTCGCTTTCATGCATTGGAGAAGGAGATGGCAACCCACTCCAGTGTTCTTGCCTGGAGAATCCCAGGCACGGTGGAGCCTGGTGGGCTGCTGTCTCTGGGGTCGGCACAGAGTCGGACACAACTGAAGCGACTTAGCAGCAGCAGCTTCGACTCCAGACTGGTATATTGAGGCTAGATGAAAGGATCAATTCATTTCCCTTTACAACCGCTATTGCAGAATGTATGCTAATGTGTCAGATATTGCTATTGCCTGAGCTGATATCCGCTCACCCTCATTTCCTTAGTGCTAGACCTTGAATTCCAGGGGTAGAAAAAAGACTGAATTTCCAAGTCTCTCTCACAGCTTGGTATAGCTTTATGACTGCATTTTAGATGATGTTTCCAAGCTGCTGAACAGAAGCAGCCCCATCTTATGGGAGCTCCCTTTTCGTCCTTCTACCTTCTTATCGTCTAGACTTCAGTTTGGATGTGACGGTGGCGACTCTAGCAGCCATCCTAATCGTGAAGGTACAGCCACACGCTGTGCATAGCTTCCGAAAGACAGCAACCTGTGTCTCTGAAGACATCACAGAACTGCTGTCTGTAACAACCTGATAACATTTGACCCTGGAATTCTTTAATATGAGGGTGAAATCAATGTTTTCTTGGTTAAGCGATCCTAATTTTGCTTATTCAATACCAGCTGTTGGCAGTCAACCTTTCCTGACTCATAACTGCTACTTTCTGTGTTCATTCATTCATTCATTGATTCTTTATTGATTCATGTGTTTACTGAGTCCTACTCTGTGGTAGACCCTGAAGTGTTAAAACAATGTCTTGGTATATTTCCTTCTCCAGGTTACTGGGTCTCATGGAGATGAGTTGTAGCTCCAATAAACCCGAATGGAAAATTATACAAAATAATTGTGTTTGTGTTAGAATATCTTCCTGTTTTTGAACATGGAGCTGTTTAATGATCTGCAAATTCATGCAAGTTCAGAGGGAAGAATGAAGCTGCACTAAAGAGGCCTTGGTGACTGTGGGATTCAGAGAGTTCTGGTAACTTCTTTGATTTTGCTTCCTGCTCCTGTGCTCTTCCCTGCATCCATCTTTGGTTAGAAATGACATCATCTCTCACTCTCACCATTCTGAAATGAGTTGTCCTTTATCTTTTCAACTATGAAGGTTCCTGTGACGTCTTCTATTTTTAAGACACAGGGGAAACAGATATGAAAGTATATGAGGGAATTGTGATCACAATAACCATACACTCTCCATCTTTAAAGTAAAAATTTCCAAACATTCAGCTAAGCACATAAATCCTTTAGTTATCTCCTGACAGGTCAGATATATTTAGCCTTGGTCTATCTATGAAAAAGGAAACTGTGTGTTGAAGTTCTAAAGCTTCAAGTACTCATTTAATAAATATTCATGAATATCAACTACAGACTTGGCACCAGAGATAGGGGTAAGCAGCAAAATCAGAATGGTCCTTGCCCTCTTGCTTCTTAGAGTTTCAACAGCTGTCTTCCTTTCCCTGACAAAAATTATTCAAAGTCTCACCCATCTTTACTTCAAACATGCATATATTGTGTTGAATTGGTTCCTTCAAACTGGAGTCATGTGTAAAACTGCCTCAATTTAACCTTTGACCCAATGTAGACTCATTCAGATTTCTTTTTTCCAAAAAAATACCCCCCACCCCTATTTTACATGAGCTATGGTATATGTTTTCATAAGGTAATATGGCATACATATGATCTGAGCTGCCCTAGCAGAGAGCTATAAAATTAACATTTATTTACCTCTCCAGGAAACTACCCCCTCTTCCCATACAAATTAAACCTAATGTGCAAATATTCAGTAGTCCTTTTTGTTTCCCTTACCTTCAGCGCATCTTCACCTACTCAGTATAAATCATATTTACAAGGTAGGTTTTGTTGTTGTTGATTATTTTGTTTTTCAACATCTGGAGTATAATTGAGATAAAATGTAGGTCACTGAATAAAAGGCCCAGGATTTGTGTTTTTCCTTCAACAAGCGGCCCTTTGATCTATTTCAATTCATCAATAATATATTAAGCACATTACCATTTTATGTATTTTCCACAACCCCAAATCGGTTTGAAACTTGTATGTTTGTATGTCTTTTGCATAGTATGAACTTGACAGACTGGCACTGCTTTAGAATTCTGATATGGTGGAAATTGTGTTTAATTAATGTGATAAAAGCAAGGGGAAGTAATATAGACTTGAATAGCCAAAGGAAAAGGGTTGGCTTTTTTTTTTTTTTTTTTTTGAAGCAAAGAAGTCTGGAAGTTAGATCAACAGTTGCATTTTTTTCAGTTCACTTTGTTTTCATTCTCCCTCCCTGACTCCAATCTAATTTATTTTTGCATTAAATAATTCAGCTCCTTTCCTTTTGTAACGGGTTGGATTTGGGGAGATGAAGACAAACAGCTTAGACCTTGAAAAACACATGGGCTCCTCGGGTAGATGGCATCTGGGAGGACTCAGAACTGCCTCCACATTCTATAGGGAAAAAACAGAGCCAGGTGCATTTCTTCCCAAATCAAATTAGCCGCGAGATGCCACATCCAATTGTGGCAAATTGATGTGAGAGTTTGTGATGTCTGCACCAGCTCTTCCAGCAAAGGTCACCACGGAAAGACACAGGCACCAGGCAGGGGGGTGCGGCAACTCTTGCTAGAGCCGCTCCAACAAGAGCAGGGAAGATGTAAAATGCAATCAGCTTTTGGAAAATTGCAGGAGAATCCAGTGGTAAGTATGTATTCTAATTGGATTTACTGTGCCATCATTTACCTCTTTAAGGATGTTAACATAACATTATGTTTAATTGAAAAAATGGGTAGTTAACTGTTCAGAAGAGATTCTCCAGCCCCCTGTATAAGCCACAGTCTAATCAGGCACAAAATATAGGATGCCTTAATCGCATCGCCGCACAGTTTTCACATTTCTTAAATAAAATTCGCTTACTTACTCCGAAAATTAACTCAAAATGTTGACATGTGACAAATTTGCCTATCTTGATAGTTGTTTTTAAAGATCTCCCTTGACATTAACAAGTTTACATCATGCTTTATGACATTTAATTAGTCATATTTTATTTAATTAGCATGGTAAGACATCTAAAGCAATCCAAATGTTTTCTGAAAAGCCCATGCAGAAGGCGGTAGTTCCATACATTGTGAGAGACCAGGAAAATGTCTCTTCAGACCTATTACCAGGCGGTTCGCATTTTTGGCTACCTCTAGTAGGCTGTTCTTGCTGAGAAATGGGAAGATTTTAAGGTTTTGATCGACCATTTCAGGACCCCTCCCCCAAAATCTGTCTATAAAGGGAATATACTTCTTCACAGTAACTTAACCCAAGACATGTCTCTGCTTGAAGGTAAAAATGAAGCTGTGTACCTAGTAGGCTCGTGATCTAACTGTATTTACTAAATAATGAATGGATAAGTAAGTATCTCATCTTGGAGGAGATTGTTTTATACAATTGAAATCCTTTCTTCTCATAGTTTTTTTTGTGTGTGACTTCTCACATATTTTCTTCATACAACTATTGGTGAGCTTCAGGGTGCCAAGACTCTGCTATAAATGTAAGTCTTGAATATATCGAACCTTGATTATTTTTAAAAATTTTATATGCTTATTTTTGGCCGTGCCACATGGGCTTTTCTTTAGTTGCGGAGAGCAAGGTTATTCTCTAGTTGCTGTGTGAGGGCTTCGCATTGTGACAGCTTCTCTTGTTGTGGAGCATGGACTCTAGAGCACAGGCTCAATAACCGTGGCACACCAGCTTAGCTGCTCCTCGGAATGTGGGATCTTTGAGGATCAGGAATGGAACCCGAGTCTCCTGCATTGGCAGGTGAATTCCTTACCACTGAGCCACCAGGGAAGCCCTTGACTGTTTACTGAGTATTATGTGCCAAGCAACACGACAACCACGCTCATGCATTTACTCCTTCCCCAGATATTGGGAGGTAGATGCCATTATCATTACCATACATCAGAAGATAAAAAGGAGGTGTGGAGATGGTTACTGACAGCTAAGTAACAAAGTTAAGGGTCAAGCCTAGAGCTTCTCAGAGTAGGTCAGGGCTCCTGCAAAAATCACCCTGCCCCTCAGAGGACAGACCCTTCAGGCCTGTTCAAATCCAGCCTGCTGTATTCTGAATCCAAAGCCAGAGCACAAAACCTGTCTATGTGGCAGCTTAACTCTTTCACAGCTAGTGGTGGCTGGTCCTATTCTTTATATAAACATATATAAAACTCAAAACAATTATGGACTATCCATAATAAAGTACCAAAAAACCATGATGGAAACTTAATTTCTAATTCTAGAATGTAAATTCTGCTCCCCTCATACTGTAGCCGAGTAATAAAGCTGAGTCACCTACCCTGCCTGAGTTCTCCTAGTTATGATTTCATTTTAAATGCTACATTAAATCCATATGCTGCCTCCAGACTTAATATTTTTTCTGTGCAGACATGAGTTAGTTCAACTTTTTAAACAGCAATAAGGCAAAGAACAACCTTTGTTCCATGCAGGTGAGTAAATGAAGATGTCCAATGCAAGGGGTCAGTGATAGGAGAGGACTCAGAAATCTGCTCTCTGTTTTCACCTTGACGATATAAAAAACCTGGGGGAGAGTTTTAAAAACACCCATGCAAATCTGTTTCAGATTTGGATTGTTTGTATTTGAAAGTGAGATAAGTGTAACTTTAAAGCATTTACTTAAATATTCCAATGGATATGACCCCCCCCCCCCAATATCTGTGGTTATTCCAACCACTTCCAAATTCCCCCCTCCCCCACATAGGGAATGCAGATGTAGGTTTTATGCTAAAATAGCAGAGCTCTAAGTGCATTAAGAAAATCATTTCAATAGAGCTTTTACTAATGCAGACGATTTTTTAAATGAAACAAGGCAGATACAGTAGCAGAGGCGCCACAGATTGAATAAATATCACTTAACCAATTACCAATTATCCATGCTAATGAAGGATGAGACAGAGCTCTGATAAATTAAAGCCCCAAATAGACTGAATGTTGGTTTAACCAATGACTCTCCCCCTTTTGCCAGAGTGTCTAGGGGTCAGCTATGAAATGACTGATCTGAATTTTACTTCCTCGCCCTTCCTCCACCTGCCCACCCTGTGACTATGGCTCTGATGGGCAGGAAAACGGTCAAAGGGCAGACAGCTGGAGGGAACTCAAAGGGAGTGGTGGGGACCCACAGAGTGGAGAAGCTGCCCCTGGATAATTGGAAGTTGATTGGATGCACAATGGCCTCCTTTTGTCCACTTCTCATTTTGGATGAGGGGCCATAGCCAAGCCTGGTAAGTAGCTCTTTCCTGGACCGTCCTCTCCTGAGCCAGTGGTGAGCATTCATGGGTGACAGCTGTGTCTGGCATATTTCTTGCTTTGCTTCTCTCCCCTCTGAGTAATCAGGGATTGAGCTAGAAAACTCCAGCCATACCGGAAGTCTGCATCTTGTCATTTTGCAAGACTTCAGCGTGGCTCAAAGACCAGAAAGGACCAAAGGGGCTCCAGAAAAACATCTTCAATGATGTGTCTGACATCAATGGTATGATGCCTGGAGCTTCAGGCTACAGTATTCATGAGCCTCAATTTCTGTCCCCCCACCGGACTTCCTCAAAATCTTCCTTTCTTCCATTACTCTCACCCGGCATTCCCTTGTCTGCACCCCTTCCCTCACTCCTCTAATACTTTGTGTTCTGTCTGGCCACCCTAGTCCTTCATCTTATCTCTACTTGGTTAGTGGCCTCACTCCCTTCAGTGCCACACATCCTGCGTGTGGTGGGATAATGGCTGTCTTCCTGATGCTCCATGGGCACCTTGCCCAGGACTAACATAAAGTCACGTGAAACTGTAAGGTCATAGCCTTGGCCAAAACGTCTGAGCCTGTACAGTGCATCTCTGCTGATCTGGCCTTTTCAGCCCAAACCTTGGGACTGCCCTCCCACCTTTCCATATTTCAGCAACCAAACAGTTAAAGCTGGGCACAGCAGGGTATTTTCTTGACTTCCATTCTATTCAGTTGGTGCTCTTGCTCTGCAGTGCCCTTCAAAAGACACTCCACCTCATCATCCCATAGCTCAGGTGCACTCAAGGTACCCCCAGGAATCTACAAGGCCAAGTGTTTATACACAGTAGTAGGAGAATAAGTATAAAATGTTAAATATTTAGTCATTTGCAGACCCGAAGTTGCTTTCGGGTCTTACGAGCAGAGCTTGGACTGATCTATGGCTACATATGTAGCACCTATGGTAATTTAGGAGAAAGATTTCTGCTTGTTTTAGAATTCCAAAAATGGTTCACGGTTCCACACTTTTGTGTATACTCTATCTGGAATGGCCTCCCCAGCTGTGCTCACAAACTGCCACTGATCTTCTAAGACTGCTCATGAGTCTCCTCTTTTATGCAGTTCTGATGACCCTTTGTCTATTTAAGCAGTCACAAGCTTCCCTATGTTTCTGCAGAGGTTTGTACCATTCTGCATCTAATGCCTTATGTTGGAGCTATTCATCAACCCATTTTCAACCCATTGTCTTTGTTCAACTAAACCAGTGTTGGTCAGCCTTGACAGCACATTGGAAGTCTCTGGGGAGACTTACCCTCAGAGATTCTGATTTAGTTGTGAATGGGGAGACCTGAGGACTGAGAGATTTAATCCTCCCCAGTGACTCTCACATGGAGCCACGGCCTTAGACTGTGAGGTAGGGGAGTTATTGTATCTCATTCATCTTTGTTACCTCTTCCCCTGGTGCAGTGCATGGCATACAGTAGGTGCTCATTGAATAAATGTGCATCTGCATTAGTTGTCCTGGTCTAGGCAGTCAAGGGCCCATGGCAGAGACTGCCAACTTTCCACCAATATTCGTTCTCCATTCTATAGGAGAGCTGTAGAATTTCAGCTGCAGGTACAGAGATGCTTAGGAGAAAGGTCAAGTTTTCCAGCTTCGCTTGTGGCTAGGAGAGGCCAAGAAAGTCATTCTGGTCCATGGGATGTGAGCAGAAATAGTGGGTGCAATTGCTAGGTTATGCCCTTAGAAGGAATGGTCATCCCTTTCTATGCCCTCTTTCCTCCTTGCCTGCTGGCTAGAGTGCCAACACGGTGGTGGTGGTGGGCCATCTTGGACTTGGGAGGGAGAGAAACATAATGAAGAGGACCTGATCCCTGACTTATGAAGCCATCTTGCTGACCCTAGAGAAAGATGTAAACTGCGGTCACTCTTATTCTGGGTCTCTGTTATAGCACCCAAGTGGTTGTGCCTAACTGATTTGGAAAACCATTTTTTTTTTTAAATTCATTTTATGTGAATTCTAAAAATTAATTAATTAGACTGCCTTGAGTCTTAGTTGAGGCCCGTGGGATCTTTTGTTGCAGCTTACAGAATTTCTAGTTGCAGCGCTTGGGCCTAGCTGCTCTGCAGCATGTGGGATCTTGGTCCCCTGACCAGGGATCAAACCTGTACCCTCTGCATTGCAGGGCAGATTCTTTACCACTGGACCACCAAGGAAGCTGTGGAAAAACATTTATATTGTTCTATCACCAAGCCTGATACTTGAGCTTGATAGCACTAGCAAAACTCTTGTTGCTCTTTAGGGACAACACTACTTGGGTTTTTGATGGCTCCCCACCACTCTTAGGCTAAAGACCAGAATCCATGTCATGGACCACAGGTTCTTGCCCCTTCAGGTCCTGTCTGCCTCTCCAACATCATCCTGTCCTCTGCTCCCTTGGTCTCCCAACCCCCATCTCACTGACCTGCTCTCGATTCCTTAACTGTGCTGCATTCTTTTCCAGCACAGGGTCAGTGTACGGGCTGCTCCTCCTGCCTGGAATGATCTTCCCCATGCTTTTACCCAGTTAATCCTAACTCATCCTACTGCCCTTCAGGTCTCAACTTGGTTGTCACTTCCTCAGGTCTCCCCTGATCTCTCTGACTAGGTAACCCCCATATGATACATCTTGAAACTCTAAATTTATCTGAGTTGTGATTTTTCTCTTTATTGGGAGTGATTATTTAATTAGCAATTGTCTACATCACAAGACTTTTAGCTCCACAAGAGAAAGGCCTATGGCTGCTTTTGCTCACCACGGACTCCCCCATGCCCAGCAGAGTCAAGCATGTAGTAGATGTTGTTGCTATTGAGTCGCTTAGTTGTGTCCGACTCTTTTGAGACCCCATGGACTGAAACCCACCAGCTCCTCTGTCCATGGGATTTCCCAGGCAAGAATATTGGAGTGGGTTGCCATTTCCTTCTCCAGGGGATCTTCCTGATCCAGGGATCGAACCTGCGTCTCCTGCATTGGAAGGCAGATTCTTTACCACTGAGCCACCAGGGAAGCCCCATGTAGCAGATGCTCAGTGAATATTTACTAAATGAACATTGTGAATAAATGAGTGAACCCAAGAGGGTAGTCTTTCCTTTCCATTGCAGAACCAGGTAGAGGCAGGGAAGACGGAAAGCATATGGTGAAGAGGGACTTTATTTCTTAGCTCTCTTGCCAGAAAGCATCAGCCAGCCATGGTCTGGCTAGAGGAAAGTTAGCCAAGTGTGATCTCACTAGCCTCAGTCTCAAATTAAGTTGTTTTTGGCACCGTAGCTACCCGATCACAAAGAAGTGGGTCGCCTCAGCTCCAGGGTACAGCATTTCCTCCTCGAGCTGTGATGAACAGAAAGCACTAATACTTTACTCTTCCCTCTCCTGTTTGCAGGCTCATCTGCCTGAAAGTTCCTGGTCTGAGCTTCCCTAAAGAGTCATGATCTCTTATCCAACCTGGCTCCTCTTGCCTGAATCACCTCTCCCTGTCTGCTTCCAAAGTACCCAAGTCCTGCCTCTCTTAAAGCCTGAGTTTGTTCTGTCTCCTTCAGGAAGACATGATGAGCTACACCAACCCCTCCCCTGCCCTCAAACCTCAGGAGTTTTGTTAGGAGCATTCAGTAGGTCTTTGTGACCACTTGCCTAGCAACAGTATTTCTTTTCATGTAACTGTACTATCTCCCCAAGCAAAATATGAATTCTTTGAGGGCAGGAGTATGATCTTTTTTCTTAGTGCCCAGTGAGTGTTTCCTAGTAAGCAGTTAGTGAAGCATGAAGTGTTTTTTAGGACAGTGATGATGGTGGTGGTGATGATGATGATACATAAGGAAGAATATATCTTCTCCCCGAAGACTGTGCCTAACCTGTAATCCTGTGCCTTCGAATTAGGCCAGGAATGGAGTGCACATGGGTCATGAGAAAATATTTCACTCCAGGATTAAAAGTCAAGTCCCTTCTAGCATAGCACACCACGAGGGCTCTAATTTACTCAGGCCAGAGTGAAATAGCTGAGATCTGAATCTCAAAATTGCCCAAGGCAATGAAAACTGAGTGAATTGAGGAAGTCTCTTTTAACTTTGGTTATAGTGAAAGAAGAAAAAAAAATGACCAAGTTAGGTTAAAAGGGCATTAATCCTGGATGCTAATCCTGTGTTTTGTTAGATTTACCTGGTGCCTCAAAGCCACCCACATCTGACTACCCGATTTATTCACAGAAACTTATGGTTTCTTTTCTGAGAAACTGCCAAACTATTTTTTCAAGACATGAATTGGTGTGTTTGCTTTTGTCTGTCCGTTCATCCATCCGCCGTTCCTTTCTTTTAGCCAGCCAGCAACAATATATTGAGAGCTGCCCAAATGTTAGGCACTATGCTAGGCAAGTGATATGAGAACAGGTATTTATTAGTAACAATAGCAACCAAAATGTGATGAGGGTTTTGTTGAGTGTTTCCCGTGTGATAGATACACACATTGCTGTATTCAATCCTTCCAACAACCTCTAATGTGCAGGACCATTGTATGCCTTACTTTGTCTCTTCCTGACTCATCCATTTTTTTTTTAAGATTTATTTATTTTATTTTTGGCTGTGCTGGGTCTTCGTTGCTCCACAAGTGCTTTCTCTCGTTGCAGTGAGCAGGGGGTACTCTTGTTATGGTGCACGGGGTTCTCATTGTGATGGCTTCTCTTGTTGCTGATCGCTGGCTCTAGGTGCTTGGGCTTTAGTAGTTGCCGTGCGTGCAAGGGCTCAATAGTTGTGGCCCACGAGCTTAGCTGCTCTGTGGCATGAGGGATCTTCCCAGACCAGGGATTGAACCAGTGTCCCTTGTGTTGGCAGGAGGATTTTTAATCACTGGACCACTAGGGAAGCCCTTGACTCTTTTTAAGCCCAGCTGTTTGGCATGACAACCAGTTTCCTAGAGGTATAACCTGGCAGAACCTTGTTTCAGCTACACCACTGACCTCTCACTTTCTGCCCTAGAGCTTCCGTGCAGCTGCCAGGAACTCTACGTGTAGAGCTGCTCAGCCCGTCTGATGTGGGCTCAGAGATGAGAATATGAGGGGGTTGCCATGTGGATAAGTGCTCCTTCTTCTGTCTCTCAAAAGGACAGTTCTGAGGTCTACACGGTTCCTCAGAGGGTCCCAGCAGGACCCAGTGGCCACACTGACCAGCTCACGAATGTGTGCTTATACTGATTTTCCCTCCTGCGTGGTTTCACTCTTCCTAGTTCCCGCTCTTGTTTCCTGGGAGAGCTTCCCCCCAAATAACTACTTGCATAAGTCTTTGGTCTCAGCCCTGCTTTCCAGTGCGGAAATCAGATGAAAACAATTAGTATTTATATTACAATAATTGAGGGATGTATTGGTGATCCTCAAAGATGCTAAATCCCAGTCCCTGGAACCTGTAAACATTCTCTTATTTGGGAAAAGGGTCTTTGCAGTTGTGATTAAGTTAAGGGTCTTTAGATGGGAGATTATCCTGCATTATCAGATGAGCCCTACATGCCCTCATATTTGTCTTCAGATGTTATTATTCATGGGATAAGGTAGAGAGAGAGAGCTGATGCATACAGAATAGGAGGAGGTAATATGACCACAGTGGCAGAGTGGAGTGATGTAATCACTAATCAAGAAATTCCCTCTGGCTCAGTGGCTCAGTGGTAAACAATCTGCCAGCCAATGCAGGAGACAAGATGTTCGATCTCTGGGTTGGGAAGATCTTACATGTTGAGGTGCAACTAAGCCTGTGTGCCACAACTATTGAGGCTGTGCTCTGGAGCCCGGGAACTGCAGTTACAAAGCCCGCGTGCCCTAGAGCCTGTGATCCGCAACAAGAGGATCCGCATCACATCGTAATGTGAAGCCCGTGCCCCACAGCTAGACAGCAGTCCTCACTTGCAGCAACTAGAGAAAAGCTCACACAGCAACGAAGACTCAGCACAGCCAAAAACAATCTAAATAAATAAGCAAAAAAAAAAAAAATTTTTTTTTAAAGAAATTCCCCTAGCACCAGAGGCTGGAAGAGGAGAGGAGAACATTTTCCATGGTACCTCAGAGGGAGCGTGGGCTGCTGACACCGCGGTTTCAGCCTACAGACACTGGTTTCCAGCTTCTGTCCTCCAGGACTGTGAGAGAGTGAATGTTTGTTGTTTCGAGCCACCAAGCTTGTGGTGGCTGTTTGTCACAATAACCACGGGAAACAAATACAAGGAAACTGAGGTTCACAAAGCTCAAATAATTTGCCACAGGTCCTCGTCCGTAACTGGCAGAGCCAGGGTTCAAACTCAGTTCTGCCCGATGCTGGTGCCCAAGTTCTCAGCACTATGTTCCCTCTCCAACCAGAGAGCTCAGGGCTCCTGCTCTGGACAGTAGGCAGACCGTGAAACCGGGAGTCACGCTGGTCTTGTGAGGCTATCACGGAAGGAGGTGGGTGTCTGGAAACTTCAGGGAGAGGAAGGCTTCCCTCGGCAGAGGTCATTGCCTAGTGGCAACCAGGAAACCCCTCGTGAGATGGGACCACACCGCAGGACACATCTGATAGAGTTCTGTCTGCCCATTTCAACCCACTGCTGTGCTATGCGTGCGTGTGCTCAGTCACGTCGGATTCTTTACTTCCTCATGCACTGTAGCCCTCCAGGCTCCTCTGTTCTTGGGGTTTTTTCCAGGCAAGAATACTGGAGTGGGTAGCCATTCTCTCCTCCAGAGGATCTTCCCCACCTAGGGATCAAACTCGTGTCTTTTGCATTTCCTGCATGAGCAAGTGAGTTCTTTACCAGGTGAGTCACCGGGGAAGCCCTTGATGCTGGCTGAAAGCCAAATCCCTACCCAGTCCGTTCAAAATATTTGTTTTGATTCTCCCATGCTGATGCTCAGGGTGGACTGAGGTGGATTCTCCACAGGAAGGCTTCTCTCTATTCCGGAGAACTTTCTGGTTTCAAACTAAAATATGACATGCTGTCTCTGAAACCTCAGGGAGGGAATTTACTGTGGACTCAAAGGATCACTGAAGGCATGCCTTACCTCACACTATGGGGTTCACCAAATGGGGTGAGACCTACTAGAAGTATGTTACTTCACTCTGGAGAGGCAGATAAAGGGGCAACAGGAAGTGGAATGTGCACAGACATAGGCAAGGGATTCTGCAGGGCTTGTTCGATGGTGGGTGTTAACTCCTTAACTATGACTTTTCTAATATGGCCATTAATTCATAATAAAGCCATAAAAATTCTAACCATTACCACTTGACTTTAAATATTTCACTCCTTCAATATTTCAAGGGCCACTAATTCTTTTCACCCAAGAGTTTAACCCTGAAAACGTTCTTCAGGTAAGATTATGAGATGGCCTTGTTGGATCCTTCTCAGGGTACGGGGCTGGCATGTCTGCTGCTCTTAGGAACTTTCTACCAAACGCTGGGCAAAGTTCTGGGGTTACGAAGATGATGTAATCACTGACCTCAGGGAGCACACACTCTAGGTGGTAGGACAGATGAGTATACAGCACTTACCAAATAATCTTTCAGGCTAGGTATGCAGTAGGATGGAAGAAGAGAAGAGGCATGCCTAGCTTAGCATGGGAAACCAGGGATGGCCACTTGTAACAGGAGACACTGCGCTGAGTCTTACAGGAAGTGGCCAGAGTTTCCCAGGTGGGAAAGGAAGGGGGCGGGCTTATTTGAGGGAAGGCAGAGGGAAGTGTGTTTTAGTCCAACTGCCTGCCATAAAAAACATTATTGATTAGGTGTCTTAAGCAAACCACATTTATGGTTCTGGAGGTTAGAAGTCCAAGATGAAGGTGCTGCCTGATTCAATGTCTTCCGGATTTGCACATGGCTGCTGTCTTACTGAATCCTTATGAGGTGGAGAGAGAGAGAGGTCTCCAGTCTTTCCTCTTCTTATAAGGGCACGAACATCATCGTCTAACTCTAGTTACCTCTCAAACACCATGACTTTGGGGATTAGGGCTTCAACACATGAATCTGAGGGAGACACAAGCATTCAGTGCAGAGGTATGTATAAAAGTAAAGATGTGAGAACAATAATAAGAGAGTGAGAGAGAGTGAGAAAGAGTGAGAGAAAGGACCAGGGAATTGGTAGGCACTTGGTAGTGTTGGAGTCCAGGGTGCACTTGCACGCAGCTGGAGAGGTAAGCACGAAAGCCTTGTCTGCCATGTTGAAGTTAGACTTCATTATGAATGTAATGGGGAGTCATTGAAGAATTTCAGTCAGGAGTGACATGATCAGATTTACTTTTAAAATGATCCCTGTGACATCAGTGTGCAGAATATATTGGAGCAAGGCCTGACTGGAGACAGAGAGGCCAGTTGGGGGACTATGGCAGTGATCCAGGTGAGGGATGATGAAATGGGGATGACAATAGGGGACAGATGCAAGAGCAATTTAGGATATAGAATCAGCAGGAGGAGTTGGGCATAGATAAGCACTGGAAGCTCAAGGAGAACTTGAGGCTGACTTCTCAATTTTCAGCTTGTGTGAGTTTGTAAATGAGTAAAAAAATTTGGGGAACAGGGGAAATAAGAGTGGAGGATATTCCAAATTTGAGAATATTCCCCCATCACCCCAGGTGAAAATGTTTGACAGGCAGTTTATTCAGAAAGGAGTTCTTGGGATTTCCCTGGTGGTCTAGTGATTAAGAATCTGCCTGCCAGGGCAGGGGACATGGGTTCCACTCTCGGTCCAGGAAGATCACACATGCTGAGGAGCCACAAAGCCTGTGTGCTACAGCTACTGAGCCTGTGCTCTAGAGCTTAGAAGCCACAACTACTGAGCCCACAAGCCACAGCTACTGAAGCTCGCAAGCCCTAGAGCCTGTGCTCCAATACAAGAGAAGCCATCACAATGAGAAACCCTTGCATGACAAGTAACAGTAGCCCCCACTTGCTGCAACTAGAGAAAGCTTGAGTACAGCAACAAAGACCCAGCACATCCAAAAATAAATAAATAAATAAGAACTTAAAAAAATTAGTTCTCATCCCAAGCAATAATACTCTGTCCTTGAGTAGTCTTATACACTCATTCACACCAGCTACTGTCTATCTGCTGAGAGCTCTCAAGACTTTAAATTCTTCTGGGCCCTGTCTTTTGAGCTCCCACTTTCTGGATCCAACCACCAGTTAGGTATTTCCTCTTGGATAGCCCATCACAAAGGGTAAGTGACTGCATCCCATTACCAGGGTAATCTCCTGAAAGCTGTGCTGTCTAATTCAGTATAGTAACCATTAGGACTAGTGAGTACTATTACTACTGTTATCCAAAACATATAGAGAACACAAAACTCAACAGTAAGGAGATGAACAACTCAAAAAATGAGCAAAAGACTTAAACAGACACCTCACCAAGGGATATACAGAGACAAATAAGCATATGAAAAGTTGCTTAACGTCATATATCATTTACGAGATGCCACCACACACCGATTAAAATGGCTAAAATTCAAAACACTGACACCAAATGCTGATGAGGATGCGGAGCAATAGGAGCTCTCATTCATTACTGGTGGGAGTGAAAAATGGTATAGACACTTTGGGAAGACAGTTTGATTGTTTCTTTCAAAATAAGACCGTATTATCTAGCAATTGTGCTTCTTTCAAAAGAGTTGAAAGCTTATGTACACACAAAAACCTGTACAAATGTTTGTATCAGCTTTATTCATAATTTCCCAAATGTGAAAGAAACCAATATGTCCTTCATTAGGTAAATGGATAAACTGTGTTATGTCCAGACAATGAAAAATTATTCAGTGCTAAAAAGAAAAATGAACTATTAAGCCATGAAAATACATGGAAGAAACTTAAATGCATAATATTAAGTGAAAAAGTCAATCTGAAAAGGCTCCATTCTGTATGATTCCAACCATATGACATTCTGGGAAAGGCAAAATTGTGGAGATAGTAAATGGATCAGTGGTTGCCAGGGGTTAGCAGGGAGGGAGGGATGAATATGCAGAGCACAAAGGATTTTTAAGGTTGTGAAACCATTCTGTATGATACTATAATGGTGGGTGTATTACATATTTGTCAGAACCAATAGAACATATAACACCAAGAGTGAACCTCCATGTAGACTACAGACTTTGGATGATAGTGATATATCATTGTAGGTTCATCAGTTCTAGCAAATGTACCTCTCTGCTGAGGAATGTTGATAGTAGGGGAGGCTGTGTGCAGAGAGGGCGAGGTAAGAGTTACATGAGAAATCTCTGTACCTTCTGCTTGATTTTGCTAGGAACCCAAAACTACTCTAAAAAAATACAGTCTATTTTTTAAAACTGTGATTAGTCCAAATTGAAATGTGCTGTAACTACAAAACAGACTCCAAATTACAAAGAGTTGCATGAATAAAAGGAGGAAATATCTTACTAATTTTATTGATTACCTGATAGAAAGGCAATATTTAGGATATATTAAGTAAAAAATATGAAAATGTATTTACTTTTTTTTTTTTTACTTAAAAATGTGGCTACTAGAATTTTTTTTGGAAAATTTTAAGTAGTATGTGGCTTGCATTCTAAATATTTCTATTGGGCAGTGCTGGCTTAAACTATACTCAAGCCAGGTCTAGAAACTAGGACTCTTGGCTTCTATTCCAGGATGCATCATTCATTCAACCAACATATTTCAAGTACATACTCTGTGATGAATAAGATAGAGATGATCCCTGTCTTTGGGAAGCTTACAGTCTTTTTCTGGCTTATAGAGCTCAGTAAAAGAAACAGTTTTGAAGAGCACAAAACACCTTAACAATACAAAGAATAACATGAATATAACTTCCAGGTGGAAAGATGACATGCTCTGATTTCCAGGTGAGAGTTAGAGATGTTAAGAATACTTGTATAAGTAGAAATCCTTGTATAAGTACAAAATCCTTGTATAAGTAGAAAACCATGCAATCCATCCAATAATTATGATGAATTAAGAGAAGTGAAAGGCAAAGGAGAAAAGCAAAGATATACCCATTTGAATGCAGAGTTCCAAAGAATAGCAAGGAAAGATGAGAAAGACTTCCTCAGAGATCAATGTAAAGAAATAGAGGAAAATAATAGAATGGAAAAGACTAGAGGTCTCTTCAAGAAAATTAGAGATACCAAGGGAACATTTCATGAAAATATGGGCACAATAAAGGACAAAAATGGTATGGACCTAACAGAAGTAGAAGACATTAAGAAGAGGTGGCAAGAATACACAAAATGATACAAAAAAGGTCTTCATGACCCAGATAATCACGATGGTGTGATCACTCACCTAGAGCCAGACATCCTGGAATGTGAAATCAAGTGGGCCTTAGAAAGCATCACTACGAACAAAGCTAGTGGAGGTGATGGAATTCCACTTGAGCTATTCCAAATCCTGAAAGATGATGCTGTGAAAGTGCTGCACTCAATATGGCAGCAAATTTGGAAAACTCAGCAGTGGCCACAGGACTGGAAAAGGTCAGTTTTCATTCCAATCCCAAAGAAAGGCAATGCCAACGAATGCTCAAACTACCACACAATTGCACTCATCACACACACTAGCAAAGTAATGCTCAAAATTCTCCAAGCCAGGCTTCAACAGTACGTGAACTCTGAAATTCCAGATGTTCAAGCTGGATTTAGAAAAGGCCGAGGAACCAGAGATCAAATTGCCAACATCCATTGGATCATCAAAAAGCTAGAGAGTTCCAGGAAAACATCTACTTCTGCTTTATTGACTATGCCAAAGCCTTTGACTTGTGGATCACAACAAACTGTGGAAAATTCTTCAAGAGATGGGAATACCAGACCACCTGACCTGCCTCCTGAGAAATCTGTATGCAGGTCAAGAAGCAACAGTTAGAACTGGACATGGAACAACAGACTGGTTCCAAATTGGGAAAGGAGTACGTCAAGGCTCTAAATTGCCACCGTGCTTATTGAACTTATATGCAGAGTACATAATGAGAAACACTGGGCTGGATGAAGCACAAGCTAGAATCAAGATTGCTGGGAGAAATATCAATAACCTCAGATATGCAGATGATACCACCCTTATGGCAGAAAGTGAAGAAGAACTAAAGAGCTTCTTGATGAAAATGAAAGAGGAGAGTGAAAAAGTTGGCTTAAAGCTCAACATTCAGAAAACTAAGATCATGGTATCTGGTCCCATCACTTCATGGCAAATAGATGGGGAAACAATAGAAACAGTGACAGACTTTATTTTTGGGGGCTCCAGAATCACTGCAGATGTGACTGCAGCCATGAAAATTAAAAGATGCTTGCTCCTTGGAAGAAAAGTTACAACCAACCTAAACAACATATTAAAAAGCAGAGGCATTACTTTACCAACAAAGGTCCGTCTAGTCAAAGCTATGGTTTTTCCAGTAGTCATGTATGGATGTGAGAGTTGGACTATAAAGAAAGCTGAGCCCCAAAGAATTGATGCTTTTTAACTGTGGTGTTGGAGAAGACTCTTGAGAGTCCCTTGGGCTGCAAGGAGATCCAACCAGTCCATTCTAAATGAAATCAGTCCTGAATATTCATTGGAAGAACTGATGCTGAAGCTGAAACTCCAATACTTTGGCCACCTGATGCAAAGAACCGACTCATTGGAAAAGACCCTGATGCTGGGAAAGATTGAGGGCAGGAAGAGAAGGGGACGACAGAGGATGAGATGATTGGATGGCATCACCGCCTCAATGGACATGAGTTTGAGTAAGCTCTGGGAGTTGGTGATGGACAGGGAAGCCTGGCGTGCTGCAGTCCATGGGGTCACAAAGAGTCGGACATGACTGAGCGACTGAACTGAACTTAAATGTCATTGAGGTTATACCAGAGGATAAAAAGAAAAGCTATGAGGTCTATAGGGACTTCCTTGTGGCTCAATGGTAAAGAATCTGCCTGCCAATGCAGGGAGACATGGGTTTAATCCCTGGGATGGAAAGATATCCTGGAGAAGGAAATGGCAACTCCCTCCAGTATTCTTGCCTGGGAAATTACATGGACAGAAGACCCTGGTGGGCTACAGTCCATGGGGTCACAAAGAGTCAGACACTAATGACTAAAGAATAAAAGCAACAAATGAGGTCCATACAAATTTAATTTCTGGCAAAAGAAGTTCAGGTTGGGACTCCTTAAAATGTACGTAACCAAAGGACCTCTGCAGAGAGATTTGCACATCAGATGGTCTTTGCCTTGGTAGTAAAAAGAGAGGTTAGGTTTTAGTCAGTTTTCCTCACTCAGTGCTGTTGGGAGATCATAGCAGGAAGAGGTGGGGCAAAAGCTTAAATCCATCCCGGTTGGCAAGAAATGGTGGCAGTAGGGATGACCTTGCAGGGGCAGCCGTGTCTTGAAGAGCAGCTAAATTTGAACCAAGCCTTTGGGAGGCCAAGAAGCTAAACGGCAGGTGACCAGCTGCCCCATCTCTGCATGGATAGAGGGGTGGAGAAAGCGGAGGCCTGGACCAAGTTTTGTGGTGTGCTTGGCAAATGTTCACCTCTGGGTCAGGGACCAGGGAGGGAGGCCTTCAAGACCAGGCCTCTCATTTTATGGATAAAAGGGAGTGAGGAGCGAGAGGGAAGAGCAGGCACTGGTTGAGATCCTGCTTTGTGTCAGGATCTGGGCTACCCCGGGGGAGCCCACAGGGAATAACACTGTCCCTCCTTCCAGGGAGCAGTTTCCAACTGGAAGGAGATTCCATGTATTTGGCAGAGTTTCTCCCACACTGGAAGCTGTCTGTAAAATGATTAGTTTTAAAAAGTACATTGTACTATTTTAAAGCCAATTTTGATAAAATATTCCAAACTTCTTTGCATGATTCTGTAAAACGGATGGTTAGAAGAATTAATTATGAGAGAACATTTGGTACTTCAAAACAAAACTGAAAAAAACCCCAACAATGACAACAACAGGGATCTAAAGGAAAAATCCCATTTTGCTGCAGTGGGAATGGTTCTTTGTAATTTGCAAATCTTCCCCATTCAGGCACGAGCTGGACTGGTGCTTGCATAGTGATAAAGCATCTAAGACAAGACTTAGAGTCATGGGCCTGGGTTCTGACTCCATTCCCGCAACTTGCTAGCTGTGTGCCTTGGAGCAAGTTACTTTACTTCCTAAGGCCTTGACTTCGTGTGTAAAATGAGGCAATGGTCCCTACCACAAAAACCTGTAAATAGGGTTGAATTAAATCATTGATTTTGCTGAAACTGAAAATATATTGGCAGGAAGCTAATAATATTCAGTGAAAGGTAGCAACTATTATTGTTGTTGTTATTGTTAATGTCTTAACAAGCCTAAAATCTGGATTTTCCAAAAATCTCCCTCACTTTCTTGCTTGTGCTCATACACACATACTTATATGGTGAATTTAAGTGTCAGAACCAGAACTGGGACTGGAAAGCCTAAGACTAGGGTCAGTTCTCTCTGTCTTTCTTTTCATGTTGTTGCTGCTGTTGTTTAGTCACCAAGTCAAGTCCAACTCTTCGCAACCCCATGGACTGCAACAGCCAGGCTCCCCTGTCCCTCACCATCTTTCATTGAATCTTTTCATGTTATTCTCTGACAAAGGACAGATCCTATTATTGAGAACTCCAAGAGACTTAAATACTTTTTTATCTTGAAATCATCGCTATGAATGTTACTTTGATATAGGTATGTCAGTTTAACCGGCTAGAAATATTTTATTTCATTTATTGGACAAATATTTCCTAAGTAGTGGCTATGTGTCAGGCACAGATCTGGGCCTTGAGGATTCAGTTTTGAAGAACCAGATCCTTGCTCTGAGGATCTTCCATTCTAAGCAAATAAGCATGATGCATGATGTCAGACATTCTGAGAAACAAATAGAACAGGGACTAGAGAACGACAGGGCCAGGCTGTTTTCAAAACACAATCTGGAAAGGCCTCTTTGGAAAATTATAATTGAAAAATAAGGTTCATGAGCATTAGGGAATGATGAAGGAATCCATGAAGACATCTCAAGTAATCAGCAGACGTGGTAGTGGGTGGTTCTTGACAATGACTCCATTCGCTGAAGTGAAATTTGCCTCTGTGAACATGACTGTGTATAAACTCCTTAGTGAATTTACCATGTTCACGGGGCTTTCAATAAAAGTAGAAATTTGGAGGATAGTTGGTGAAAGCTGCGGGGAGAGTCTGGAGAGTGAGGGGAAGGCTTAAGGGAATGATGAGGTGAGATCTTTAAATGGCTCTATATCTCACTGTTTTCATTCTTAGGGTGTGTCTACATCAGCATTTCTTAATCTTGGCACTGTTGGTATTTTGGACAGATCATTCATTGTTAAGGGTGGGTGGAGGGAAGCTGTCCAGGGTACTGTAAAATGTTTAGAAAAATCCTCAGTCTTTACCCACTTGGTTTCAGCAATATTTCCCATTTGTAGCAATCCAAAATGTTTCCAGATATTGTCAAATGTTCTCTGGGAGCAAAATTACTCTCAGTTGAGAACCACTGGTCTATACATTGGTGGAACAAGTGTTCAAAGTTTCATCAAGGGAAAGAAGTTTAATCAACACTTACTGCAAATTTGATTGGGAGGTTAGCTGCAAGCATCAAGCAGCCATATGTCAAGTACTTTTCATATGCTAGCTTATTTCATCTTCATAATGCTCTGATGAAGGAAGTATCATTAGCACTGCTTTATATATGAGGCAACTGGGGCTTCTGGAGATTGAGTGCCTTGTCCAAGGTCATACAACTAGTGAACAGCAGAACCAGGATTCAAATCCAGGTGTTTTGGGCTCCGAAAACCTTCTTTTACTTTAGAGTTGCACTGTCCAACATGGTAGATACTAACCATATAGGGCTATTTTAATGAAATTAAATAAAAAATTCAGTTGCGCTAGTTGCATTTCAACTGTTCAACAGCAGCATGTGATTAGTGACTACCATGCGTTCATGCTCAGTCACTTCAGTCATGTCCGACTCTTTGTGACCCTATGAACTGTAGCCTGCCAGGATTCTCTGCCCATGGGATTCTCCAGGCAAGAATACTGGAGTGGTTGCCACAGCCTCCTCTAGGGGATCTTCCCGACCCAGGGATAGAACCCAAGTCTCCTACTGGCAGGCAGGTTCTTTACCACTAGCGCCACCTGCGAAGCCCGAGAACATACCCCATCCTAACAAGGGGGAAGAGCTCATAGTTCTTACTACTCATCTCATTGAGATCAATTTCTGAGGACAAAAGCAGACTCTCATTTTGTTGTTGTTATGTTTTTGGCCACATGAGTGCAGGTTGCTGGATCTTAGTTTCCTGACCAGGGATCGAACCAATGCCCTCGTCAGTGAAAGCATGGAGTCCTAACCACTGGGCAGCCAAAGAATTCCTCAGACTTTCATTTGGGAAGCATGATCCCTCAGGTGTTTCTACCTTTGGCTACTAACATTCAAGACATATTATTGAGTGTCTCCTTCGTGCTAGACACTGTTCTAGCACTGGGTTTATAGCAGTGAAAAAAACAAACAGATACACTCACCCATATGGAGCTTGCCTGTTAGTGGGGGCTGCTGCTGCTAAGTCGCTTCAGTCGTGTCCGACTCTGTGAGAGACGGCATAGACGGCCATAGACGGCAGCCCACCAGGCTCCCCCGTCCCTGGGATTCTCCAGGCTAGAACACTGGAGTGGGTTGCCATTTCCTTCTCCAATGCATGAAGTGAAAAGTGAAAGTGAAGTCGCTCAGTTGTGTCTGACTCTTCGTGACCCCATGGACTGCAGCCTACCAAGCTCCTCCGTCCATGGGATTTTCCAGGCAAGAGTACTGGAATGGGGTGCCATCGCCTACCTTCTCCAGTTAGTGGGGGAGACAGATGCAAAAGAAAATAAGTAAGATATATATGATGACAGACGAGATTAGTGCTGTGAAGGAAAATACAGTATGGAAGAGAGTTAAGGAGTGCAACTGAGGTGAGAAAATGGCGATTTGAAATAGAGTGGTCAGGGATGGTTTCAGTAAGTAAAAACCTAAGAAAAGTAAGATTAAGAGCCAGTTGGATATCTGGAAGGATCTGCAGTCCAGGGAGAGAAACAACAATGCAAAGGCCCAAGGAGGTAGCAGGAGCAGCAAGGAGACAGGAGGGGCTAGAGAGGAGAGAATGATGTGGAGAGGGGAGGAGGTGTGAGCAGAGAGGGTGCAGGCTCGCTAGCGCTCATACGACTGAGGCCTCTGTAAGGATTTGACTGCTTCCCTGGTGGCTCAGATGGTAAAGAATCTACTCGTAGTGTGGGAGACCCAGGTTCGATCCCTGGATTGGGGAGGTCCCCTGGAGAAGGGAAAGGCAACCCACTCCAGTATTCTTGCCTGGAAAAACTCCATAGACAAAGGAGCCTGGCAGAGTATACAGTCCATGGGGTTGCAAAGAGTCAGACATGACTGAGAGAATAACACAATTAACTGAGTGGAATGAGAAGCCACTGGGCAGAGAAATGACATCAATGATCACTCTGACTCCTGAGAAAAAAATGAGGACTTTAAAATTTGTATCCATGGATGCTTTAATGCTCCTGTCTTCAAAGAGTAGAGCCTGGTTTCCTCTCCTTGAGTGTGGACTGCACTCAGGACTTACTTCTCACAATGGAAATGATGGAGGTGGGGTCTAGGAGGGGAGATTGAGCATAAGGAGCAATGCAGCTTCCTGTTCTTTCCTCTCTCTCACTCTCTCGGGCCACTTGCTCTGGGAGAAGCCAGCCGTCACGAGGACACTCAAGCAGCCTATGAACAGCCCGTGCAGTGAGAAACTGAGAACTCCTGCCAGTAGCCAGAGAGGAACTGAGGTCCTGTGTGGACTGCCTGCCAGGAAACCATCCTAGACGCGGATCCTCTGAAGCCCTCCAAGGACTGGGTGCTCACGTCATGAGAGACGCTAACCCAGAACCACCCGGCTAAGTCTCTCCTGGATTCCTGACACACAGAAACGGTGAAGTAATAAATACTTACTTCACACTGCTAACGTTGGGGATAATTTGCTCTGCAGCAATAGGTAATTAATACATGGAGCAAGGGCATAAGCCAAGAGTCCAGTTATGAGGCTGTTTCAGGAATCCACGTGACTCGGCGAAAAATAGTCTTGCTATCGGGATATGGCATGTGAGAGAAGGAAGAATCAGGTTTTTATCTTGTAAAATGGGAAGGACAACTCCCACTTGAACTCTTAAAATTATTCAACACATTCCAGTCATTCCCACCTTAGAAGAATATTTTTTTCTCCTGGCTTCCATGCCAGCACACCCTGATTCTGGTTTTCCTTCTATTACCAACTGATCCTTTTTATTCTTTGGTGACACATCCTCTCCTCAAGCCCCTGATGTTGGAATAACCCAGGGCTAGATTTTTGGCTTTATCCTCTTTTTCATTTACAGTTTCTCACTAGGAATTCTCATCTTCTGTAAAGACTTTAAATACCATCCATAGGGATCCAACGATTCCTAATCTTCTAGTCACATCCTTTCTACTGAAGCCCAGACTCAAAAATCCCCTTGCTTTTTTTAAAAAATTTTTATTTATTTTTGACTGTGCTGGGTCTTCATTGCTGCATGAGCTTTTCGCTAATGAGGCACAGGCTCTAGAGCATGCAGACTTCAGTATTTGAGGCGTGTGGACTCAATAGTTGCAGCTTCTGGGCTCTAGAGCACAAGTTCAGTGGTTGTGCTGCACAGGCTTAGTTCTTCTGAGGCATGTGGGATCTTCCTGGATCAGAGATCAAACCTGTTTCTCCTGCATTGGGAGGCGAATCCTTTACCACTGAGCCACCAGGGAAGCCCTCCCCTTGCTTTTTGACATTTCCATATCTCTATCTAATGAGTTCTGAATTTTACCATGACCAAAACAGAACTCTTGATTTCCTGCCACCAGTCTTACTCCCATGACAGTGGTCTCCAACTCGATGAGTGGAACCACCATCACCCCAGCTGTTCAAGCCAAAAGTAGAGGGGTTGTTCTCAATTTCTCTCTTTCCTGAAACCCCCACCTTCAGCCTCTTGAAAAGTCTGACTGATTCTAGGTCCAGAACATTCTAAACATGTCTACTTCCTGCCCTTGCCGCAGATACCACTCTACTTGGAGCTATCATCATTTTTCACTTGTTCTCCCTCTCCCCCATGGCAGCCAGTGTGATATTCAAAGCATACAAATCAGATTGAGAAGCTCTTATTCTTAAAACCCTTCAGTGACTTTCCATCTCAGTCAAAATCAGATCCAGGCTTGTCAGGGCTAACAAGTTTCTACATGAAGTTGGCCCCTGTCTATCTCTGACTTCATCTGATACTGCTTGGCCTGCTTTATTTTCCCTCAGCCACTCTGACCTTCTCTCTGCTTCTTGACGATGCTAAATTCATTCCTGGATTAAGACATTTGCATTTGTTGTTCCCTCTGCCTGGAATACTCCTTTTCAGACATCTGTGTGGCTATAACCTTCTTGTCATTGTGGTCTCATACAAATGTCATTTTCTCGGAGAGCCCTTCCCCGAGTTCTAAATCTGAATCTCCTTCCGGTCACATCTTGTCATTTCATTCTTTTTGGTTTTCTTCAGAGCACTTACCTTCTGAAAGTATCCAGTCCGTTTATTCATTTACTTATTTATTTTCAGTCTTCTTATCCCTGGACAACTTACCTTAACCTTAATCCTAACCCTCATCTCTCTTATTCATTACCATATGTATCCTCAGCCTCTATCATATCAGGCACATTGCAGGTATTTGCTAAATAACTGTTGAACGTATGTATGCATGAATAAATAAATGATCTGACAAAGAAGAAAATATACCCATTGACTTTTCCATCACCATCTGAACTCAAGGTGGGACAGGTAAAGGGGACCTTCTCAGCTTTACCAGTCTTCACTTGCCTCTCAGCCTTTGCACCTTGACTTCACATACTTGGCTCCCTCCTTCCCTCAGATGTCTGCTCAGATGTCATCTTATTAGGGAGGCCTACCCTGACCACTCTTAATCAAATAGATCCCTCTAACATTAATTTCTAGAGATTTGGGGAAATAATTCATCTCCATTTTCTCTTCCAATTAAAATATTGGAATGGTTTTTCACTAAGTTGATGAAAATGTTAACTATGGTGATGACTCTTTAAACTTTGGGCTTCCCAGGTGGTGCTAGTGCTAGAGAACCCACCAGCCAATGCAGGAGATAAGAGAAGTAGGTTTGATCCCTGGGTGGGGAAGATCCCTGCAGGAGGACACGGCAACCCTCTCCAGTATTCTTGCCTGGAGAATCCCATGGACAGAGGAGCCTGGCGGGTTACAGTCATGGGGTTGCAAATAGTCAGACATGACTGAAGTGACTTAGGACTCTTTTAAACTTAGTGCTTGAGTGAGCTTTTATTGCTTTAAAACAAAGAGCCCTGGAACATAGTGGTTTAAAACAGCAATTTATTTTCTCATGACGCTATGGTTTGGGCCGAATGCTATGAAGTCTCCCCCAAGGGGCTGGCCATGAGCTTGATTATAAGCTGGGAGCTCAGCTGGGGCTATGAGCATGCCTTAGTTCCCCTCCACTGGCCTCTTCATGTGGTTCAGATTTTTCATAGTTCAGCAGCTGGGTTTTTAAAGGAAATTAAACTCAGAAACTGCAGGTTGCTTGAGACCTAGCTTAGGAAGCTGTACTGTATCACCTGAAGTCAGTCACAGAGGCACACCAGAATCAAAGGGAATAGAAGTAGACTCTGCCTCTCAGTGGAGGAGCAGGAAAGAATTTATGATCTTCAAGCCATCATCTTTAATCAACTCAGAAAGGCAATCATTTTTATTTCAACGTTTGTTGATGAAAATGTTTCTAAAATATATTAGTCCTGCAAGTAGATTATAATGGACATAGTCTCCTCAATGATTAAAAGTCTTTCAGAAACTCAGGGTCACTGTTCTTCATTTCCATTATTATCAAGTTTGGGTCCTAGCCCCAGCTCTGTCACAAGCTAACTAGTTTTGTTATCTTGGGGAAATCATAGAGGATTTTGGTGTTGGTTTTATCATCCACAAAATGATGGAATAGAATTATGGCTCCTATTTTCATTTCCAGCTCTGAGACACTATGACTTTATAGTTTCATTTAAGAAGTACAGGAGGTTAGACTACATCTATAATAAATTCAAGTCATATCCATTATACATAAATTTCTTGTATGAACTTGTGTTTGCTTGTGGTTATGCTGTTTCTTTTCTTTTTCTAAGAAGATATAATCCATAATTCCACCACTGAGAGTTTACCTCCCTTAACTCCCAAATTTTGGGGCCTTTATATTTGAGGTCAGCTCAAATATGGGTATTTGTGTATGGCTTTTGGATAACATTTGCATTGCCCTCTCATTTCTGTGCTTTTATAGGTGGAAAGACTAACCAACTAAAGATCACCTAGTTAGTCGACCTTCCATGTTTAGAGAAGGGCAGGAAACCAGAGACAGAGGATGGAAGGAGACAATCCACCTCTTTGATGTCTTTTTCCTTCACCTCAACATGATAATTTCCCCCTCATTCTTCACCTTCAAAATTTACCTTAACTCAAACTTCATCCTTCCCCTCCCTCTTCCTCAGGACACTTCCATCTTCCCTATGGGCATAGAAGAAGAGCAATAAGAACCATCCCAAGAGCTAGTATTCACTGAGATGACTTAATTCTCTCAATGATATTGAGTATTGCAATTAGCCCATATGTCAGATGAAGAAGCTGAAGTACAGAGAGTTAGTAACTTGGCCAAGATCTCTCAGATAGGAAATGGTTAGATCTTGGATATAAATCTAGACTCTGTAATTCCAGAGTCTTGATCCAAACACTATGCCATCTGACCATGTAACTAACCAGAAAACAAAGTTCTGGATCCTACTGACTAGGTTTGTGCTGAAGCAGAGCCTGCATATACCAAAAGTATGAAAATCATAAGTATATAGATAGCTTAATGAATTATCCAAAGGGAACACACCTGATAAGCAGAACATACAAGGAAAAGACCATTTCGGGATCCCTGTCATGTATCCATTCCAAATCATTGCCGTCTCTTCCTAAACAGTAACAATCCTTCTAACTTCTGAATTCGTTTTGCTTATTTTTAAACTTCCTATAAATTGAATCATATAGAAAGTACTCTTTTTTAAAAAAAGTTTATTCTTTTTTAAATTGAGGTATAATTGACATATAAGGTTTTCTTAGTTTCGGGTGTACAACATAATGATTTGATAGTGGCATACTTCATGGAATGATTATTTTAATCCTTATGGAATGAAGGAATAGAATATTTGTTAGACAGTTGAAGGAAGGTGCTTGTTAAATTCAGCTAATCAATTTATGGCAGAGACCTCTAGGTGTTCTCCAAAGCCCCTTTTCTCATCTTCCTAGAAAATAAAACTGCATTTCCCAGCCTCCCTTGGAATTCACTGTTGCCTTGAGACTGTGTTGTCGCTAACCAGCGGAAAAGTACTGTATATCCCTTTCCCCTTTCAGTAGCCTGGGTGGAGACAGCCCTCAGAGTGACTGGAAACCCCTTCTTAAAGATAGCGGAGCCTCCATCAGCATGAGTCCCTGGGTGACTGTTCACTCTATAATAAATGAACTTCACTGTGTTTGAGTCATTTTATATATATATACACACACACACACACACATATATATATATTATTATATATAATGTAGTTACATATAATATAATTATATATTGGCTAGTCTATTTACTGTGTTTTTCAAGATGCTTCAAACTAGTTTAATGTCATTCTATTGGCTACAGAAAATAACTAAGTTCTTCTCTATTGAAACAGCTTCAACACTAAGAGGATATCTGCAGTGTCTTCCGTGTCTCTGGTCCTAACCTGTCCTCAGAGGCTACCTTGATGGTTCTCTTTATATCCATCCTCGTCTCTGCCCTTAGACGTCCCATCGGCCTTCAGTTATTAATTAAACAAACATCACTTTGGGCGTGAGTTAGGTACCGCCAGTGTCATAGGTATCACCGAAAGGCAATCACAAGACAGAGCAAGCCCTGCCTTCACACAGCGGGCAGGAGTTAGTGGCCTCCGGAAGTCCCTAGGTCAGCCACGGTAACTCAGTGCAGGCCAGAGACCTCCCATGGACAATAAACTTGTGATAATTGAGTTTACCGTATAATGGAGAAGTCCCACTGAAAGTTAAGAAAATTATTTCTCAAACGGCCTACAATCCTCCATCTTTTTCTAGACTCACAGTACAGAACACAGTTTTACCTTGTTATCATTATAACTGCATTATGTGGTCATGTAGCAGTAAGCCAAGAGCCAATGAAGTGTAGAGAACGACTTGCTGTACTCAACACGGCTTCAGGTTGGAATTTGGAATTCTCACGTTTACCTTCGATAGTTTTTCTATTTCCTTCATCCCAGATGGCTTGTTTTTACTCACCACCAGAATCCATTTTCACCTTGCAGGTTGCTCCTTGTAGCTAAGAGAACTGAGAACTCGAATTTTCTCAAACAGAGTTCTAATGAGAGGGATGAAATGAGAGGGCACACGGCCACTGGAACCTTGCTTTTGCAGTGCTATTTTGGCTGCTTAGAAACTTGACTGATCATTTGTTGCTTCCTTGCTGAGTTGTAGGTAGCTGAGGTAGATGGACATTTGATTTTTGTACCTGAGCCAAAACTTTCCCTGATGTTTCCTTCATAATTCTATTTTCATTCTTTTGTAGAAATGTTCACACTTTGGGAAAAGGGAAATAAAGAGATTAATTGCGAGAAACTCTGTTAGACATTGGGCTTTTAATAAAAACAGATTTTGGACATATTTGGAGAGGTTTTATTGTGGGGAAAGAAAAAGAGTTCTGTGCACCATGAAAGCTGGTGATCAGGGAGCTGGCCTGAGAAAGGAGGTTTAGCGGGAGAAGCCCTGGGGCTCACACAGAAGGGTTCAGGGGAGTGAGTCTCAGTTGACTCTGAGGAGGGCAGTTTCGCCTTGGATTTCTTTAAATTTAATTTTTATTGGAGTATAGCTGCTTTATTGGAGAAGGTAATGGCACCCCACTCCAGTACTCTTGCCTGGAAAATCCCATGGATGGAGGAGCCTGGTGGGCTGCAATCCATGAGGTCGCTAAGAGTCGGGCACGACTGAACGACTTCACTTTCACTTTTCACTTTCATGCATTGGAGAAGGAAATGGCAACCCACTCCAGTGTTCTTGCCTGGAGAATCCCAGGGATGGGGGAGCCTGGTGGGCTGCTGTCTATGGGGTCGCACAGAGTCAGACACAACTGAAGTGACTTAGCAGCATAGCTGCTTTACAATGTTGTAAAGTTTCTACTGTTTCTAGTTTGCTAGTTTCTACTGTACTAGCAAAGTGAATCATATATATATATATATATATCTCCACTCTTTTTGGATTTCCTTCCATTTATTGCCTTGGAACTTTAAGTGGGCCTGAAGTCCAGACAGAAAGGATTTTGCTTTCTCCAAGATATTGTGATAAATAACCACGGCATTGACTTAGGTGGACATTAGTAGTTGAACTAGAAAGTGGAACTGCAGTTGACTCTAAAAATCTAATTTATGGATTTACTGGTACCCAGTCAAAATAACTAATAATTCTGCGACTCTAATTACCCACCTGTAGACTTTCTATTTTTTGCTCCAACTCTCTACTTTTCTGTATTTTACAAATGTTTAATAACGAGCACACATTCCTTTTATAATAAAAAATCCAATTAACTTAATTAGAAAAAAATTACCCACCAGGTGATGGGAGATTTCTCATTAATTTATCATTGGGCATCAGAGTCTGCCTTCAAGATCTTTGCTCGCTGAGGAACAGTTACTCTTGTGCTCTCAATGGCTGATTCCAGGGGTGTAAGAGAGAAGGGAGGTGATAGGTAGAGTGAAGAGAAAGACTATTTCCGAGACAGACCATCCTGGGAAGAGAGAGCCAGGGCAGCTCCCTCTGAGTAGGAGCAGCACACATCAGTGCGTGGCTTTGGTAGTTTCAAAAGGAGAGGAGAGGGATGGAAGCAGAGGTTCCAATGAGGGTGGGAAGACCTCTCTGAGTGTCTGACTTTGTTATACTATGTCCACCATCACTGATGATGTTACATTTGGAAATCTCGGTTTGGTCCAAAGGGGGCCTAGAAGAGAAGTCTGCCTCTAGGCTGAGTGATTCTTGCAAGGGACCAGGGATGGAGTAGCCAGCTAGCCTCCCTCCTACTTGGAGCCACGACCTAGCTCCCGCTGACGTGCTGGTTAGGTAAGCTTGTTGAGTGCCTCTGCATTTATACTGCCTGAAAGGTTATAAAATCATCAGCGTTTCTCTAGGTTAGATCTGAGGCTGGTGTTTGGGTGACCTATTCAGGAAACTTGGGAAGACCTGAAGTGATTTACTCAACGTAAATGGAACCATTAATTTCACTTTTATCTGAGAGAGTCAACATCATCTAATGAGCAGTCACTCTAAGCTCATTAAGGAAATAAAGGATGCAATCCTCGCTAGCTCAGGCTCCAAACTGAAGAATCTTCATTTCTCTGAAGTGCAGTGCCACCCAGAGATTCCAACATCATCATCCCCAACCCAGTCCCACATGTGGGGAAAGCAGGAATTTAGTCACAGTTTGCAACGAGGTTCAGAGGACTGCAAACGAGAATTAAGAGCACAATAGGAAATGAAAATGTGTCATCACGAAAGAAAAAAAAAGTGCATTTGGAATTGGAAAGGATGTTTATACTCTGAAAGAAGCACTCATGCAGTAGGTATAGTTAATGCATGACAGCTTTGTAATAATCATTCCATTATCAATTAACTTCATATTGTTCTGCTGTTACTTAATTGCAGCCTTTTCCTGTTTTTGGCTCTGGTGTTTAAAGGCAAAATAGGCTCTTTGTTACACTCTCAGAAGAACTATTTACACATTTTGATTTGGCAAAGAACAGCTCATTTTTTCTGGTCCCTTCTGGCTGTTTTATTCCACATGGAATATGCAAGCAAAACTGGCTGAACTTTCAAACATCAGCTAAATCCTAATAATCACCAGAGTGTTCCTTGCCTTGCTCTCCTCAGATGGCTATATTTATTATAAACCAAGTCAACATTCTGCAGCAGAAAGGTCAGTCTAACGGGCCCATCTGTCTGCTGCGCTAATACTTCCAGAGCCAGAGGCCCTGTGGCACTGCTCGTTCAGCTTTGCAGGCAGCCTCATCTGGAATGTGGTTCTCTCCCCAGGGAGGGGTCCCGTGGCACCATGTGGGGGAGGGGAGGTTGCAAGCAAAGTCCTCAGCCCCTTGGAAGACGTCCTGACCTCCCTGGGACTGAACTTTCAACCTCTTGAGCTGACAGTTAGTGGTGGATGCACAAATTTTGTTTGCGACTAATTGCAGCTTATAAATGGAGCATTGTGGTCCTGGAAAAGAGTCTGTCTCCCCAGGGTCACCCAAGTGGAATCTGGACACAAGAAAGCCTGTCCCTTAATAGGCCTCCTCCCCGAGCCCTTCACAACCTCTTGGGCTCTGGGCTTGTCCCCTTCATCAAGTTGAGAGCTAGAGGGCACAGCAGGAGACTCCTCTGCAAAACTTCTCTTCCAAATGCCAGGCTATTCATAGCAACTTGCAGCTCCCTCAGGAATTCCCACAGGAATAGTAGCTGACTATTGTCTTCCCACCCAGCAGCAGCGAGGCCTCTCAAAGACCCAAGGCCATACACGCCATCTCAAAGCACGTAATGCTTTGCAAACCATCCATTGGGGTTTGCCAAGGAAACTCCTGGAAGTTGAGAGGAGGCAGAAGCAAGTTGGGAGGGGAGAGGGTAGATAAGATTTTCCAGCAGATTGACTGCTTCTTGTTAGTTTCACAAAGCTGATGGAGTTTGTAAGGGACGCGTAAGTGATGGCGTGGTTTGGAACAAGAAGCCACGTTTCCGTCTATTGGAGGCGGCACTAGGGATGTGCCCAGCCTCTCTCTGATAGTGCAGCTGGCTGCACGTGTGAATCACAAGCCTCATTCACCGAAACCTTCAGCCAGAAGACAAAAGGGGTAGCCAAGGGTGACACTCTTTGTTTTCTCGAGGGTCTTATTGGACTGAAGAAATAGCTAATATCATCCTGTATCCTTAGACCATGAAAAGAACATAAGGGACTCTGTGAAAATGTAGACCGAGCTTCCTAGGCCAGCATCATATTGTTCTCAGTTAATCAAATTTGTCAAATTGTTCCCAGTGCCTTAGAGCTAAAGGGTGATACTTAGGACTATGGTAAACAAATCTCCAGCCATCTGCTCTGACAGCTGTTGGACCTTGAGCAAGAACTTGTACCCGTAGAGTCTTCTGAGAGCCCCAGGCATGGGGACGGACTAGAATGGTTCAATCATCAAGTGGCCAAAGGTTAAAACTACTAACGGCCCCTGGGATATGTATACCCAGCTAGAGGTACTCCCAGGAAGGCCTCACAAGAGCAAAATTTCTCCTTTGCCCATCAACCTCCAAACACCCCAGTTTCTGTGTCCCCTGGATATTTTCTCAATACCTTTAGCCTAGCCTTAAAAATCAATGCAGTTAGTGAACTGCTTAGCTGAAACTGAACACATCTATTGATGCTGAAACAAGAGCTGTGCACTTCCAGCCAATTTAAGGAAATCTGCTCGGATGATCTGTTCGATTCTGTGGCTTTCAAGTGTGAGGGCTCAGAGAATTAGCTTGCAGTTACAGTAAATTATTTCTATGAAGGTTGCTTGTTTCTAACAAGTTAGTTTTCCTGTGCCAATTTCATTAGGCCAATTGGGTTTCATAAACGATGTTAGAATAGGATGACTAACCATCCCAGTTATTCTGAGACTTCCTTATTTTAAAACTGAAATCCCCCACATCCCTGGGGAAAAATATCCCTCATTCCTGGACAAACTGGGATGGTTTGTTGTTGTACCAAGTCCTTTGCTTTCCAAGAAGTCAAGATGTCCTGCTGAGTTTGACAGTGAGGCAGTGTCATTAATTCTGCGTTTCTGTGTTTAAAATCTTAGTGGGGTAACATTGGACGGGGGTCTTCTGAAAGTGGGAGGGGCTTCTCTCCTGGAGATCTGTTTACTTTGTAATTATCCAAGAGCTAGGGGACTCCTTGTGACATCTGGCAAGGGGGGAGTTCAACATCCAGGCATGCCACCCTGAATTACCGCATGCGGACATTTATAGGGCTGGCCAAAAAGTCGTTTTTCTGGAAAAACCCCAATGAAATTTTTGGCTAACCAATGTTGTCCAGTGTTTTAATCTTTCTTCTGCATCCTTAGTTTCTGATAAGGAAACAAAAATACATAGATTTTTATGAATGTTTTCTTGGAACATTTTATATTTCCATCTGTATACCTTGAAGACTTGCATGAAAAAGATAGGAACAAATGTTTAAACCTCAAAAACAAGTGGTGTAAACCTTACTTTTACTGCATTCTTAGAAGATAAAGGACTTCTCTGGTGACTTGGATGGTAAAGAATCTGCCTTCAATGCAGGAAACTCGGGTTCAATCCCTGGGTTGGGAAGATCCCTTGGAGAAAGAAATGGCTCCAGCATTCTTGCCTGGAAAATTCCATGGACAGGGAAGCTTGGCAGACTACAGTCCGTGGGGTCTCAAAGACTCGGACGCTACTGAGCAACTTTCACTTCACTAGGAGATCAAATTAATTTTGTGTGTTATTATCTATCCATATTTAAACTTTTATGCTTGACTTTTATTTATTCCATTAGATTTGACCTAAGTCAGTGCTTTTATTTAATTATTTAAAATTTTACTTTTTATACAATTTTATAAAATTTTAAAAGGTTACTTTCCATTTATAGTTATTGGAAAATATTGGCTGTGTTCCCAGTGTTGTACAATATCTATCTTACACCGAATACTTTGTACTTCGCACTCTTCCACCTCTATATTGCCCTCCCCTCCCAGTTGGTAACCATCAGTTTGTTCTCTCTTTACCTGTGAGTCTGCTTCTTTTTATTATCTTCACTAGTTGGTCACTATTTTTCAGATTCCACACATAAGTGGATATCATCCAGTATTTGTCTTTTTCTAAGTCAGTGCTTTTTAAACTTGAATGTGCCCACACATCTCCTTGGGGATCCTGTTAAAAATGCAGGTTGTGGTTCAGTAGTTCTGGGATGGAGCCCAGGATTCTGCATTTCTAACAAGCTCCAGAGGTTGCTGGTGATCTGAGGCCCCATTTTAAGCAGCAAGATCTCAGGGAACTGTACCTAAGCTTTCTTTACTTTTAGGACATTTCTAAAGAGAGAGAGGAAAGTATATTTTAAAGCAAGTAGTGGAAGAAAATTGCACTTTATACCCTCAAAAATAATGTCTGTTGAGAAAGAATCCTGTGTGCTTTAGTGTGCAACACAAATGCAATTAGAATTGAACCAAAACATCGGTGTACCTAGGAGAGGAAAGCAGATGGGAGGAAGGAGAAGGAAATAAGGAGGGGTAGCAATTACAGTGTCTGTGGCTGGAGGGAAGCCACTCTTCTTCAAAGTACAAACACTTGCCTTTTTCTCCACCACTCCCTTTCCTGAATGTCAGGCCTTTCCCTTCCAAAGGTTGCCTCAAGTGGAAGCAGTACTTTGGGTGCAAGGCAAGGAAATGTTTTAGTCTCTTTTGATTGGTTGCAAGAACCTTACAAATAGACCCACTACAGATGAAAATTGAAATATGTTCTGAAAAATGCACCGATCTTTTCCTGTTGGTTATCGTTTATTGTGTTTCTGAAGACACAAAAACAGATAATGAAATGCATAAGTAAGTAGAAGAGGAAATATCATTAAGTCAAATGCCTGACAGAAAATGGATTATACTAAATCACATACAGTTCCGATATTGTTTTACAATAACAATTGTTAATGCAATTCAATGAAATGCTATTGCTCACACAGTCCTGGTTAATGAGATGACACATTTAGGGGCAGAAAAGGAATTCTGGGATGAAAAGTTTTAATTATTTAAGAACAAAATCTATGTGCCTCAGATATGGATAGGATGTTTTTGCTCCCCAAACTGCATCAGCTATGACCTTGGGATTGTTAACATCCCTTTCTCTGAAGAGGAGCATCAAACATGGCTGACTGAACTGTCACTAAGCACCAAAAAAGTCCCCCAGTGTATGTTTATGTTCCATGAAAAATGTGCTCCATCCAGTGTGACTTCTACTTACTGCTCTTTCAGGGGCTTTGGAATCAAACAGAAAATGCTTTTTTTTTTTTTCTTTAAAGAACATCAAAGTGGCTCAAATTATGCTCCATACTTCTTTACATTTCCACAAAGGAGGAGGATGGAACTGGAATAAATAGATTTCATTTTCCCTCACCTAGGAGTCTGCCTCTGTTCAATCGTCTCCGGTGTTTTTGTTTTGAACAGCCAGCTGCTCATAAATGTTCCTTCTGATCTGATGTCCTCAGATGCCCTTTCAGACTGTGCCATCCTGGTGCGTGAGGCTGCTTACTGGCTGATCACCAACTCAGGTGGTTTCTCAGTCCAGGGCACAGTTCCAGTTCTTTAGAGAACGCTGGTGCTGCTCCTTTGGCTTCACATGGTTGAAGATATCTCTGTTATGTCTTAGGTTTGCTTCTCTCTCCTTTTCCTTGATATGGGTGTGTGGGGGGGTTGGTGGGGTGAGGGACAGAAGAAGAACAATGAAGGAGGGCCAATCGTATTCTGCTTCTGCAGCCCTTCATGTTCAGGAACACAGCCTCTGCTGGGACCCATGCACAAACCCCTGGAACGTCATCCCAGTTCCTCGGGTCTCCACACCTCGAACTCTTGCCAGCGGCAAGTCACGGCTCGCAGGCAATGGTCTGTTTAAAATGTCCTTACTTGCCTCCTTTTCTTTAATTTGCTCAGTCACTAGCACAGAGTTACACAATCATTCCATTTATATACAGTTTTGGCATTTACTCTTATAACTCTCTCTCTCTCTCTCCTGATTTTATATATATATATATAGTTTAGTCATTAAGTTGTGTCCGACTGTTTGCGACCCTGTGGACTGTAGCCCACCAGGCTCCTCTGTCCATGGTATTTCCCAGGCACGAATACTGGAATGGGTTGCCATTTCCTTCACCAGAGGATCTTCCCCAATCAAGGATTGAAACTGCATCTCTCCTGCATTGGCAGGTAGATTCTTTACCACTGAGACACCAGGGAAGCTATCAGATTCACAGAGGGTTTTGGAGTCCGCTGTAGAGGCTTTGTCTTTTACTTGTGTGGAAACAGGAAGTAGGCAGAAGGTTTTGAACTGAGGAGTGATGTGACTGGATTTACATATTTCAAGAGTCACTCTGAAATGTGGAAGTTTGATATTGGGGACAAGAGCACCAGATGACAATAATGAGATTACTGCAATTCTCCAGGTGAAAGAAGATGGTGGTTTGGCCCAAAGTGGTGGAAGTGGAAGTGGTAGAGAATATTCATTCTGGATATGTTTTTGGAAGAAGCCTTTCATTCACATGTGATTCCTGAGATCCACTGACTTCTTACACATTGTGATGAGACTCCTTTTCTTGCACACCAGGTCTATTTCACCAGTCAATATTTTACAAAAGGTTGGGCACCCTTGGAGTTGGAACGGTTCTTAGAGGCAGGCCGGCTAGTGGAGAAAGAATGAGAACAGAGACATTTGGCTTAGTCTTCAAGCTGGTGGGCTCTTGGATTTTGATGGAGGTGGGTTAAAATGAGATTGATGCCTCATAATAAATTGGTTCATTTCCCAGTGGCCCCCCACTAGTGAACTGAAGGTGGAGGCTGGATCCTACTGTAGGAAAGCACAAGATCTGAAATCTCCCAGTCTCACTGAATTTTCTTCTGAGGCTGTCTATTCTAACTTCTTTCACACGATGCAAAGACTCTTAGCTCAGAATTCCAAAGCATGTAAACCTGGCTATGTCTATACTTCCTGGCACAGTACTCATTATTTAAAGGTGATTTACCATGCTGTGGGACATCCCCAAGGTTCTGGAAGTTTTTTCTTGTATGAGGCTGAAACCCTCTTCTTTTCTACCCTTCTGCCCTTTGGAATTATGCTGGCCAGGAGAGACAATCAGCTGTATTGGTTAAGAGCCAGGCTCTGGAGCCAGACAGTCTAGGTCAGAATCTAGATGCTTTGTAAACTTGAGCAAGCTACCTAACCCATCTGTGTCCCAGTTTCCGTCAACAAGGTATCACATCTAAAGCACTTATAAGAGGACATGTTACAGACGCCTTATTGCCAAATTCAGACTTAAGTTGAAGAAAGTAGGGAAAACCACTAGACCATTCAGGTATGTCCTAAATAAAATCCCTTATGATTATACAGTGGAAGTGACAAATAGATCCAAGGGATTAGATCTGATAGAGAGACTGCCTAAAGAACTATGGATGGAGGTTTGTGACATTGTACAGGAGGCAGTGATCAAGACCATCCCCAAGAAAAAGAAATGCAAAAAGGCAAAATGGTTGTCTGAGGAGGCCTTACAAATTACTGAGAAAAGAAAAGAGGCTAAAGCAAAGGAGAAAAGGAAAGATATACCCTTTTGAATGCAGAGTTCTAAGGAGAGATAAGAAAACTTTCCTCAGTGATCAATGCAAAGAAATAGAGGAAAACAATAGAATGGAAAAAACTAGAGATCTCTTCAAGAAAATTAGAGATACCAAGGAAACATTTCATGCAAAGATGGGCTCAATAAAGGACAAAAATGGTACTTCTACTTCTAACAGAAGTAGAAGACATTAAGAACAGATGGCAAGAATACACAGAAGAACTGTACAAAAAAGATTTTCATGACCCAGATAATCACAATGGTGTGATCACTCACCTAGAGCCAGACATCCTGGAATGTGAAGTCAAGTGGGTCTTAGGAAGCATCACTATGAACAAAGCTACTGGAGGTGATGGAATTCCAGTTGAGCTATTTCAAATCCTGAAGATGATGCTATGAAAGTGCTGCACTCAATATGCCAGCAAATTTGGAAAACTCAGCAGTGGCCACAGGACTGGAAAAGGTCAGTTTTCATTCTAATCCCAAAGAAGGGCAATACCAAAGAATGTTCAAACTACCCTCTAGCAAAGTAATGCTCAAAATTTTCCAAGCCAGGCTTCAACAGTATGTGAACCATGAACTTCCAGATGTTCAAGCTGGATTTAGAAGAGGCAGAGGAACCAGAGATCAAATTGCCAACATTTGTTGGATCATGGAAAAAGCAAGAGAGTTCCAGGAAAACATCTACTTCTGCTTTATTGATTACACCAAAGTCTTTGACTGTGTAGATCACAACAAACTGTGGAAAATTCTGAAAGAGACAAAAATTCCAGACCACCTGACCTGCTTCCTGAGAAATCTGTATGCAGGTCAAGAAGCAACAGTTAGTACTGGACATGAAACAACAGACTGCTTCCAAAGTGGGAAAGGAGTGTCAAGTTTCTTCAAGTGAGAAAGTACATCAAGGCTGTGTATTGTCATCCTGGGTGTTTAACTTATATACAGAGTACATCATGCAAAATGCTGGGTTAGATGAATCATAAGCTAGAATCAAGACTGTCAGGAGAAATATCAATAACCTCAGATATGCAAATGACACCACCCTGATGGCAGAACATGAAGAGGAACTAAAGAACCTCTTGATGAAAGTGAAACAGGAGAGTGAAACAGCTGGCTTAAAACTCAACATTCAAAAAACAAAAATCATGGCATCGGCCCTATCACTTCATGGCAAATAGATGGGGAAACAATGGAAACAGTGACAGACTTTATTTTTGGGGCTCCAAAATCACTGTTGATGGTGACTGCAGCCATGAAATTAAAAAACGCTTGCTCCTTGGAAGAAAAACTATGACCAACCTGGACTGCATATTAAAAAGCAGAGACATTACTTTGCCAACAAAGGTCCGTCTAGTCAAAGCTATGGTTTTTCCAGTAGTCATGTATGGATATGAAAGTTGGACTATGGAGAAAGCTGCTGTTGCTGCTGCTAAGTCACTTCAGTTGTGTCCAACTCTGTGCGACCCAATAGACAGCAGCCCACCAGGCTCCACCGTGCCTGGGATTCTCCAGGCAAGAACACTGGAGTGGGTTGCCATTTCCTTCTCCAATGCATGAAAGTGAGAAGTGAAAGTGAAGCTGCTCAGTCATGTCCGACTCTTAGTGACCCCATGGACTGCAGCCTACCAGGCTCCTCCGTCCATGGGATTTTCCAGGCAAGAGTACTGGAGTGGGTGCCATTGCCTTCTCCAGAGAAAGCTGAGCACCGAAGAATCAATGCTTTTGAACTGTGGTGTTGGAGAAGACTCTTGAGAGTCTCTTGGACTGCAAGGAGATCAAACAAGTCAATCCTAAAGGAAATCAGTCCTGAATACTCATTGGAAGAACTGATGCTGAAGCTGAAACTCCAATACTTTGGCCACCTGATGCAGAGAACTGACTCATTGGAAAAGACCCTGATGCTAGGAAAGATTGAAGGCAGGAGAAGGGGACAACAGAGGATGAGATGGTTGGATGGCATCATCGACTCGATGGACGTGAGTTTAAGCAAGCTCCGGGAGTTGGTGATAGACAGGGAAGCCTGGCGTGCTGTAGTCCATGGGGTCGGAAAGAGTCGGACACAACTCAGCAACTGAATTGAACTAATACAGACTATGTGCTCAAAAAAATGATTTTTCTTTGGCATATTGATATGAATGTGAGAAACTGTTCCATATTTGAACATAGATCTCAAGAAGCTGTACTCCCCTGTTATTTACCAATTCTCATTAAGTTTTGTAACTCCACATGATTCCTGGTAGCAATTATCAATGTAGTCTTATAAAAGCAAAGGGTCTGGGTTTGCCTGGGGCAGCAAGGAAAGGGGATTTACTCATTACTGGTTTGAAGTTCAAGTATCAAGAAATGTATTATTGGTTCTCCAGCATTTAGAAGTTGACTCCAACTCAAATATTGATTCCCAAACCCCATTTCACTTGGGAAGCAGTTTTTCAAGATGTGATATAGTGGTGTGGAAGAAAACCCAGGTTTTGGACTCTGATTTTTGGCATTTGAATCTGGCTCCGTTACTTCTTATTCTATAATCACGGACAACTTATTTAATGAGAATGCAAGTGAAAGTGTTACCGTTCACTCGTTCGATTCTTTGCGACACCACACGGACTGTGGTCTGCTAGGTTTCTCTGTCCATGGAATTCTCCAGGCAAGAATACTGGAGTGGGTTGCCATTCTCTTCTCCAGGGATCTTCTCGACCCAGGAATCAAACACAGGTCTCCTGCATTGCAGGCAGATTATTTACAGTCTTAGCCACCAATAATACTGCTTTACATTCCTCAGGTTTGTTGTGAAGATTAAAAGAGACATTGCATACAAAGTGCTTAGAACAATGTAGCTGATCCAGAGATGCTAGCAATAATTTTATTTCTTTATTGCTAGTAATAATTTTAAATTCTAGAAATGAATTTCTGAAATCAAGTTGCTTCTTAAAAATGACCCTGTTTGAAACTAATTTAGTGCAATTTATGTAGAGAGGAAGATGGGAAAAACCAAGACTTGTTCCTACCTGCCTGCCAAGTGTAGGCTCCCAGGGCTCAAGGAGGTTCATGGTTGGAACCATATGGAACTGAGCTCACAGTCAAAGAAATGCAGGAAATGTTGAAGCCAACTGTCTACGGCCATACCACCCTGAACCCGCACGATCTCGTCTAAAGCCAACTTACCCAACACCCACCCAGCAACTGAAAATTCGAAATTTGCTTGAATTGGTTACTTGGTAGAGGGTAGTTTTTGATAGTAGGATATATATAAGTAAGTAAGGTCGCTCAGTCGTGCCCGACTCTTTGCGACCCCGTGGACTGTAGCCCACCAGGCTCCCCAGTCCCTGGGATTCTCCAGGCAAGAACACTGGAGTGGGTTGCCATTTCCTCCTCCAATGCATGAAAGTGAAGTCGCTCAGTCGTGTCTGACTCTTCGAGACCTCATGGACTGCAGCCTACCAGGCTCCTCCATCCATGGGATTTTCCAGGCAAGAGTACGGGAGTGGGGTCCCATTTCCTTCTCTGATATATATATATATATAACTATATATATAATAACTGAGGTATCATAGATTTATAATATTGTATTAGTTTCAGATGTGTAACATAGAAGTTAAAAATTTGTGATTACATTCCATTTATAGTTATTATAAAATATTGGCTGTATCCCTGTGCTTTATAATATATTCTTGCAGCTTATTTATTTTTTAGTTTTTAATTATTATTTTAATTGAAGTATAGTTGATTTACAATGTGGTGTTAGTTTCAAGTGTATAGCAAAGTGATTCAGTTATATATACATACAGACACATACACACAAATATATGCACACACATATATATATTCTTTCTCAGGTTCTTTTCCATTTTAATTTATGCCAAGATATTGAATATATGTCCCTGAGTTATACAGTAGGACCTTGTTGTTTATCTAGCTTATTTATTTTATGCATAGTAGTTAATATCTTTTAATCCCCTGCCCCTATTTTGCCCCTCCCCTCTCCTCACTGGTAAACACTAATTTATTCTCTATATCTGTGAATCTGTTTCTTTTTTGTTACATTCTCTATTTGGTGTTTAGATTTAGCAGGTAGATTTTTAATAACATTTCCCCCCCCAAAAAACAATACAAATTTGTAGTAGAAACATAGGAAAGCATAGAATAACCTGAAGAAGCAAAAAAATGTTTATTTCCACTGCTCAGAAGTTGCCCCTTTCAAGGTTTTCTGCACAGCACAGAAGGTGAGTGAGCGGCATAAGGCAGGGCAAGTCTGACTGATCCACTTCCAAGACCTTCACAGGTACAGTGCCTGGTACAGAAGAGTCCTAGGTAAAGGGTTGTCAGATGAATGACATATAATCTGGTGTATAGATATGTTTTGGTCCCCACTGGGGATCATAATTGTCATGTAGATTTCTTTTCATGTTTCTTCCACTCAATTGGGCCCTCTAAAATAATGAATTTAAAGCCAACAATGACTATAAGTGGATCCTAAATGTGTCCAGCGGAGAAGGCAATGGCACTCCATTCCAGTACTCTTGCCTGGAAAATCCCATGGATGGAGGAGCCTGGTGGGCTTCCGTCTATGGGGTCGCACAGAGTCGGACATGACTGAAGCGACTTAGCAGCAGCAGCAGCAAATGTGTCAAGAATCATAGGCTCCTGTTTTGTCCATCTGTTGATGCACAGCCCAAGAAGTGCTCATATGAATGGATCCTGAGGCTGAGTTGGCTGATCCCAAGTGAGTGAACCCTGCCCAGGCTTCTCTTTTCTAAGCTCCAAGGGTCAGTGGGTCCCTTAGCTTGGTCCCACTCAGAAATCTCTCTTCCTAAGCTTTTTCAAATTGCACTTTCAGTTATTTGGAGAACTTTGCAAACATTTTACAGGATTTCCTTCCACATCTCAATTCAACATTTCTGCTAATTACAATAGGTATCATATATTAAATGCTTACAACAGGCATGGTCCTATGCTAAGCCTCAAACAGGTGTTATCTCATTTAATCTTCAGAACAATTCTTTGTGTTGGTTATCACCACTGTTATTTTATAGCTGAAAGAATTAGAGGCTTAGGAAGGCGAAATGACTTCCCCCAAATCACACAGCTTGTAAGTGGAAGATTCTAGTCAAGGTCTGTCTGACTCTGAATTCCATGATTCAGCTACCTTGATTGTTATCATCTGAGTTTATGTGTAATTTTGCATTTTGTCCCCTATACTTAGTTTTATTTGAAGAGCATTTACCCAAATTATTCTACTACCTTCAGCAGCACCATTTGAAACGTCAAAATAATTTTCTGAGTAGATTGTCAGAGCAGAGGTGTCCAACATTGGAAATTCAGAGAATCTGGAAGAGCATCCTGTTGTGGACCCCCAAGGAGTGAGATGGGAGCAAAATAAAAGCCTGCAAGCAGAAAGGGGTTGGGTGCTAGGAGACCCTCAGCTTGGCAGGACCCATTAGACTCTCAGGAAATGATAGGAACACTGAACAAAGGGGCCACAGAAGGGCAAAAGGAAGGTTCTAGACTTCACATTTAGCTCTATTTTTCACTGGGCTGAATTCTCATTACCCAGATTACATGAAATATTATGAGGTTTGGGGGCGGCAGGATGGGCATAGGTGGGAAATATGCTCGAATTCTGATCTGCTGCTATGATCTCTCATCCGAGGAATCTGGAGGACGACCAGCAAAGTAAAAAATAGGCTCCTCTTCCTCTCTCCCCGCCCCTCCCGGGGCTGAGTCCTTCTGCCCTCGGAAACCTCGGCGGGCGGCGCTGTCAGTGATTGTTAGCGAGGGTCTGCTGGCGGCTTCAGACACTGCCCGGGGGCAGACCGCTGCCCCACCTCCCCACCCCCGCAGCCCAGCCCTGCTTCCCCGCACAATGAGGACTCTTCAGCTTCTCCCCCAGCTGTCTCGGGGCCACCCCTGGTGGGGTGGTGGTGGGCGATCAAGAGAAAGAGGTAGAAGGGCACGGTTAAAATCAGAGTTTTTTCAAACTTTGGGTTAAAATCCCAGTTCTGCCATTAATCTGTGTGACTTCGATTTGTGTTACTTCACCTTGCGGAACCTCGGTTTTCCTGTCTATAAAATGGTGATGATGGTCCCTATCTTACAGAATTGCTGAAAGTATTCGATAAAATTGAAGGATTATGCTTGCGGACCCATACACGTTCACTGGTAGTGATGCTGTCCAGCCTTAATAGCACGAGGAACTATATTCTTCTATTTTTCTTTTTTCTTTTTTTTTTTTTCTTCTATTTTTAAAGCACTCCTATTTTGGTGACATCTTCTACTTAGTTAAATTGTTCATTTATGCCTGGATGAATTAATTTACTAACCTTCCCTTCCCTCCCCCAAAGTTTTTGTGCTTCTAGGTTCAAGGCTTGGAGAAAGGGGGTATCAGGTCCTTTTTGTATTGAAGGATACTGGGGCCTGAGGTGACCCTCAGGTGACCTTCTAATCTCGTCAGAGAATCTAGCTGGGAGTCCAGTGTGGCATGTGGGCGGCACAGAAACCATTTGTGATTTTTGGTTCAAGAGTATTTAAAGGCATGTGTTATACTTTGTAGGGTGTATACAGAAGTTATCCTAACATTTGTAGGTAAGATAGTAAAATACTCCTTTCTCTGGAAAAGAAATTCTGTTGATGTTATCTTTTTCCCTTAATTAAAAAAATATTATTTATGTATTTTTGAATATATTTTTTAAATTGGAGGATAATTGCCTTACAATATTGTGTTTGTATTTGCCATATATCAACATGAATCAGCCGTAAGTATACCTATGTCCCCTCCCTCTTGAAGCTCCCTCCCATCTCCCACCCCATCCCACTCCTCTAGGTAATTTTTTTTTAGCCTTGGGAACCCAGAAGAGGAAAGTGTGTGACCCTGGGAGAAAAGTGTGAGCAGCAGTTCCTGATCGGAATCAGCAGTACTCCGTGATCTGTGTGTTTGCCATTTGTAATACATTATGATTGCAGAGAGTTTAGAACAATGAGATGAAAGAAAAAAGGAAGAAAGAGAAAGAAAAGGAAGGAGGAAAGCAGTGTCTTGTCTTTCAATAAAACATGTTATTATGGAAGAAAAAAATTTATTTTGCAAAAATAGGAAGGGATTTTAGAGTTAAATGGTGCCTGTTTACTAAGTGTCTGCATCATCTTTATATTCCTTTAAGAAGTTCCTTAATTCCTAGGCACTTCTCTGTATTTCTTCCTTCAAGGGTAAACATTGTCATTTTTCCAGTCACTATAGCAAGTCATCATTTCTTCTTCTAAAATGTGGGTTTAGAAAACAACAATTGTTAACAATTCTGCCAGAGAATCTTAGCACAAAACTGAAAAAAAAAAAAAAAAGCTAAAATAATGATTATTTCTAGAAACTATTTGATTTAGGGGATTTTAATTACCAGTAATAGTCACAGTTAATTATTCTAGAAGCCACTGTATTTACCCAAATCTCAAAATTAACTGTGTGTGCTGTTTGCTTGATTGATATGTTGCTGTTGTTTACCACAAATAATCCCTCAAATTGCAGGATCTATTTTTAACTTTTCCCGCAAATTAGAATTTAGCTTTTGAACAAAACTTGTTTATAGTTACTTAAAATTCTATGTAAATATGTAAATTCCAACTTGCTCTTATTTCATTTCTCTGCCATTTTCATAGGCAATTTTTATATGAAAATCATGTCATCCTTAACAACCTAGACTTATTTTCTCATTTCCCTTTAATGATTCTGTGTTCCGAGTTTAAGAATGGATTGCTTACATTTCACTTACAAATCTCCCTTCTAATCATTGTTATTAATATCACAATTTTGTTGTAATATCTATAAAAGCACAAACTGTGTCTTCTTAAAGATGCATTTACCAACCCCTGAATTGCATACATTTCAATTACAACACTCTCCCATAATTATTATTATTAATATCACAATTACCATTGTAATATCCATAAGACTGCAGAAGGTGTCCTGTCATGGGTGCCTTTACAAACAGCTTTTCCAGTTTCCTCTCAAGAAAAATGTGCCAGACTTTATCTAAATTCAACTTCCCCCTGTAATTTACATTAGACAACACACTCCATCAATAAAACCATCAAAATGATCTACTGCATTGTAGACAAAAGTTATTGTGTCAAGTTGACACTAATCAGTTAATTCCAGCAAACCTTCAGATAAACAAAAGCTTGTTGTCTATTACTGATGTGTGTGATGGGCTCCTTGTATGTCCTATGGTTCTGCCCATCTATAGAGATGTATCTGGCAGACACTTGCCCTGAGGTATCTATATGGAAACCAAGACAAGATCTATAGTTAATGATGTTGACCCTGACTCCCCCAACAGAGATTGAATTCAAGTCCTCATAATATCTCGACAGCTGATATGTATACTGTGCTAATAATATTAACAATTACTCTGCCACTGGGATTCCCCAGGCTCTGACTTTAAAAAGCAACTTTAAAGCTTCTTCCCTTATATAAACTGATTTCCCTGTTTATACCCACCATCAGCATGGTCTCCCCTTAAGATAAGGATGGGTTTCTGAATAGACAAAGGCTTTTATTAATGTAGGTGTCCTATATTTCTAAGAAATTCTGTGGGAGTTAACTTCTGGATAAACTGATGGTAGGAGTGATGGTCTCAGGAAATGTTTTTAGTCACTATTTCCTTGGCAGGCTGGGCCAGTAGGGACTGGGGAGAGAGCCAGCTTCACATTGTTACTGTTGACGTGGTTCAGAAAGCATTCCGAATCTCCTCTGCTGTGACCCCTCCTTTCGACATGAAAGGGCAACCTGCCAATCCCTGCTTGGTGTGGCCGGGGGGTTGAGGAGTCAGAAATCACCCTTAGGTCTCTTCAACTGACGCTGAGACTTGGAGGAAAGTGAAGGAGCTGAACCAGACCTCTCTTCCTGACCTGTTCTCTCCTTTCCTTCCTGCTTCTCTTTCTTCTGCAAAGACTGAGTGGGAAAGGCTACTGCTGGCTCCCAGGCCACAGAGAAGCTGAGGATGAATTGTTGACAGGGGGCACTGTTAGAAATTAAATTCTGCCCTATTTTGTGTACCATTCTTGTGAGTCACATTCGTGAATAGTAGCGAGAGATTTAATGATCGCATATTTTTTATCTTATTTCCCTTCGGTCGATGGCAATTTTTTTCTGTTAATGTCAACTTAGAGCTCAAAGTAATTTAGTAATTGATTCTAAGCACAGCAGTTCGCCAATGGCAGCTCTCCATTTGTGGGGAATATCTTTGCTAATTTTATCCATCAGAATGAGATTACCATGCTAATCTCTCCTATCCTTATCTCTTGGTCATTTGGGACATGCTGATGCAAATGACTTATTAGACACGGGCCTTCGTCCATCCCCGGGATCAGGGGAAGATGAAAGGGAGCCAAGATAAGGATGTTATAATACCCTAACACACACACAGACGCTACGCATATCTAATACGAAAATGATAAGACCTTAAACTGAAAACTGGTGTAAAAACTGGTTTTAACAAATGAAAAATACAATGCATCACAATATATTAAATACATTGAAAATAAAGAAAAGAAAGAAGGCAGAACAAATACATCTGGAGATACATAATTGGAAACCTAAACATTCATTGGCTCAGGGAAACCTAGAAAGTCGTAAGTCAGGTGGAAGGAGGGGGGCGCCCTTAATGAGATTAAGTGGAGAAAACCAAAATGGCTGTGTTAACAAAAAGATTGAGGCTATATCTACAGACACAATCTGTCTGACTGTTTTCAGTGAATGGTTACTGACTAAGTTAGTGATTGGTTGTTGGTCTGATTTAATTAAAATGCTCAAACCAGTGTGAGCGTGTGTGGTAAAAATAGCCTGAGACTAGTTTGGGTTACACACACAATAGGGTATTGTATCATACAATGGGCTGAAAGGGCTTCCAGAGACATTTCTAGTAAATGGACACATTCTAAAATGCTGTGCTTTATGAAATAGCAAAATACTTAGAGGGAGTTCAGAAAAGATCTGTTTAAATAATTCAGGTAAAAGGGAATTCCAGGAAAGAAAAATTAGCTAATATAGTAGCTGGGCGAGGGTTTATGAAGGCAGAAAACCCCCCAGAGAGAGAAAAGATATTTAGCATTTAAGATGCCTGATGTGAGATCAAAAGAGGAAAATCTAGATATTAAGCAAATAAATAAATCCTGTCTTTATTTTCCTCAACAGAAGAGAGGAGAAACTGACATTATGGTCATTTTTATCTTCAAAAAGCCAAAACCTTATTACCAAAATAACAAAAATATATCATGAAAATCTAAAACAAAATGATTTCCAAGTTCCAATCATTGGCCCAATTATTTCAAATGTTTTGTACTCTAATGCTGCTACACAACAATGTCAGTAGCCTAACAATAGGACAAAGCAACTCCAGTGCTCTCTTGGCTGTCACATATCCCTAACCACGATCCCTCCCAAACCAGGATATTCTCGTGACTTCCCCATCCTGACTAAAAAGGCACAGTTCTAAAACTTCAGGGTTATCTTTAACTCCTCTAAACTATGGTGTTGTCTTAGGGTCTTTGCCCTGTTCTTCTCACAATGTAGTCAGTCGCCGAGTCATATAGACTCTAACTCTGAAAATAGTCTCACCATGTTTTCTATCTTCACTCCCAATTCCCTCATTTGGGTCTTGATTTTTATTTAAGAGATAAAGCAAATGTTTTCATCTTGGTTACTTATAGCAGTGGATATAGCCCAGGAATTGAAACTGGGCCCCCTGCAGTGGAATCCTGGAGTCCCAACCACTGGATTGCTAGGGAATTCCCATTTAATGCAGTATATTTAAAAAAAAAAAATCAAATTCATACCAAAAAATCCAGGAGGAGCAAAATATCAAAATTTAAAATTAAGAACAGGATTCAACCCTGTATTTGCATAACCCTGTGTGCTGTGCTGTGCTTAGTTGCCTCCGACTCTTTGTGACCCTGTGGACTCTTAGCCCTCCAGGCTCCTCTGTCCATAGGGATTCTCCAGGCAAGAATACTGGAGTGGGTTGCCATGCCCTTCTCCATGGGATCGTCTCATTCCAGGGATCAAACCCAGGTCTCCCACATTGTAGGTGTATTCTTTACCTATTGAGCCACTGGGGAAGCCAGCTGCTGCTGCTGCTAAGTTGCTTCAGTCGTGTCCAACTCTGTGCGACCCCATAGACGACAGCCCACCAGGCTCCACCGTCCCTGGGATTCTCCAGGCAAGAACACTGGAGTGAGTGGGTTGCCATTTCCTTCTCCAATGCATGAAAGTGAAAAGTGAAAGTGAAGTCGCTCAGTCGTGTCCAACTCTTCGCCACTCCATGGACTGCAGCCCACCAGGCTCCTCCGTCTATGGGATTTTCCAGGTAAAAGTACTGGAGAGGGGTGCCATTGCCTTCTCTGGGGGAAGCCAGCTAGCCAGTCCTAAATATAACCAGAAACAAATTCTGGCTCTGCTGCTCACAAGCTGTAGCCTGCTTGGGTAAGTGACTTCATCCTTTGGCCTCTTACTCTCCTCCTCTGTAAATGAGGATTAAATACTGTTTTCAGAAGACATCCTATTTTCCAGGCTTACCAATCCACTGCTGCAAAAATGCACAGTTCTTTATAAAGTGTTTCGTGTAATACATTTTCTGACTTAAGTCTAATAATAACCATGTTAGTGAGCTTCCCTGATAGCTCAGTTGATAAAGAATCCACCTGCAATGCAGGAGACCCTGGTTTGATTCCTGGGTCAGGAAGATCTGCTGGAAAAGGTATAGGCTACCCACTCCAGTATTCTTGGACTTCCCTTGTGGCTCAGCTGGTAAAGAATCCGCTTGCAATGCAGGAGACCTGGGTTCAATCCCTGGGTTGGGAAGATCCCCTGGAGAAGGGAAAGGCTACCCACTCCAGTATTCTGGCCTGGAGAATTCCGCAGACTTTAAAGTCCATGGGGTCCCAAAAAGTGGGACGCAGCTGAGCAACTTTCACTTTCACTTCAGGGAAATTTGATGCTGCTTCCTCCAATTGAATCTCCTTCCCCATCAACTCTGCAGTTGAAAACCACAGCCCTGTAGCCAACTTTGAAAGCCAGCTTCTAAATGATCACTTGCACGAACACTCTCTAAGTCCTGCAACTGTGCAACCGTAACAAGCACAAATTGAGGGCCTGTGATGGGGCAGTCATTTGGGATTCAGTGCTGAACATGACAGAGATAAGGCCCATCTTCATGGAGCCGGGATCTAATGAAAATGGACAAATAAACTACCAAACAAAAACCAAATAATTTTAATAAATAAATGCATTTATCATTATAAATAATGAAATCAATGATTATTTTAAATTAAATTAAAGCAATTAAATTAATTCTAATATACTTAAAAATAATTCCAGGCAGAGGAAATAGCGATGCAAAGGTCCCGAGCCACAAGCACTTGGTTTTTGGAAGAAGGTTTTCCAAGCTGAAGGAGGATGGCAAGATTCAATTTTCTATAAACATTCAGGTAACTTTTCATGTATATTTCCTATAACTATTATCTCTCCCCACTTTATGTTCTGGTCAACTGTACTCTTGTATGGTTCCAGTATGTGAGAGAGTTAAAAGAGCGTGGATTTAACTAGATTGTCTGGCTTAAATCATGGCTCAATTGCTTATTAGCTGGAAGACCATGGACAAGTTTTAGTCATTCTAAACATTGTTTTCCTGATTTGCAAAATGGGAGTGGTAGTCATAGGCTCGTTGTGAGGACTGCATTCATGGAAAGCATTTAGAACACTGGTATATAGCAAGTACCATGTAGGGGTTAGTTTCTGCGATTACCTTAACTAGCCTGTAAACTCCATTAGGATTTCTTGTCTTCACATTATGCAGCAATGTTGCACACTGCTTTGCAAATATCTCAGAATATATGTATTGAATCTAGTCATAGAGGGAAAAATGTTAATATACTGATAATTTTTTTATAAACACAAATGATGAGATGATTATAAATTGAGGCATAGATTCTTTATTTGGTATCTTCTTTTCTGTGCTTTGACTTCTTACTGACTGAAAGAAGGCATCAGTCCATAAGGAGTACTCAGGCTGACACAGCATTTAGGAAGGGCCATTAGCATACCAGCTTCTAATATGTACCTGAAACCAACACTGCTCAACGTTTGCATCATTCTTTCTTTCTTCAACAGGGACTGGTTTAGAATTTAGGCTATGTCAAGTGATGAGTTTTCAAAAATTCTATGTTCAATAACACTGCTGATGGATCTGGACTGAGCTTTTTATATTCATTTCCTCTAGGAGGTTGTAGAAATTTCCCACCATCAGGAGTGGTTTTTTCTTGGCCAGGAGGGTTAATTGTTGTAGAGCATTTCTTACCATGGCCATTGGTATAGGCATGTCGGTATATGTGATGCACTGTAGATTAAGAAGACTTGGTCAACTTCTCGGATAATTTGGGATCTTAAAGAATATACCTTCAAGGGTTTTGAAATTCCTTTTATAAATAAAACTCCAATAATCCTCTAATATTTATCCTGAAATGCTTATCCAAACTCACTTTAAGGGTATTAACGACTCATCAGGGAGGGGGCTTGGTGGAGTGGATGGAATACAGAGCAGGACTCAAACCCCAGTTCTGCTGTATAATTGCTGTGTGATTTCAATCTGTGTTTGTAACCTCTTTAAGCTTCTCTTCCTTCATCTGTAAACATAAAATATTTCATATTATTAGTGTGAGGAACTAAGAATACACACACACACACCTTACACAGGGCATGATACATGAATTAGTTTCTTAGGTCTGCTGTAAAAAATTACCACAAACTTGGCATCTTGAAACAACAGAAATTCATTCTCTCACAGTTCTGGAGGTCAGAGGTTGGGAACCATTATCACTGGGCCAAAATCAAGGTGACAGCAGGGTTGCACTCTTTCTAGGGGCTTCAGAGGAGACTCAGTTCCTTGCCTTTTCCAGCTCCTGGCGGCTGTTAGTGTTCTTTCTGGCTTGTGGCTGAATTACTCTAGTCTCTGCCTCCATGGTCATGTTGCCTTCTCTTCTGCCTAATTTCCCCTGCCTCTCTCCTATAGGAGTCTCTGGGACTCAGACAGAGAGAGGAAACTAGTGGTTACCAATAGGGACAAGGAAGAGGGGAGGGGGGTGATGGAGGAGTCAGGGCTTAAGGGGCACAAATGATTAGGTATCAAGTAAGCTATATGGATATATTGTACAACATGGAGAATATAGCAAATATTGTGCAATAACTATAAATGGAGTATAACCTCTAAAAAGTGTGAATCACTATATTGTACTCTTGTAACATATATATTGTACACCAACGATACTTTAGTAAAAAAAAAAAATGAATCCATGTGATTGCATTTAGGGCTCATCTGGATAATTCAGTCCAGTTTCCCCACCTCAAGACTCTTATCTTAATCATATCTTCAAAGATACCTTTTCCATATAAATTGTTGCAGAGATTAAGATCTGATATCTTCAAAAGAAATTATTTTATTTTTAAAATAATTTTATTGATATATAGTTTATTTATAATGAGTTCATTTCAGGTGTACAGCAAAGTGAATCAGTTACATATACACACACGTGTGTGTGTGTGTGTGTGTGCATGTGCGCTCAGTCATGTCTGACTCTTCATGACCCCATGGACTGTAGCCAGGCTCCTCTGTCCATAGAATTTTAGGCAAGAATACTGGAGTGGATTACCATTTCCTTGTCCACTGTTTTTCAGATTCTTTTCCCATACAGCAAAAGCCATTTTTTTTAGACTACTTTAGTACACAGTGTATATTTAATAAATTGCCTATTATTGTGCTAATTATTAATGAATCTTTAATTTTTAAAAATAAGAGTTTGATAAAAAATATATTAGTGGCACAATATTAAAAATATAGTTATAAATATATTTAGAATTTCTTTTTAATCTCAAAAGGTGACCAATAGGCTAATTAAAATATTTTACTGTGCTTTGTGTAGTAAAATGTGACACCCTTAGTGACTAAGCAACAACATAGTAAAATGTAATAGTGAGGTACTAGGCTATTAAATGCCCCCTTCCCATATGACTTTGGGATATTATATAGTCTTTCTGAGTCTCAGCTTCTTGTTTTGTTAACAAAGGACAACCAAGGCATAGAGTTGTCACAAGGATTAAATGAAGTAAGCCTGGCACAAAGGAAATACTCTCCAAATGGTAGGTTTTATCGATTCCAAAAATAAACGTACAAGCAAAAGTCTGGCCCCATTTCTCTCACTTTCCCCTGTGTCACTATGAAGATGTATTACAAGACGTAAATGTCCCCTGCCTGAGGAATCATTTCAGTTTGCATCTATATTGACCTCATTTTTAATCTCGGTTTGACCAAATTTCTCTCAGAGTTAAAATCTCAGATCCTGTTTTTAATTTGCTTGAAGACTGCTGAGCTTTCAGGAGTGGAAGTGCAGCTTCCTCTTTATGTGAACTATTTCAGCTTCAAACCCTTAAGGGACTGAGTATGCTCTCAGTTCTTATAGCAAAGTGGACATCAGTTGAATGCTGGACTCTGTAATTGACTTCTGCATCCACCTGATGATGAAATAATTAGCCAATTCAAAATCGGATTGTGAAATATTGCAACAAGAAGTCTTGGGGATCATGTGTGTGTAGATGTTCTAAGTTCCCCATTGTTAGAAGTCTTCCTGAACCAGTTCATATCTTACAAAGGAGAACTATTAGAAATGGCTGGTCCAGGGCATGCAGCTTGTTGGGGGTACCCTTGTTGGGGGTACTTTAAGAATGGGGCATTTTCTACCCTCCAGGGAGCTGCCTCTAATACTTCCCTTTTTTTTTTTTTTTTTTGTCCTTATATCATCTTTCTTTGTCAGCTCCTGGCCGTGAGCCAGATGGGCCTGTGGCCTCAGCAGCCAGGTGATGGGAAAATGAATTCTCCCTACGCTGTATCATCATATACCCAATATACAAAAGAGGGAAAGTGGGAACAAAGCAGGGTTTGAGTAGTTAATTATATAGACATCTCTTGGGTTTAGTAATATTGTTTGTACAGAGCATTCCATGTGGTATGACTACATGGAATGCTCTGTACAAACAATATTTTTTTCTCCTTTTATAAAATACTATTATTGGGTTGAATTTTTGTTCAATCCTGACCCAGTGCATATAGAAGGACCCCTAAAGACATCCAAGAGGGAATAAATCTTCAAATAGCATTCTAAAGAGAATGGAATGGACTGATTTTATATCATGCCATACTGGTGATAAAATTTCAAAAATTCTTGGAGTGAGATTTTGGAGAATATTACAACAATAAAATGTAGCAAAAAGTAATCTACAATATAAGTGTGCAAACATGTTTGTGCATGCATTTAATTTAATCTACAAGATTTCATTCTATGTATGATTTTACCCACTAACATCCTCTGAGAAGGGGCTTAAAATCAAAACAACAACAAATAGCTACTATTTATTAAGCACCTATCATATGCTAAGGCCTTGATTTTGTTGACTCTCACAGTAATCCATGAGGCTATTTCTTTAATTTTAATAAACTTTTAGCTCCTTTTTGCAGGTGAAGAAACTGAGGCTTTGAGAGATGAAGCAACGTACTAAAAGTCCTGGTGGAACTGTAGTTTGAACCTGAATTTGGCTTTAAAACCCGTGTTCTTGACACTGCACAGGGCACTATCCCCTGGTAGCCCCCCAAAACCAGTGTTCTTGACTCTCTCTGTTAGCCATACTTGAGTCATTCAATGTTATTGATGTCGGCATTACATTTTTTTTTATTTATCTATTTATTTGCTTGTTTATTTACTATAGGCTGTGCTGGGTCTTCGTTGCTTCACTTGGCCTTTTCTAGGTGTGATGCGAGGGCGTCTCGTTGCAGTGGGTCCTCTTGAGGAGCGTGGGCTCTAGGCATGTGGGCCCAGTAGTTGTGGCAAATGGGCTTAGTTGCTCCTCGGCATGTGGGATCTTCCTGGGCCAGGGCTCGAGCTCGTGTCCTCTGCATTGGCAGGCAGATTCTTAACCACTGGACCACCAAGGAAGTCCCCAGGCACTTCTAATATACATTCTCCAAAGTGTGTAGTGAAAACACAGCATGAGTTTCATGACGTCATGACCAAGCATTCTATCAGAAGGCAAGCGGTCAAGGGCCCAGGGCAGAAGAGCAGTTCTGTTTCCTTGCACACAGGGCACTTAAGGCCTTTTCTGCTTTTGACTGGCCAGACCACATCTGCTATCACCAACTTGCCACCCTGCATAGTTCTTTCATTAAGTCTTAAAGAGCTGAGAAATCAGGGGAATTACTGATAAATATAGAAGAGGGCAGGAGGACATTTTTATTGTTATTTTAAAATGCTTTATTGAGTTCATACCAACAGAGGAATATTTTATTTATGAATTTAATATAAATGTCATGAAATATATGCAAAAATACATGAAACCTATGAACAAAACATTAACACTACTCAAGTTTAATTTTACCAATATCCCCTGGGTTCCATGGGAAGAATTTCAGCATAACATAATTATTTTCCGCTCAATGCAAAAAAATATTGACTGAGCTTCGACTATATGCTAGCACTGAATCTACAAGCGTTCAGGAGGCTGATGCTTGCCCTCTTCTTTCTCTGAATACACATGATATGGTCCTTACTAATCTTTCTAATATGGATTGAAAGGTAGTTCTATATTTTAATAACTTTCCAGCCCAAAGTTAAGTGAAAGAGCTTTCTAAGTAACCTCGTGTACTAGATTTTATTATAGAAGAACTCAAGGGTGTAAAGGCATTCCTAATGAACATGGCACTAATTCTTGATGGGTTAAGACTTAGCCTCAGAATCCTTCTCAACACAGCACTCCAAGTCATCACTACTGGACTTGGCATGTGAACTGCCATCCCTCTTCTAAGATTTTTCACTAAATATGTGAAATGCCATCCATTTTGTGTTGTTACTACTGAATCTTTTCTAACATTCAACATTCATTCCACAAAGACTTATTGAGGAATATAATAGTTAATGTTATGGAGCTCTTGCAATGTGCCAGGCACTGGGCCAGGTGGTCTCCTTGCATTATTATTTAATTCTCATAAAAACTCAATGAGGTAGAAGTAGATGTTATTATCCACTGTAGCAGACAGTTATAGATTAGTTGTGTTTTATTTTTAGTCTCGCCTGTACTTACGGTCCCTTCATCTACAAGCAGCAACTCAATTTTTCTTCTAAGAACCGTCTAAGAACTATCTCCATCTGTGTAGTCAGGTGAGATTGATCCCACCCTCAACTCCGGCAGTAGGTTTATGACCCAAGCCTTGCTAAAGAAAACAAGCATCTTCCTGGCCACAGCAATTGGTTTAAAGATGGGCTTGGACCCAAGCTGGGCAAATCAAAGGCAATAACAGCCGCTCTGGGACTATACATTGGAGGACTGATGCTGAAGCTGAAACTCCAATACTTTGGCCACCTGATGCGAAGAGCTGACTCATTGGAAAAGACCCTGATGCTGGGAAAGATTGAGGGCAGGAGGAGAAGGGCATGACAGAGGAGGAGATGGTTGGATGGCATCACCAATGCGATGGACATGAGTTGAGGCGACTCATGGAGTTGGTGGTGGACGGGGAGGCCTGGTGTGCTGGTGCTGCAGTCCATGGGGTCACAAAGAGTTGGAAACAACTGAGCGACTGAACTGAACTGAACTGGGACTTCGGCTGGGACTCTTGGCAAAGAGGCATTTCCTCTACTGGATTTGTTAAAGCTGTTTCAATGGAAACTGGGAGCTATTGTGGCCATCTTACCCTTTCTATGAAGATCTTGGCTGAGAATATGGCCAACACAGAAGAAAGCAGTACTCAGATGTGGAGAAGAAGTCCCTATACCAGAATTTGAGAACCTCAGTTGGCCACATTTGAAACAAGCTCTTCAGTTTTCTGCTTCTGCGGTTATGCTGTTATGGTCACTAATAAATCCAGTGTGTGGGCATGTGTGTGTTTAATAAGCCAGCTTGATTTCTGTTTTATGTTTCTTACAATCAAAAGACTAACACCATCTCATTTTATACATGAAAATTCTTAAACTTATGGAAGCTACACAATTTGTCCATGGTTACATAACTAGTTAGCGAGGAAGCGGCCTTGGGGTCAGACTTCAAAATTGGTTCTTTAAACTGGCGTGCTCTACTATTCATTCCGGCACTAACATTGAATTCTGTTAGTACTCAAGACCAAAGAATAAGGCATCAAAGTGTACTGCTGGTAATTGAACATGATAGCTGGTGCTGGATTTGAGGACTTATTTCTGGACAGGGCTCAGATGGTAAAGAATCTGCATCCAATGCAGGAGACGCACATTTGATCCAGGGGTCAGGAAGATCCCTTGGAGGAGAGAATGGCTATCCACTCCAGTATTCTTGCCTGGAGAATTCTACGGACAGAGGAGCCTAGTGGGCTACAGTCCCTTGGGTCACAAAGAGTCAGACACGACTGAGCGATTAACACTTTCACTTTCCAGACAGTAAAGGTTTAGCTGTAACTTTCAAAATTGACCATAGTGAGTGGGAATGGGGGCTGGAAAGAGATGGTCCCTGAATACCCAGGGTTTAGACAAAGATCTCTGTCATGCTAAAGGAGAGAAGGTACATACTACCATCTTGGATGGTGGAAAAACTCTGAAAACAGAAGTACTTTGCCTTTTTTGTGGCTTTTGGGCCAGAGCTTAATTTATAGACTATCAAAGAAGGAATTATATGGTAAGTTTCAGAGCCTGTGGAGAGCCCTCCAAAAGATCATTTTCTTATTTTGAGAGTTCTTGATAACCCACAAACTATGATTTTAGAAAATCTCATAAAACCAAATTTCAAGGACATCATCTGACATTTGACTTTTTCGCATAAGTCATTTAATCTTAAGAGTAAGAAAATATTCAATACTACATAAATCTTTGATCATCCTAGTAATTTTCCAGGTAAGTATTAGCTAACTTATATAGTCTATTCGCATGTGTGTTCTTAGTCATTCTGACTCTTTACAACCCCGTGGACTGTAGCTCACCAGTCACTGTCCATGGAATTTTCCAGGCAAAAATAGTGGAGCGGGTGACCATTTCCTACTCCAGGGGATCTTCCCGACCCAGGGATCAAACCCTTGTCTCTTGCGTCTCCTTCATTGACAGGCAGATTTTTACCACTGCACCACCTGGGAAGACCCCTTAAACAGTCTATTCAGTTCAGTTCAGTCGCTCAGTCGTGTCCAACTCGTTGCGACCCCATGGACTGCAGCACACTGGCCTCCCCGTCCATCACCAACTCCCAGAGTTTACTCAAACTCATGTCCATTGAGTTGGTGATGCCATCCAACCTTCTCCTCCAGACTTCAACCTTTCCCAGCATCAGGGTCTTCTCAAATAAGTCAGTTCTTCACATCAGGTGGCCAAAGTATTGGAGTTTCAGCTTCAGCATCAGTTCTTCCAATGAATATTCAGGACTGATGTCCTTTAGGATGGACTGGTTGGATCTCCTTGCAGCCCAAGGGACTCTCAAGAGTCTTCTCCAACACCACAGTACAAAAGCATCAATTCTTTGGCGTTCAGCTTTCTTTATAGTCCAGCTCTCACATTCATACATTACTACTGGAAAAACCATAGCCTTGACTAGACAGACCTTTGTTGGCAAAGTAATGTCTCTGCTTTTTAATATGCTGTCTAGGCTGGTCATAACTTCCCTGCCAAGGAGTAAGTGTCTTTTAATTTCATGGTTGCAGTCACCATCTGCAGTGAGTTTGGAGCCCCCCAAAATAAAGTCTGCCACTGTTTCCACTGTTCCCAATCTATTTGCCATGAAGTGATGGGACCAGATGCCATGATCTTAGTTTTCTGAATGTTGAGCTTTAAGCCAACTTTTTCACTCTCCTGTTTCACTTTCATCAAGAGGCTCCTTAGTCCTTCTTTGCTTTCTGCCATAAGGGTGGTGTCCTCTGCATATCTGAGGTTATTGATATTTCTCCCAGCAATCTTGATTCCAGCATGTGCTTCATCCAGCCCAGAGTTTCTCATGATGTACTCTGCATATAAGTTAAATAAGCAGGGTAACAATATACAGCTTGACGTACTCCTTTTCCTATTTGGAACCAGTCTGTTGTTCCATGTCCAGTGCTAACTGTTGCTTCTTGACCTGCATTACAGATTCCCATCTCTTTCAGAATTTTCCACAGTTTGTGGTGATCCACACAGTCAAAGGCTTTGGCATAGTCAATAAAGCAGAAGTAGATGTTTTTCTGGAACTCTTGCTCTTTTGATGATCCAACAGATTTGGCAATTTGATATCTGGTTCCTCTGCCTTTTCTAAATCCAGCTTGAACCTCTGAAAGTTCATGATTCAGGTACTGTTGAAGCCTGGCTTGGAGAATTTTGAGCATTACTTTGCTAGCGTGTGAGATGAGTGCAATTGTGTGGTAGTTTGAGCATTCTTTGGCATTGCCTTTCTTTGGGATTGGAGTGAAAACAGACTTTTTCCAGTCCTGTGGCCACTACTGAGTTTTCCAAATTTGCTGGCATATTGAGTGCAGCACTTTCACAGCATCATCTTTTAGGATTTGAAATATCTCAACTGGAATTCCATCACCTCCACTACCTTTGTTCATAGTGATGCTTCCTAAGGTCCACTTGACCTCACATTGCAGGATGTCTGGCTCTAGGTGAGTGATCACACCATCGTGATTTTCTGGGTCGTGATTTTTGTACAGTTCTTCTGTGTATTCTTGCCACCTCTTCTTAATATCATCTGCTTCTGTTGGGTCCATACCATTTCTGTCCTTTATTGTGCTCATCTTTGCATGAAATGTTTCCTTGGTATCTCCAATTTTCTTGAAGAGATCTCTAGTCTTTCCCATTCTGTTGTTTTCCTCTATTTCTTTGCACTGACCACTGAGGAAGGCTTTCTTATCTCTCCTTGCTAGTCTTTGGAACTCTGCATTCAAACAGGTATATCTTTCCTTTCCTCCTTTGCTTTTCACTTCTCTTCTTTTCACAGCTATTTGTAAGGCCTCCTCAGATAGCCATTTTGCTTTTTTGCATTTCTTTTTCTTGGGGATTGTCTTGATATCTGTCTCCTGTACAGTGTCACGAACCTCCATCCATAGTTCATCAGGCACTCTGTCTAACAGATCTAGTCCCTTAAATCTATTTCTCACTTCCACTATTATATAATTGTAAGGGATTTGATTTAGGTCATACCTGAATGGTCTAGTGATTTTCCCTACTTTCTTCAATTTAAGTCTGAATTTGACAATAAGGGGTTCATGATCTGAGCCACAGTCCACTCCCAGTCTTGTTTTTGCTGACTGTATAGAGCTTCTCCATCTTTGGCTGCAAAGAATATAAATATAATCAATCTGATTTCGGTGTTGGCCATCTGGTGATGTCCATGTGTAGAGTCTTCTCTTGTGTTGTGGGAAGAGGGTGTTTGCTATGATCAGTGTGTTCTCTTGGCAAAACTCTATTAGCCTTTGCCCTGCTTTATCCTGTACACCAAGGCCAAATTTGCCTGTTACTCCAGGTGTTTCTTGACTTCCTACTTTTGCATTCCAGTCCCCTATAATGAAAAGGACATCTTTTGGGGGTGTTAGTTCTAGAAGGTCTTGTAGGTCTTCATAGAACTGTTCAACTTCAGCTTCTTCAGCATTACTGGTCAGGGCATGGACTTGGATTACCATGATATTGAATGGTTTGCCTTTCTGTTGTTTTTGAGATTGCATCCAAATACTGCATTTCAGACTGTTTTGTTGACTATGATGGCTACTCCTTTTCTTCTAAGGGATTCTTGCCCACAGTAGTAGATACAATGGTCATCTGAGTTAGATTCACTCATTCCAGTCTATTTTAGTTCACTGATTCCTAAAATGTTGACATTCACTCTTTCCATCTCCTGTTTGACCCCTTTCTATTTGCCTTGATTCATGGACCTAACATTCCAGGTTCCTATGCAATATTGCTCTTTACAGCATCAGGCTTTGCTTCCATCACCAGTCACATCCACAACTGGGTGTTGTTTTTGCTTTGGCTCTGTCTCTTCATTCTTTCTGGAGTTATTTCTCCACTGATGTCCAGTAGCATACTGGGCACCTACCAACCTGGGGAGTTCATCTTTTAGTGTCCTATCTTTTCACCTTTTCATACTGTTCATGGGGTTCTCAAGGCAAGAATACTGAAGTGGTTTGCCATTCCCTTCTCCAGTGGACCAGATTTCGTCAGAACTCTCCACCATGACCTGTCTGTCTTGGGTGGCCCCACACAGCATGGCTCATAGTTTCACTGAGTTAGACAAAGCTGTGGTCCATGTGATTAGATTGGTTAGTTTTCTTTGATTGTGGTTTTCAGTCTGTCTGCCCTCTGATGGAGAATGATTCAGTCTATACAACTTTTCAAATCCCCGAACTTTTAAATGCATCAAAACATATTTGACTTCTACTGGAACTAGGTGGAAAATGTTCAATTAATCATTTATTATAACTTGGTTGTTATCAATATATAAAAATAAAATCCTTTAACCCAGCCCTCAAATAACTCAAATCAAATTCAATACGTACAGACTCAGTAGGTCTTACATGTAAATATATTCATTGCCTCATTTATAGAAAAAAGGAGATCCATTAAATATTTTCCTTTGAACAAACTTGTATGGTATCTTGATCTTTTTTAATGTTTTCTGAAATAATGTGAATTAACTGACATTTTCTTTTCTGGACTAGGATATCTGAAAAATATATATAAAGGACATGGGTAGAAGTAATCCAATGTAGAACATATTTTTTGATGTTATTTCTGCTGAGACTTGATCAGATGATAAAGCATGCCTGGAGGCAGAGGGGTGGGTTTGATGCCTTCTTGGAGTCCTTGGCAACTGAGTATGTCTAGGATTATGATTATGTTTATTTATTAACATTTATACTGGGCCATTTTAGTTGATTAGCAGAATGCAATTACTAAAAATCTTCAGCTAAAAGTTCTGGGAAATGTCTACATTGCTAGGAAAGTCTAGATATGATATCATTCCTGATTTTCAATAATTTAATTAAATAAACAAGCATATTACCTCCATGTTACAGCAGTCTCTCAGCATAGTTTCCAACATGATGAAGAACTCAGTCTAATTGCTTAATGTGAGGGCAATGAGAGTTACTAATCTTAAATTCTTTGCTAATTACTCATAGAACCCTTCTCTGTCCATAAAACAAGAAACAGTCTTAAAAGAGAAGAAGCCATGGATGACCCAAACATGGTTGTATACTTGCTCTCCTCTTGTCTCTGATGGATCTAGTCTTGTGGCCACAGCTTCTCCCTATCCAGGGCCAGACTCGATGGAGGCTGAGAGGGCAGAGTCCTGTGAAGTGGACAAGAACAGGGAGCCCTTAAGCAAAGACCTCTATGTTTTTGAAATGCGCCACTAGAGATTGATTCTTCTGAGGAAGACTTCATTCCTTGTTAAAATACAAATTACTTGAAAAATCTGAACCTGTTAAGAGTTATCAGCTACAAGTAAATGAACATGGGGATTAATTTTGTACATAATTTCCTTAGAGCAGTGTTTCCCCAACATTCATTTGGTGTGTGTTGGGGTGGGTCTGTGAGGTCAAAACTATTCCCATAGAAATACTAATACATGGTCCACCTCAGGCAGGCTCATTTTCTCCCAAGTATGCAGTGAAATTTTCTAGAGGTTAAATAACATGTGATACTGCAACATCTCAGTGCCAAAGCAAATGTGAGAACCCAGGTTGTCTTCTATAAAGCTAGGTATTAAAAAAATTTGCAAAAACGTCAAACAATGCCACTCTTTCAGTAATTTTTTTGTTTTGAAAAATATTTCATCAAAAGTATTTTGCTTGTGTTAATATTTAGTAGATTTTTAAAAAATATTTTTCATTGTGGTACAAGTCAAATAATATAAAACATACTATTTTAACCATATTTAATAGTTCAGTGGGCTTCCCAGGTGGCCCTACTAGTAAAGAACCCACCTGCCAATGCAGGAGACATAGGAGATGTGGGTTCATTCCTTGGGTTGGAAAGATCCCCTGGAGGAGGGCATGGCAACCCACTCCAGTTTTCTTGCCTGGAGGATCCCATGGACAGAGGAGCCTGGCAGTCAATAGGGTCAAAGAGTCAGCATGACTAAAGCAATTTAACACACACACCCAATAGTTCAGTGGCACTAAGTACATTCACATTGCTGAGCAACTCTTAACCATCGTCCACCTCCTAAAATTTTCACCTTCCTAAACTGAAAGTCTGTCCCCATTAAACACTAACTCCCCATTCCCCCTCCTCATCTGCCCACCTTCCCAGCCCCTTGCAACTACCAATGTGTTTTCTGATTTTGTGAATTCGACTATTTTTGGTATCTCATATAAGTGGAATCAAACAGTATTTGTCTGTACCTAATGTATATTGAAATGCACTTTTAAGATTAATAAATTAGGCTTTTATTATTTTTGCATAAAATAATAAGTAAATATTTTGCAATTTCTCAGCTTTAATCTCCAATGTGACAAATATCAATAGGTATAACCCACATACATGAAAGTTCTTTGGGATCCTCAATGATTTTAAAGAGTGTAAAGAGTATGTCAACGATATCTCAATAAAGCTGGAAGAAAAATAAATAAAATAAGTGGTTATTAAAAACTGGGTAAGGGCATGCTGGGACCACAAAGGTTAGCTGTTGACAGTGTCAAAGTGGAAGAGGACCTTAGAAAGTATTAGGCTCTTTCACTCCATTTACGCACTGAAAATTGACTTCCAAAGAATTAGGATGACTTTTAAGATATTCTGGTTGCCTACTGCTGTGCTATACACCATGCCAAAGCTTAGTGTCTGAAAATATAATAATTATTCCTTTTTTCTGGAATATGAAATTTGGACTGGACTTGGAGGGATGGCATCTCTGCCTCACCTGATGTCTGAGGCGTCAACTGGGGTGGTTCCAGCATCAGAGGGCTGCAGCAACTGGGCTTGCTGGACATCTCTCTCTCTCTCTCCCCCTGGCCTTCCCTAGTGACAACCGGGGCTTCCTCACAGACTGAGCATTCCAAGAAGCTGGGTAACAACAGCAAGGCTTCCTGTGACCTAGCCTCAGAAGCTCCACAGTTCCCACCACATTCTATCAGTTAAGCAAGTCATTGAGACCAGCCCAAGTTCAAGCGGAGAGGAGTTGGACTCCATCTCTCAGTGGGGGAACATCAAAGACTTTTTGGTCATCTTTAACCTACCACACCTGAGGTCCTGGAATTAGCATGAGAAGAACTAAGACTAGAACCCATCTCTCCTGAGTCTTTGTGCCATATGGTGACATCTCCAGTGGAACCTTGGAGGAGGATGAAAAGATAAGACCAACGTGTGGGGGCACCCTGTGAATGAAGAACATTTCAGGGCAGAGTCTAAGCAGCCATGTCAGCAGCATGTGCAGTTGGGAGCCTGAAAGGGACGCTGCTAAGGATAACAGGGCTCATGGATTCTCTGATATAGAAGAGAACTCAATTCCTTCTTAAGATGACTGTTTTTCCTCAGTGACTTCCCTGCTAATTATCTCTGTCTTTATAATGGTAGGTTTGATTTGAGGAGCAGCCTATTCTGCTTCTGAGAACTCTATTATAACGTTTTCCACAGAGCCTACATCTGTTTCCCTCTGACTTCTGCCCAATGGTTCCAGTTGTATACTTACATTGTTTTAGGGTAATAGAGGGGAAAGCTTCTACATGCAGCTCTATGCCTATTATGGCACTTGTAGTCCCTGTGAATTCCTTGACTCCAGGTTTCTGACACTTCATTATAATTTTTAAAATTCCTCTACCAATTGAGACACTCTGGTATAAGCTCCCCGAGTTGGCCAATGGCTCTTTCTAAGTATTCTCCAATAGGGATCTGGGTAGCCCACTGTCGACACGACATATACTGTGTACCCTGCAGTTGTCCACACATGCTAATGATACGTGAGGCAGATCCAAATCCTTACATCTTTTCCATGTATGATCTACTAACCATGCTTCTTCCAGGAGGTTGTGTGCATGTGTGTGTCTGTGTGTGCCTGTTTTTTTTGTGTGTTTTTTACTCAGCTGTGGAAATTTACATTCATCACCAGAAATTTTATCTCAATAGATCCAACCTGAGGATATATTTTTGAATTAGACTCAATCACTAAGACTACTCATTATCTCCTATAGCTCCCTATAACCTGCAGATCTGTTATGTAGTTTTTCTATTATTTTTATTTAAATCATTGATAAAACATGTTGAACTAGACTGAGCCCTATGTCATTCCATTAGAGACTGTCCTCTATGCTGATGTCAATCCACTAATCAGCATCCTTTGGGTTCATTTATTCAACTGCTGTTACTTCACCTCACCCTCCTATCAGTTAGTCTGTATTTCTCCATCTTGTCCACAATGATATCACGAGAGGCCTGGATACATGCCCTGCTGAAGTCCACACACATGTCGAATGCAGTTGGCTTCTCCCTCCATCCACTATCCCTGTCAGAGGAGATGAAGCAAATCTGACTCTTCTTCAAACATGCCATGCACTTTGATGATTGCAGGGCTTTGCTCCTGTTCTTTTCTCTGTCCAAGTCTTCCATTCCACCTCAGCTGCCTGCCTATTCCCATTGCTCAGATATCACCTCCTCACTGTAGCTTTATTCCTTAACTCCACACGTAATTATTTCCCCAAAGCTCTTTACACACAGTATCATGCCCCAGTTGTTTGTTTAGGACTATTCTCCCCTCTCTCATCTAGAATGTTCGTGTGTACATGCTAAGTCACTTCAGTCGTGTCTGACCCTTTGTGACCCCATGGACTGTAGCCCTCCAGGCTCCTCTATCCATGGGATTCTCCAGGCAAGAATACTGGAGTGGGTTGTCATGCCCTCTTCAAGGGGATCTTCCCAACCCAGGGATCAAATCCTTGTCCCTCATCTGTCTCCTGCATTGTCAGGCGGGGTTCTTTACCACTAGCGGCACCTGGGAAATGAGCTATGCCTTATTTAACAAATGTGTGACGACTTTAATTTTACTAGACCATGGTGTCTAGTGATTATCACTTCCTTTCCAAAATACTCATAAATCACTCATGCCAAAATCCAATCTAAGAGTCTCAATACCAATTCCAAGTCTCTAAATACCAATTCCCACTAAAAAGAACCATGGGTCCTTGGAAAAATAGTTGATTCCAGGTCTAGGTAAAAAGTATAAAAGAGGAGTCTGGGCTATCTTGTTGTACCAGCTACAAGCACAGTTAGGGTCCTAATCAGAAGAACTGAGAAGCCAAATGGAAGAGGCTTTCATTGGTCTCATTTTGGATAATTTGAGCATAAATAAGAATAAATACTGCAATAAAAAAAATACACAAAATATATTTACCCATGAGTTCATAATGCTGCAAAACAAAACAAACTCACAAAACAAAACACAAAAATCCACTGATGGTCTCTGAAGGACACCATGGAACAAACTCACTCTTCTGAAAACTGGTAAATAAAGAGAAAGAACTCAGCATTTTCCTTAACTTGTCACACCTCACCATACTTTAGATACATAATAATTGATAGAAGAAGTCTTTTTTCTCTTTATAGAGATATTCTAGCTAAAAAACTAACAAAAATGATATAATTAGAATATTATCATTTGAAACCCCTAAATGAATAAAATCTTGTAATCTAGGCAATGCTAATCAGAGTTTCCTGAAATCATTAGGTAAAAAGCTCATGGGGAACTTTTTAATGGATGGTTCCAGCCGATAATACCTCAACCCTGCAGATCATATCTGACATTGTAAGGAGAGAGACAGGCGGTGGTGCAACAGAAAGTACACAGACCACCTGTGATAGATCCTCGCTGGAAATAGAGCCTGAACCTGATGAAGCCTCGAAATTCAGCTCCCACTTTACAGAAATAAAAAGGGTTAGGATTAAACAACATCATAGGGAAGCTATAAGCTAAATCCAGAATATGGGTACTTCTACAGTACATATGATCCATTTTCCTCTAAAATAAATTGTAAGGAGGAAAAAAAAGGTCAGGAGTCGGGGGATGGACCTGTAGAGCAGAAGAGACTTTGGAGACATGAAAACCAAATGCAAAGGGCAGAACTTGTTTGGATTCTGAGTCAAACAAAACAACCTAACAAATACTTTTTGTGAGACAATCAGGGAAAATGGAACACCAGTTATTTGAAGATATTGAGAAATTATAGTTGATATTTTGGCAGTGTGGTTAGGTATTTTTAGAGGGAGAAGTTCTTACCTTTTAGGGATAATATTGAAATATTTAGGGAGGAAATTATATGTGTTGCTGCTGCTGCTGCTGCTGCTGCTGCTAAGTCGCTTCAGTCATGTCCAACTCTGTGCGATCCCATAGATGGCAGCCCACCAGGCTCCCCCGTCCCTGGGATTCTCCAGGCAAGAACACTGGAGTGGGTTGCCATTTCCTTCTCCAATGCATGAAAGTGAAAAGTGAAAGTGAAGTCGCTCAATTGTATCCAACTCCTAGCGACCCCATGGACCGCAGCCTACCAGGCTCCTCCGTCCATGGGATTTTCCAGGCAAGAGTACTGGAGTGGGTTTGGGTTGCCTCAAAACCACCTAGTCAGGGAGTCAGTGGTGACCAGAATGGTGGGGTTAGGTGTGGGTTGGGGATGGAAAAACAAGGTTGTCCATGAGTGGGTACTTGTGTCTAGATGAGAGGTTCACGGTGCTTGATTTTTCTATTTTTAAAAATTTTGGCCTCACCCCATGGCATGTGGGACCTTACTTCCTGACCAGGAATTGAATCTGTGCCCCCTGCTTTGGAAGGCAGAGTCTTAACCCCTAGATCACAGGGGAAAATGCCTATGATGGTTTCTTTATATTGTTCTCTTTCCTTCACACATGGGAAATTTTCATAATACTGTTAAAATCCAACCTAGAATTTTACCTGAAATGGTTGTTGAGTTCACCAGTCTGTTACTTTCAGAACCTGCATTCCTTCTTTTGGTTAATATTTATGGGTTTGCCAGAAGAGCAGTTTTTTCATTCCTCTTTCATCCTTAATGGTTCCACGGAAACCACCAACCACCCTTTGGTGATGCCCTCAGGACAGAGACCTTGCAGAATTCATTAAAGTGGGCAAGACCCCACACAGTCACTCAAACCATGTGGGGCTCTGGTCCCAGTCACTAATGTTCATGCTAATCCTTTCTGTTCTGAAGCACATTCTCTTTGACAGAAAAGATACAAATAAAAGTGGAGTTTTATTCAATTTTCTTTATAGTTTCTCAACATTAAAATAAACCTAAGGGCTTCCCTGGTGGCTCAGAGGTTAAGAATCCACCTACCAATGCAGAAAACACTGGTTCGATCGCTGATCGGGGAAGATCCCACATGCCCGTACACCACAGCTATTGAACCTGTGCTCTAGAGCCCAGGAGCAGCAACTCCTGAAGCCCGTGTACCCTAGAGCCGGTGCTCCGCAGCAAGAGAAACCACTGCAATAAGAAGTCCAAACACAGCAACTAAGAGTAACTCCCACTGGCGGTAACTAGAGAAAAGCCCGTGAAGCAATGAAGATAGAGCACAGCCATAAATAAATAATAAACATTAAAAAAAACAACAACAAACAACTCATTCCCAAGTAGGGAATTTACCCTTTAAAAAAAAAAATCATCTAGCTCTTTGTCATCATTAGATTTTTATTTTTTTAAATAAAGCTGGACTTTGGCATTTTGACTCTATTCTTACAGGTCCCTATTATCCTTAAAAATGACCTCTCTCTGCTTGCCTTCTTTTGCACACAAAACAGCACAGTAAGAAAAGGGTAGGCAAAACTTTTTTTCCCCTGGGACCGCACAGTGCTGGTAAGGATTGGAAAGCAGATACTAACATATTTTGCCCTGAAAATATAAACCAATACTACCTTCCTGGAAGACACTTTTGCAATATGTGTTGAAGGCATTCTAAATAATCTGTACTTTTTGATCCAGAAATTCCACTTTCAGGGTTTAATTCTAAGCAAGTCATGTGGATATGCACAGAGATTTAGCTACTAGAGTGTCTGGAGCAGTCCTTTTAATATAGTTTTAATAATTAGAAGCAAACTAAACATCCAGCAGGACAGAGCTGACTAAATAATCTATGACTTCTCATGCTGTATAGTACCACATAGCCAAAAAAATGTTAGAATGTTTCATGAAATGGGAAGGTGTCCATGATACTTAATTTACAGGGAAAAGGAAATTAAAAAGCAGTCCATAGAGAGTGCTTCTTACTTAAAAATATTCATGTTTACAGATGGGAAAAAAAAAAAGACTGAAAAGTTATATTAAAAAGTTAAAATTTTTTCTCATTTTAAGAAATATATGCCATATCATTTTCTATAATGGATACTAGGTACTTTGGAATAAAAAAAAAGTCCTTAACAATAAAAAGAGGAAGAGAGCACCCAGGGCCAGCTCTGGCCACTCTGCGTCCCTCTGAGGGGTGCAGTCAGCTCTGGCCTGACCATTACCCAGGCACAGGCATGAACCTCCCTTGAAGGGTTTTTGCTGTCCCCTCCCAATGCACAGAGATGAGGGGGCAGGATCAATGACTCCCCTGGATAAAAGGTGAGAGGCTTGCTGTCCAATAACTACTAAACAAGGAATCTGCCCCAGAAACCCGGGCCTGGCCAAGGCAAGGCCAAGGAGCCCCATCTGGCCTCAGCTCGGTCTCCGGAAGGGCACGGTCTGGCCCCACCCCGGGGTTGTTCGGTGCTTTGTGGCTCACCTCTCAGCGGTTAGCACTGTTCATTCAAGAGGTTTCCCTGGGGTCTGGGTTAAAGCTGTTGGCCTCTGCTGTGTAGTCTCTTGTGTAGACTCACTGTGCTGTTTTGTCCATTATTATGTCCCAGTTCCCTCCTAGCAGCCTCCCTGCCTCTTCTTTAAAATGTCTCTTCCTTCTCCTTTTCCTCAAGTCCAGTCTCAAATGGTGAAGGTTTATGAATAAGCAACTGAGTTAGAAGTGAGCTTGTGATTACAGCCCTCAGCTCCCCACTGTAACTGAGCCCAGTAAACAAGGGAGAGAGAGAAACAATGTTGTGTGTTTTAAGAGAAAATTAATATTCTCCATTATATCTAACTGGGGAAATACTACAAGCATGCATCACTTTAACCATTTTACTGTCTTCTGGCTCCTGCGGTCTAGGACACGTGGTGCCTGTCCCTGACGACTGGATTGCATTTGCTTCTAAATTCTGAATCAGCTGAAACTCACATTAAAATGTATGATGCTGCAGCATATTACTGGCAAACTCCACAAACTTTCCTAAATAAAACAAAAATCACATAAACAAACAACAGTAGGATCCTTGGAAAACCCACAAAGGAAAATATTTTTAGAAGTTTTAGGATTCTCAAGCATTTTTATATTTATTTCAAGGCTGAGCAGTTTAAGATAGAGAATGACTCCAGAGTTCCTGCCATGGCTCTCACGTGGCTCCCTGGATCGACTCAGGTGAAGAGTGTATTGTTGACCCTAATTCTGTGTATGGCAGAGGCAGCATAGAGCCCTTTACTAGCAAGTGCTAGGCAAGCTTCTTTGCGGGTGGAGGATCCGGATACCCACTAGGATTGATAACAGTCACAGAGGGAAACGCTGCCTAAAAGAGCTGCCCCCACTTCTAGAATGCCTATTATTCTACCATCAGTGCTTCTTTCCTCTGTGATACCTCGTTCTTGGCATCTTTATTTGAAAATACCACCAGGAGTCAACTCTTTGGAAAATACCTTAGTGCTGGGAAAGATTGAGAGCAGGAGGAGAAGAGGGCAACAGAGGATGAGATGGTTGGATGACATCACTGACTCAGTGGACGTAAGTGTGAACAAACTCCGGCAGATAGTGAAGGACAGGGAAGACTGGCGGGCTGCAGTGCATGGGATCACAGAGTCAGACTCGACTTGGCGACCGAACAACTACCATCACCAGGAGAGAAACACACAAAATCCTACGACCTTAACATAAAGGACGAGGAATGGAGGACAACCACTCTCTTCTCTCTCCACACTGCACCTTCACTCCACTGGGGTCTCCACCTTCACTCCACTGCCTCCACCACCACTCAGAAACTCGCAAACCTTGGGTCTGCTCCATCTCAAAAGTCTGCTTTTCAGACAATGTCGGAACCACTTCTACTCTAAAGTGCTGATTTCTACAACATAGTAGACATTTGATAAATATGGGTTGAACGAGTGAATGAGTAAACGGTTGACAGTACCACATGTTACAAAACCCAGAGAAGTAATGAGGGACTTTAGGCCTGAGTTACAGAAGTGAAGATCTTGCCAGCAGATATGGGAGAGAGGTTTTTTTCTGAGGTATGCTCTTGGACCCTCTAAAATCCTGGCATTGGGCAGAATAGTGTATTCTGCCTGCCCTAAGGCTCCATGTCAGTAACCTCTCTTGAGGTCCTTTATTTCTCCTTGTCCTACACTGCTATTCTCTCGGCTTAGGAAGTCATCGTTTCTTGCCTTGAAAGGAGACACAGCCTCCTAATTTATCTCTGAGCTTCCCTGTTCCCTCATTCCTTCCATCTCAAATCACACTTCATTGCATCCCTAGTGCTGCAGGACCTGATTCCAGCCTTTCTTTCCTACTTTCTCTCATCATACCTTTCTTTGTGTACACCCCCCTCCACCTCTCCTCTCCTAACAGAAAACTGAACTGAACTATTTCTAGATTCGCAAGCACACCATGCTCGCTCTGGCTTTGGAGTCTGACCAGCACTGATTCCTTTGCGGGCAACTTCCTCTTTTTTCACATTACTGTCATCCTCTTTACTTCCTCCTAGTCACCCTTTAGTAGCCAGCACAGAGGAATCACCTCTTCCAGAATCCTTCTCTGAGGCTTTGAGAAACTACATGTTCCCTATGCGGGTCTTCTGGGACCTTTCCTCCATGCATCCTCACCAGAACTCAGGCTGACCAAGCAGCCACCATCTGAAGCCCTGTCAGCTTCCATTAAACAGGGCAAAAGGGAGAAGGTAGAGATTTGAACACCAGCTTTTACGGCTCAGCCAGAAGTCACACTTTACACTTCCATTCAAACGTTTATAGAATGGCTGTATCTAATTTCTAGGGGGCAAGGAAGTGAAGTCTTACTATGTGCGTAGAGGTGAGGAGAACTGGAAATATTTGTTAAACAGCCTTAGCAACTAAAATATTCAAAAAAGATAAAGCTAAGAAAATACTCAGTGGATATGGTGATCTTAATAAGAAATATTCAAATTGTGTGAAGGTGGTGGAAGCCAAATTAGAGGAAGCTAAGGAGTGATTGAGAAGTAATGGAATAAAGACAGTAAGAAGAGATAACTTCCTTCAAGATCTCTGGCTGTAAGGACATGGAGGCAACCTAGATGTCCATCAGCAGATGAATGGATAAGAAAGCTGTGGTACATATACACAATGGAGTATTACTCAGCCATTACAAAGAATACATTTGAATCAGTTCTAATGAGGTGGATGAAACTGGAGCCTATTATATAAAGTGAAATAAGCCAGAAAGAAAAACACCAATACAGTATACTAACACATATAAATGGAATTTAGAAAGATGGTAATGATAACCCTGTATGCAAGACAGCAAAAGAGACACAGATGTATAGAACAGTCTTTTGGACTCTGTGGGAGAAGGCGAGGGTGGGATGGTTTGGGAGAATGGCATTGAAACATGTATATTATCATATGTGAAACGAAACACCAGTCCAGGTTCGATGCATGAGACAGGATGCTCGGGGCTTGTGCACTGGGATGACCCAGAGGGATGGGATGGGGAGGGAGGTGGGAGTGGGGTTCAGGACGGGGAGCACATGTACACCCATGGTGGATTCATGTCAATGAATGGCAAAACTTATACAATATTGTAAAGTAATTAGCCTCCAAAAATTAATTAACTAAAAAATTATAATACAGTCATTAAAAAAAAAAAGATCTCTGGCTGTAAAGCGGAGAAGAAAGTGAAGTGGTGGTAGTAGGAAGCATAGGCAAGAAAGAAAATAGTGTTCATTGGTTGGTTATTAGTATGAATGTAGTTTGAGCATGTTTAGATGACAATGAAATGTATCCAGATGAACATGAGAGTTTGAAGATCAAAGACAGGAAGAACTGGGTAAGGTCCTGAGCCAGCAGAAGAGATAGGACTCCAAAGCACTGTGGAGGGATTGGCTTTAGATTGGAATGGGCCTTCCTCTTGCATGCAGCAGGGACAAGAGAGGCGCAAGTGTATACAGATGTCAACTCATTTATAGACAGAGAAGTAGAAAGTTGAGGTAATCTTGTTCAGTGGTTTCTGTTATCACTGTGGAATCAATTTATATAGAGCTATTGAAATCTGTTTCACTTGGAGAAATTTAGGAGATCATTACTGGGGGGGATGCCCCTTTGTATCACTTGTGGTTTATAGGTACAATGGTTGGGAGGGTGTGGAGTATGTTTTTTCTATACCACTCTCCCCTTCTGATTGAGTCCTATTTCAAGCATGTATGTTTTAACGGCCAAATACAATCCTTTGAGCCAAGTAAAAAGTGGCTCATTCTTAGTTGTTGGCAGTAGTTTTAACATAGCTATCAAATGAAAATTTACTTCTCTCCAAACTTATCATGAAATATTCTGCACTATTATCAACCCAAGAGGTTTCATCCTTACCTTCTTCCTGTCTTCAACATGAAAATGATTTCTCAACCTATACTATACTCAAACAGGTCAAGACATTCTCAGCTGAGAAGGACAATCTTACCTGACTCTTTTTCTTCGGAGCATAAAAAGGTGTCTTTAAGGTCTAAGGACACTGCTCCCTTAGGATGTTGCTACTCCAGTTATTCTGACAGCTGCTGGTCCTAAAGCTCATGATCCTCTCGGTAAGTGCTCTTCTGCACCCTGCAAGCCTGGTTAGGGCTCATGATTATTTTTTCCCTCCTTTTCAAATAGGTTTTTTTTTTCTTTCTTTTTTTGGTTCACAGAGGCCTCTCTGCCTAATTTAATTTTGCTTCTCCTTTCTTTGTTGCAAGCAGATGTCACTTTTACATCTGTGACTCTGATCAAATACCCCATGTCTCCTCCACCACCAGTCCAGCAGATGTTACCACTATTAGCTAAACTCCAGCCAAAAAAAAAAAAAAAAGAAGGTAACAGGCAGCCCCTTCTGCTAATCATAGTATGGGAGGACGTGGAGGAGAGGAGAAGAGCTGGGCTCTTCCATGATGATGTCCTTAAAAGGATGGGTGCTGGGGATCTGTACCCCATCATCTATATAGAGGACAGCACTTTCATGTAGAGTGTCTCCAAAGTTAATTCAAATACAGAAACACCATCTATGAATTACTCTAACCCAAACTCACAATATTTACATACAAGAGTAAAGCACCACCTTAATCATGCACAATTAGTGTGCATAATGTAAAACAAAACACAGAATTAACTTAAATACATACATGCCTTCTGGTGAATTCCTAAAAGATGGAAGGTTTCTACCTTGTTGCTTTATTTTCTCCTATTTGATATACTAGAGCATGCTCTGTGATTTGCCCACCGTCTTCCACATACACTATAAATATACGATAGAAAGGACATTGTTCATGCACCACCTAAATCCCAAAGTCAAGAATTCAATATGAAGTTCAAGGAAACTCTATCACCATCATCATCGCAATACTGGTGGGGGACATTCATTGGATTCTTTCCAGGTGCCAGGCATTGTGTTAACTGCTTTGCACACAGTGTTGTTAATCAGTTAATAATTGTCTTACCACGCTAGGAGGTTAGTTACCAGAAATACAAAGAGGTTCTGTTATGAAACATGTATACTATGGCTGCTAGGCACATGGAAAATGTGGTAAAAATTCTAAAATGCTAGCAGAATATCAGAGCTTCATGCTTGGGGATGCTGTGGCTGGTTTCTTTCCATATTCTGGGGAAGTAAATCCTGTCTAGGTGCAGGTGAGTGGGAAAGACTGCTGCCTGCAGAACTCTCCTTGGAGAAATCCAAAGACAAATTGGTCCTTCTATTCTCTGATTGAGAGAAGTGTTGGTTCTGAGTTGAGCCTTCGGCAGCCTCCCTGTGCTGGAATCATTTGGATGCAGCATCAAATAAAGCAATCAAAAAGAAAATTCCTCTGAAACTCTCACTGGTATTTAATATTTTATTCATTCCCATGTTATTGTGCTTCGCCTGTGGTAAAACAGCCTCCAAACAGCCTCCTAGGAGTGAAGTGTTAGAGGCTGACAAGCGTTTTCCCATGAATTGCTCCTACAATACAATGGCATTTTGTTTGCTGTTTTGTTTCCTTGTCTTCTAACATTCTTTCTGACTTTCAAGGAAAAAAAAAGAAACCCTCCTATGAATGGCAAAGAAAAGGAAAGAAAAGTTTCTTTTAAACTTTCAACCTTTTTTCATTTGGCACTGGGTAGCATGTAAACATTTTTTTCTCATGGTATATATGCTAGTAGTCTCTTCCCTTTTTTGTGCTTTAAATAGCCTTTCTCCCCCCTTTTACCACATAGCATTGCCTTTCCATTATTGATTCAGAAAATCAGCAGGGGAAAAAAAAATCAACCGTGTACACATATTAAGAAAGAGAAGTCAGAGGAAGATGGATCAAACCATCCATCTATCCATGTGGCCATTTATCTATCAATCTATCTCGCTACCCACCGCCTCTATTGAAATAAATAGCGGGCACTGTACACATTGCTGGTTGGCTGAAGTTGTGATCTGGACAAAAGGTCTGTTTGGGAAAAGGATGCTGAAGCTCTAATTCTATTTGTGCCGGTTGAAAATCAGGAGGGGTTTTTCTACACTTCACTTTTATTAGATTATTTCTTATAGATGGTTTCTTTTTTCCTCCCAGACGCGTGGTGGAGGCTGCTGAAGCAGTTGGTCTATAGTTGGAATAATTAAATTAACCATTTGGTACAACTTTTAGGGGAGAGCTCGCGTGTAGAAAGCACAACTCGAACAAAACAGGGCGCTGGGGCTGGGGCTCTGGCCTGGCCCAGCCCCGAATGCCTTTCATCTTCGGAGCAGAAGCAGGGCCCCCGGGCCACAAAAGACCCGCAGAGGGGACGATGGGCCAAGGATGGTGGGGGTGGGGTGAAGAGAGGGACGGCGACACTAAACAAAATAAACCTACAAGGCCTACAAAGGGGAAAATGAAGTCAAGCGCGTTTGTTCACCGGACCGTGCGGTGCTGGCGCAGAAAGGTCTCCTGGTGTAACGAGGAGGCGCACAGCTTCCCTACCCGGCGAGGCGGGCACCAGGGGGCGCCCGGAGAGAGGCCGGGGCTGGGGCCCGCACCTGGGAGAGGGCTGTCGCGGTGGGTCGGAAGAGGCGGGGAGTCGAGGCCGGTGGGAGCCTCGAACCTCAGGGCGGGGAGTGACCCGGACCCGGGGCGGGCCGTGGGGCCGCGTGGAGCGCGAGCCCGTGCCCTGCTTTGGCAGCGGCTGGGCCTGGCCCTCCGCGGCTCCCTTGCGCGCCCCCCGCGGCCTCGCACGTCCCTCGCCCTCGCCCTCGTCCCTTGGCAGGGTCCTCCCCTCCCGCTCCTCGGCTTCCTCCCGGGTCACCCTCCGACTTCTCGTCAACACCCAGCTCTCCCGAGCTGCACACCGCTCTTCCCACGCCAACATCCTCGGCGCCCAGGAACTGCCTCCAGGCACCGACTAGATCCCAGAGTTTACGTTTTCGCGGAAGAGTCATTGTCCAAAGCTGCCGAAACAACCCTGCTCCTCCCAGCTCCTCGCACACCAGGATCGCGGTTTGCCTCGGCCCCCAGTGGGACCTGGGGCTGTCTGCAAATTAGAACCGAGGAATTGCCGGGCTTTCGGGTCACGCGTAGGGCCGGGCCCGGGCGCGAAGCGGCGGCGTGGGGCTCGGCTGGAGCTCCCTGCTCCGAGGGCGCGCGCACTAGAGCCCCCGGAGACAAAACCCCGAGTGCACCCAGGCCCGGGTGCCAAGACGGGTGTGAGCCTGGTTATTGCCAAACGTGGACTTTGGAGCCAAAAAGTATCCCCTCACGGACGCCTCATGTCACTTTCATCCACAGAAGTGCTTAAAACCCCATATAAGCGGGCTAGCTGGGTGCCACGCAGGTCTGCGCTCCCCGCATCCGCATCCCCCGAGCGTGGGCCCGGGGCGGCGGTGTGACGTTGGCAGTGCCAGGAAGCTCCCCTGAGAAGTCCAAGGGACTCGAGAAACTTGGACAATTGCAGCCTTGTGTTTGACAACCTATCCCCCGCCTCGGAGAGGGGGTTAGTAAGTTAGGGTGGGGAAAGTCTGTGTGTAGGGTCCAAAGGCGGGTGAGCACAGCCACCTCCCGGTCCAAATGTAGATTCATATTCATGAGAGCGGGATAAATAAAGACAAATCCCCACTGTAATAACACTTGGATTCGCATCCGTCTTTGCTGGCCTTTAGGTTTAGGGGACTGGAGACAGATGTTTGCATCTCTTTTCTCCTCTTGTCTGGTGACCATAAAGGAAAACCATTTAGAGCATTGCAATTTGTTTCCCGCCGCAGTAAAACCTTGTACACATTTATTTTCATTTCACCTCCGTGCACAAAAAAGTGCACAGTGGTCACCAAGGACCCTTCTTTATCAAATACGCATTGTACAACATACAACTGCAATAAAACTATCAGCCCTCCCCATAAAACTATCACCAGGCTACTCGGAGGTCCCGCTGCCTACACTCTCGAGAGACTTTAGTGATTCCTCACGTCCAGAGGACGCGCCATCACCTGAAACCAGCCTGAAACTCACCCAGCGGAGAAGCAGGAGACTGGGGGACCGCTGTCCCTGTTTAATCCATTAAGGCGTCCGCTGCAGTTTAGTGCGCAATAAAACACAGTGGCAGTGGAGAGCGGGCGCCCATCCACTCCCCGGCACTAGCATCGAATTAAACCACTTAGTTTGGCAAACACTGAACGCCTAAATGCCCCTATAAAGACTTTATGAGTTTGTTACTTTAATTACTGACTTGTTACAGAGCACATAAAGGGGGTAATGAATGCAATAAAACTAATTATCTACACATTTAATTCATATAAAATATCCAGGGTTTGTTTACACCACACGGCGATTCAACTAAGCATTCCTCCTCTTGTCCACCGAGAGGAAGGATTTAATGAAATAGTTTCCCTTATTCTGCTAGAGCCTAACAAACCAAATGAAAATTACCCTCCACTTAAATCATGGGGCTACCGAGGTCCACAAATCATGGCTCATTTCTTTGTCTGTGCCTCGCTGCCAGCACCCAAGAGCCTGGGGAGCTGGACAAGAAAAGTCCCCGACCTGGAGCCTGGGCATTTTAAGAGCAAGGATTTCGTTCACTGCAATGGGCAAACCTAAAGGCCAAGCAGATAGCAATCATTTTTTGGAAGCTTCCGGTCTCTAGGGAATTGTGGGCACCTGAAAAAAGTGGAGGTGGGGAGGGGGGAAGAGGCAGAGGGAGAAGACCCAAGAGGGATGGAAGAGGAGGCACATTTGGGGACACTTCATGCCCACTTGCCAGTTACACAGCGTAATGAAAACCAACAACAACACAGACCAGCAAAATGCAAACCTCACACTACTGCAGAAAAACCCAGAAGTGAGCGCAAAGAAGCCATCAGTTGAGAATCCAGATGTTTCACATTCAAGAGCTTTACTCGGATGTTCTTTTGTTTTTTAAATGGCTGTGTAAGCAGAGTCTCTAGAAAAGCACATTAAACCGCGACAAGAAATGCAATTTATAAGATGCTTTCCCCCCCTCTACCAGGTGTATTTTAAAGAAATCCGCTTAGCGTTCACAGAAACCCCCTTGGCCCACTTACTCTATGTTACAGGGCGCCTGAGTCTTGCCAATGTCCCAGTCTTTTATAACATTTCATGCACTTCAGGGGGTAGACTTGTTGTTAAATTGAGCGTGTAACGCTCTTACAAAACAGGTTTTCTATGACATCAAGGTTTCTTCTCCCTAACTGAGGAAGAGAGACAGAGAGAGGGAGAAGGAAGGGGGAAAACACACACACTATCTCAATTTATGCCTAAGGTATATGATCAGTTAAAAAGGCTTAAAAGCTCGGGGAAATTGGATCAGGGAGAATCGTCACCCAACTTTCATTATTTCCAAGTAGTGTGATTGAATTAAAGGGCAGGGAGCTGGTTAGAAGGGAGGATCAGGGGCTCAGTGCGTAATGGTGTGGTATTAAATTCTAATTAGAGATGCAGGAATCAATGATAGGGAGGTTGGACAGCTCAGTTCCCCAGTGCCAGCCCAATAGACGGATGAGTTATTGTCATGTAAAAAGCGCCAGCAATAAGACCAACCGCTTTGCTATTGTCCAAGTGGAAAGAGCCAAGTTTATTATGAGGACTATATGCTCTAGAGACCTCAGACAAGGCATCTCATAGGAGGCTTTTTCATAAAACTAGGCTCTGCTGGTAGTAAGGAGGCCAGTTTGGAGGCAGGCGTTGAGCTGTGCACATCTCCCCACTCCAGCCACCTTCTCCATACCCATCTTTTATTTCATTTTTCCACTTGGCTGAGCCATCCAGAGCCTTTTCAATGTATAAAATGGAATATTCTTACCTCAATTCCTCTGCCTACGAGTCCTGTATGGCCGGGATGGACACCTCGAGCTTGGCTTCAGCCTATGCTGACTTCAGTTCCTGCAGCCAGGCCAGTGGCTTCCAGTATAACCCGATAAGGACCACTTTTGGGGCCACGTCCGGCTGCCCGTCCCTCACGCCGGGATCCTGCAGCCTGGGCACCCTCAGGGACCACCAGAGCAGTCCGTACGCCGCAGGTAAGGACCGCCAGCTTTCTCCGCGGAGGAAGCTGCCTTTCCGCTTGTATATAGGAAGCCTTGATTGCATTTGAAAATGGAAATGTGTTTAGTATTTACCAAACGAAATTTGCTTACACAAATGAAAGAATTTATCACGTTAGAAGCGATTGCAGGGAGGGGTAATTCACTTACAGGGTTACACTATCCTAGTCACACCCGAACCGCCAACAAAATTATCTTAAGCTGCCAAAATGATAGGCATAATTTATTTACTTTGCGATGAGACGTAAAGCTTAGAAAATAATTAAATAACAAAGAGTAAAGCTCATTACTGGCAGTGTCTCTCTCTCTTTTTTAAAGAACCGACAGCGGCTCACACCTCTTTGCTGGTCATTTTTCTGATGATTTCTTTAATTCATTATTATTATTATTATTTTGCAGCGCTTTCCCCCAACTTTTGGGCCGGGTCAACTTTTGAGAATTAAAAAGTTTCCACAGTGGGAGTGTTTGGTAACTTCATCCCTGGCTTCCTAGTATTCCAATGGATGTTTTCGGAACTTTTTGCTCTCTAGCTTTCCCTCATCACAGTATTTCCCGGTCCCCGGACCTCAGCCGTCTCCAGCGCTCTATGGCAATCCACCCAAAGGCCGCTTGTGCGCGGAGAGACCCCACCTAAGCCCGGAGTTTGTGCCCCTGTTTCGGTGTATAACTAATTTTTTCGGGTCATCTCGCCAGCTCCTCTCGGCCACTCTCCCGCCCCGCTGTCGGCGGCGGCTCCAGTGCCACCTGACCTTGGAGTCCCCACATTCCGGCTCCAGGGTCCGCACATTCCAGACCTTTTTGCTTATACTCTGTTCCCTCTGGTGTCCTCCAGTTCCTTACAAACTCTTCACGGACCACGGCGGCCTCAACGAGAAGCGCAAGCAGCGGCGCATCCGCACCACTTTCACGAGTGCGCAGCTCAAAGAGCTGGAGAGGGTCTTCGCGGAGACGCACTACCCTGACATCTACACCCGGGAGGAGCTAGCGCTGAAGATCGACCTCACCGAGGCGCGAGTCCAGGTACGCGCTCCCGGAAACCCACCCGGCTCTGCAGCACCGCGCCGGGCAGGGGTGCAGTGCGGGAGTGTGGGCGATCCTACTGAAGGCTTGTGTTCACGGGCCTCCTCCGAGAGGCCAAGTTCGGAGGGGCTGTGTGCGCGAGGAAGGGCTAGGGAGCGCGTTCTTGGCTATAAATTCACGGCGTCAAAGTGTTTCCCACCCCATCTAGGGCTGTACTGGCATTCAGGAGCTATGGGAGAGGCATTTCGGGGGTAGGAAGTGCCTTGGGGGAGGAATGCAGACTTTGCTCCGTATTATAAGTATTCCGCCCCCTGACCCCCAAATACCTCCGAACTCAAGAACTTTTAACGGAGAGCTGTTGGCGCATAGGTATAAATTTTCCTGTGAACTGTGATTGCAGAAGATCCACAAAGGGACTGGGATTCCATATAGTTTAAGATCCGCGCCTTACTCTAATCTTTCAGGGATGCAGGTGCACCCAAGAGCCGGCAGTGGTGCCTCTCCTGGTGAACCTACCCCCGCCCCCGCCACGTTAGCACCACCAGGCTCAAAGGCCAGGATGGACAGCAGGTGCCAAACACAGAGACCCCCTCACCTGTCTACCAATCAGAGTTTAACCTGAGAGCTGAGGCCTAGAGGTGATGGCGAATTTGGGATGGCTCAGAAAGTAGACTGAGCAAGGGTACTTTGCCAAAATAAGGTACCATCAAAATAAGGGCTTCTATTTTAGGGCCTTTCGCGGACGTGCAGCCTCTTTACCCCTCCTACAAGCTACTATTTCCAGGAAGTGCCCAAGTGGTCCTAAGAGTTTCTCAAAAGATGCAACAGTCAACCAGATGGACAGCTTCAGTGGGCTGGATGTGCGCGGGAGTATCCACGGCGCGTGCAGTTTAGAACAATCTAGAATGGAACGTGGGCTGCCTTAACTGCTTTTCTTTTCTTCTTTTTCCCCCTGTTTCACTGTCTGTCTTCTCTTCTCGGGCCAGGTGTGGTTCCAGAACCGCCGCGCCAAGTTCCGCAAGCAAGAGCGCGCGGCAGCGGCCGCAGCGGCCGCGGCCAAGAACGGCTCTTCAGGAAAGAAGTCTGACTCTTCCCGGGACGACGAGAGCAAAGAGGCCAAGAGCACCGATCCGGACAGCACTGGGGGCCCGGGCCCCAACCCCAACCCCACTCCCAGCTGCGGGGCGAGTGGCGGCGGCGGCGGCGGCGGGCCCAGCCCTGCCGGAGCCCCGGGGGCGGCGGGACCAGGGGGTCCCGGAGGCGAGCCGGGCAAGAGCGGTGCGGCGGCGGCGGCAGCGGCAGCGGCGGCGGCGGCAGCGGCGGCGGCGGCGGCAGCGGCCGGAGGCCTGGCTGCGGCCGGGGGCCCTGGACAAGGCTGGGCTCCGGGCCCCGGCCCCATCACCTCCATCCCGGATTCGCTCGGGGGTCCCTTCGCCAGCGTCCTGTCTTCGCTCCAAAGACCCAACGGTGCCAAAGCCGCCTTAGTGAAGAGCAGTATGTTCTGATCTGGGATCTGCAGCGGCGGCGGCGGCGGGAGAGCCGGGTCCCCGCGGGCGAGTGGGTGAGCTGGGTAGGCCCAAGGCTATTGTCGCTGCTGCCGTGGCTTTTCCTTTGAGAGCCTAAAGTAATCGCGATAAGAATAAAGAGAAAACGGCGTCGCCCCCATTTCAAGCCCACTCCTCCCTTCCTTCACCCCCCAAAAAAACGAAACACCTCCCTGGCTTCGCACCTGCCTCGGGGCTGCGCGCACGGACCAGGGGGCCCCGCTTGCTGCCCGGGAGGTGTGAGCGACGCGGCCTGGACTCGGGGAGGTGGGTGGAATCTCAGGGGGCTATGTCTGCGTGTCGGTGTGTGTCCGTCTCGGGGAGTGTGTGTCTGTGGCCCGAGCAGGTGACAGGGAGAAAGACGGCTGGGAGGCCACAACCAACTCAGTGACTTGCTTAGGGAAAGAGAAAAGTGAACAGAATTCCCCCAAATTAAAGAAAGAACGAAACAGGGAGGCAGTGACAATTAAAACAAAAACAAAAAAACCCGAAAGGCTTTAAAATCCAAGGGAAAGAAAAAATACAAGGGGGAAGAGGGAAGCGGCAGCTGGCCCCATCTGAGGGCTCTGTCTCCTGAATTCCTAAATTCATCCGCACCCTCTGGACAGCACTGACTCCCCTGGGGCTCCTCTTCAGGGAGAGTAGGAAGGCCTTCCAGTCGACCCGTTTCCCCTCTTGTCCTTGGGTTCGGGCCGCTGCGGTGACGACTCGTGCAGACTGTTCCCGCGGCCAAGGTGACTGCCTCGCGCCCGCTTGCCTGCCCCAACCTCGTCAAACACCATCCCGCCAACTGCGCATCCGAACCCCTCAGCGTTCCAGTTCTCCTCCTGAGTCTCTGCAGCCGCTCGGCCCTGAAAGATGCCCTATCCATGAAATGCCTTTTCATCCGCGAACTCCGCAAACTTTGTCACGTATCTTTCAACTCTTCCCTTTTTTTCTCTCCTGACACCCCCGCCGGCATTTTCTTCCACCAGCTTTTACTGAACTTTTTGGCACTGCTTTGGATTGGAGTCAATTGCAGTCCACGCAGCTGGCTGCAGAGAAATCTACCCAGCAAGGAAAAGAGGCGCACACAAGTTTGCAGAAGTGTCTCTGCATTTCTGTTTGATCCGAAATGGACTCACATCCTGTATGGTGGATGGACTGTATATTGATGATTCCATTCTTCGCGCAGTTTAGACATCTCTGTTGGGATTTTTTGTTAATTTTTTAAATTTTATTTTAAAAGGCACAAACTATAGATATTAGTTGAATGTTGAGGCTTTAACTTTTTTGGTGTCTTTCTACAACTGTGTTCTGTGACTCAATTGTATCGTGTTAATATCAGTACAGCCCGTCTCCTCTACGTGACCGTATAATGTTTTTCTCTTCTTGTAGTCTCTATGGTGTGTCTTTATTGAATAATAAGGTTCTCACGGGTTCAATTCCTTTGTGTTTAGAGAGACCACGGTTCAGCCAATGGTATATATTTTTGTTATCAGGTGCATGTCTGTCTGATTTCTTTTTTCTGACTATGTTTGTGAACATAAGCGTCATAAGTTATGTTTCAGATTTTCAAATTTATTTATATGTGTTATAATGAATGCTTCTATTTAAAAGGGAAATATTTCTACATGTGCATATAGTTTTCCAAGAGTGTACCATTAACTTGATTGTTGATAATAAAAACAAAAAGCAAGTCTAGCAATTGAACTATTCTGACTTTTTCTTGATTCATTTTTGTTTGTGTTTAATTAATTAATTAAAAATTATTATATTATAATGATAAGGGAGGGCAGATGAAATTGTAGAAAATATCTAGAAGCCTCTGAAGCTCTGGAAACCTAGATAGGTTGGAGAATCTAAATTCATGTGGCTAAATTCAGCCATTATAAAATTTAATGCTTGGGATAGCAGGCAGGATTCTCCTGGTCCATTTTTCTTCCTTTCCCAGCCACAGAGCACAACAGAACAGGAGGGCATTGATAGAAGTATTCAGATTAGCGCCTGGACTGATATTCTGCGGACTCTGGTAACAGAGAAGGCAGGGCTAAGCAGGATCCTGATTCTCAACTTTGAGAAGGACTTGAAAGTGCACCGCGCAGGCGCCTTCAGGACCAGTGGCATCTGGGGAGGGCCAGGTGGTCCCCAGGTGGCCCAGCCACCTTAAGCCCTGAAAACCAAACCACTGGCAACCAGGAATACCGGAGGGTCTTTGTGTGAGCAGGGAGAGCAGCTCTGCAATGTTAGTGTGTTTGGGGAATCTACAACAACTGGAATTAGCGAGCAGTTGCCTGTACAGGCTGTGTTTTCTATGCGTTATCTCACCTACCTCTCAAAATAATATCAGGAAGCAGGTGTAATGCCTATCCTTAGTTTCTTTTAGACAGGTGAGGAAGCTGAGGCGACAGAAAGGTTAACTTGCTCACATGGTCCTAGTATACGAGTGATGGGGCCAGTCTTTGAACCCAGGATATCTGATTCCAGAGCCTGTCCATTAAACTACACCAGTGGTTCCCAAAGCGTGGTCCCTGGACCAGCAGACTCAGCATCACCTGGGAATTTATCAGATACACAAATTCTTAGATCCTATCTGAGACCTACAGAATCAGAAACCCAGCCATCTGTATTTTATGAGCCCTATAGAGAATGTGAGAACAACTGAACTACAGTATAATAAATCCAAATGAGAAGTTTCTAGAATCAGAACTACATTGGACACAGGCCTGCTTGTGTGTAGACACTTCAATGACTCCCTTTTGGAAGGATATAATCATCATCACAGATCCCAGATAGAATCTTGTCTCCTCTTTGGACTGTTTGGCTGGGCTGCCTTCTTCAAGTAGATGCCTGTGTGGATTTCTGGCAATTACCTTTCTGGCTGGACTTTATCAATAGATGAGTCAGCTCCCCCACATTTGATGGGAGGCCACAGTCTGCCTTCTCTAAGGATTAGCAGCTGATCTGGTTTGAATTTATCAGGGCTTCTCACCTCAAGCATCTAAATATGGTTTGCATCAGATCAGGCAGGTTTCACTTAAAAATTTGAAACCTTTGGGTCTTACTGCACTTCTAACAGTTTTTCTAAAAGACTTTTGAATAGTCTTTTTTAAAAAAATCTGAATCTTAATGACCTTCAGTAAATTCTCCTAGACAACATTACATAAACAGTGGCATTAATTTTGATGGTCTAAAATGCCAGCATTTGCCAGACCCCTTAAATCCCAGTCTTTGATTGTAAATACACCTTAGAAGTTCTGGGAGAGGCCAAAAGAAGGGCCAAAATATGATGACAAGAAACATATTTAAGACCCAGTTAACACAGTCCTGGACTTGGCCAGAGGAAAATTGGCCTTCCTCTGGCATTGAGGGACAGCAGGTGAGCCTCTGTGAGCTGATGGGCAGATCAGTGGGACAGGCATTCTGTACAAGGCAAGACCAGGAGGGAGGAAGAAAACAAGAAGCAGAGAGAAGAAAAGAAGAGAGATAGGGAAAGAAGAGAAATAACAAATAACCAAATAAGATATTTTGGAAACCCCAGGGAGGGTCCTGGAAACCATTTCAGCTTTGAATAAACTTGGTAAATTTCCCCAAATTCCCTTCTGCTGGCCTTGACCTGCTTTGAGCACCGTATGTCAAGGACCAGGGAAACTTTGGAAAATGGCGAGGAAAACTCGCTTCCATCTCTCCACCCCTACTCCACACCAGTTTCCCAGAAGATTGTATTGTAAGTGTCCGGAGGCACCCAGCTTTTAGTATTTCAGATATCAGCTTCTTTTTTACTTTGGGTCACCTCTGCCTCTGGTCAAAGAAGCAAACTGTCGGGAGGCAAGTTTGTGATCAAATGCAGAATAATGCTCCTGTAATACGAAGGAGTCCAGGGCAGGACACCATGTCTCTTGCATTGTGTCATTTCCTTGGAGCCCTGCACAGTGTGAACGAGCTCACTTTCACTTTTTCTCTCCTAAGGAATTTGCATTTTGGCTCATCAAGGCATCCTTTTTCCTGGCAACTCCGGGACCACATGTGACTTCACAAAACCTGCGTGAACCACTGCCAGACGGCCACCTCTGTGCCAAGTCTCCTTCACCATGGCCAAGTACCGGCAACCAGAGAGTGGTTTCAGAGGGGAGCCAATAACCCAGCAAAAAGTAGCTATTACCCAGATGCTTCTCTATGGCCACCTCTTATCCTTAGGAAGATGGCCTCTGGGTAGATAGAGATGGTTCTCAATTCAGGAATTGAGGAACTCTGTGATCTTGGATAGCAAATAATTAATCCCTCTGAGTCTGCTTCCTCAATCAGAAGTGTGAATAATAGTACAGATTTGTGAAGTTGTTGGGGGATTAAATAAGATATCCAATAAGTGTCTGGCATAACAGGAAGTTTTCAGTAAATGTTAGGCATTATTTTTAATATTATTTTATTATGTAACTCCTAGATTCTGTCTTGATCGCCCTAGCTCAGGCCTTAGCAGACTAAAAAGCATTCTCCGCTGTCTCTTAATTCAATGGCCCAGAATGCGAGAGAATATGCAAAGATTGGAATTGGAGAACTTTGCTGAGGGTGACAGTTAACAGCCTAGAATCAGCCAAAGGCTGACAAGTAATAACTACTAATATTTATTGAGTGCTTATTATATGCCAGGCACTTTTAAGTTTTAAAGCACTCACTCCTCATATTCGATCCTACTGGAAAAGTGCTATTTCCATTTTTTTCCTTAGGAGGAAACTGAGGCAAAGAGGGGTGAGGTAACATGCCCAGGTCACACAGCTGGTAGTAGCTCAGCAGGAGTTCAGCCCCTCCTGAGCCTTTGCAGGCTCTGCAAGGGGAAGAATTCATTTTAGCCCCAAGGTCCTATACCGCTGGAGCCAGAAGGTGATCTCCTCTTGCAAAAGACTCCATAGGGTAGATGAGAGTTAGAAAGGACATCAGGGGGAGCAGGATTGGGATGAGAATCCCAACCAGATTCAGAATGAAGTCCAGGGCCTAAAAGGGAGCAGGCTTTAGGATCCCCAGGAGGAGAGAAAATGTTTTCTGCAAGGCAGAATAGCTCATAGTCCCTTTCTGGTAAGTGAATAAGGCAAGAAGTAGCCAGAGGCATGGCATATGAAAGGGGAAAGAACAGTTATATTGATGAACTGGGGAATTGTTGGTCAATGGATAGAATGGATGTCAGGAATAAATGTCAACCTCTAGGCTCATTTATCACCACCATGACAGACGGATGGTGCAAATGGTAAAAGCCCACCTGAATCCTTGATTTTCGGAAAGCAAAGTACAGTGTGAAGACCTGTGACTTCCTCAGGCCAAAGGCAGGTTACCTGAAAACAGTCTGTGACCATGTCCCCATCACCACAGTAGACATTTTGGATCATGCTGGTCTTGGCTTAACTCAGGAGTTCTTAACCTTGGGTTCATGGATAGAATTCAAGGAAGATGAGGAAGGAATACATTTATATTTCCACTAATCTCTACCTGAAATTTATCATTTTTTTGATGATGAGTGTAGGCAACAAAGCCACAGTATTATCAGTAATAGTACCTATGACTGCCACCAGTGAAATCACAGGTACTTTCATTTTGCATTAGACTTTTGGAGACTATCTCAATACGTCATTTGCATTCATCATTAATTTGAAATTATGGTAATTATTAAACCAACACCTAAAACTTTGTTATTTAATGTATTAATGAAGACACACATACATGCTTATACATTTTCATAATTTTATTTTAATTGGCTTCTTTGGTAATCCTATGCATTCTATTTTTATTTTTTTTGCATTTAAAAATGCTATCTTGAGAGGGGTTCATGGGCATCATCAGCTGCCAAGGGTTTTATGGCAAGTGCACACACATGTACACATACACACACACAAGCCAGAAGTTCCTGGCTCATTACTGACAGCAGGGTGTCCCATCCCTCTGCAAAACTCTGACTTTAAGAACCTCTTCTCAAGACCACACTGATCATAGCACACACCCTCTTCCAACAACACAGAGATGACTCTGCAAACGGACATCATCAGATGGTCAATATCAAAATCAGATTGATTATATTCTTTGCAGCTGAAAATGGAGAAGCTCTATACAGTCAGCAAAAACATGACATGGAGGTGACTGTGACTCAGATCATGAGTTCCTTATTGCAAAATTCAGGCTTAAATTGAAGAAAGTAGGAAGAAGAAAACACTTGACCATTTAGGTATGACCTAAATTAAATCCCTTATGATTATACAGTGGAGGTGATTAACAGATTCAAGGGATTAGATCTGATAGACAGAGTGCCTGAAGAACTATGGACGGAAGTTCATAACACTGTACAGGAGGCAGTGACCAAAACCATCCCCAAGAAAAAGAAATGAGAGAAGGCAAAGTGGTTGTCTGAGGAGGCCTTACAAAGAGCTGAGAAAAGAAGAGAAGCAAAAGGCAAAGGAGAAAGGGAAAGACACACTCAACTGAATGCAGAGTTCCAGAGAATAGCAAGGAGAGATAAGAAAGCCTTCTTAAATGAACAGTGCAAAGAAATAGAGGAAAACAATAGAATGGGAAAGACTAGAGATCTCTTCAAGAAAATTAGAGATACCAAGGGAACATTCATGCAAAGATGGGCACAATAAACGGCAGAAATAGCAAGGACCTAACAGAAGCAGAAGAGATTAAGAAGAGATGGCAAGACTACACAGAAAGACTGTACAAAATAGGTCTTAATGACCCGGATAACCATGATGGTCTGGTCACTCACCTAGAGCCAGGCATTCTGGAGTGTGAAGTCAAGAGGGCCTTAGGAAGCATTACTACGAACAAAGCTAGTGGAGGTGATAGAATTCCCGATGAGCTCCTTCAAATCCTAAAAGATGATGCTGTTAGGAAAATTCAGCAGTGGCCTGAATTGGTCTAGAGGTCTAGAAAAGGTGAGTTTTCACTCCAATCTCAAAGAAAAGAAATGACAAAGAATGTTCAATCTACCCTACAAGGCAATGGCACCCCACTCCAGTACTCTTGCCTGGAAAATCCCATGGACGGAGGAGCCTGGTGGGCTGCAGTCCTTGGGGTCGATAAGAGTCAGACACGACTGAAACGACTTAGCAGCTTGGCTAAGTCGCTTCAGTCGTGTCCGACTCTGTGCGACCCCAGAGACGGCAGCCCACCAGGCTCCCCCGTCCGTGGGATTCTCCAGGCAAGGACACTGGAGTGGGTTGCCATTTCCTTCTCCAATGCAGGAAAGTGAAAAGTGAAAGTGAAGTCGCTCAGTCGTGTCCGACTCTTAGGACCCCATGGACTGCAGCCTACCAGGCTCCTCCGTCCGTGGATTTTCCAGGCAAGAGTACTGGAGTGGGGTGCCATTGCCTTCTCCGTATGCTGGCAAAGTAATGCTCAAATACCTACCAGCTAGCCTTCAACAGTATGTGAACCAAGAGCTTCCAGATATACAAGCTGAATTTAGAAATGGCAGAGGAACCAGAGATCAAATTGCCAACATCTTTTGGATCATAGAAAAAGCAAGGAAATTCTAGAAGAAAATCTATTTCTGTTTCATTGACTATGCTAAAGCTTTTATCTGTGTGGATCACAGCAAACTCTGGAAAATTCTTAAGGAGATGGGAATAACAGACCAGCTTACCTGCCTCCTGAGAAACCTGTATGCAGGTCAAGAAGAAACAGAACTGGACATAGAACAATGGACTGGTTCAAAATTGGGAAAGGAGTATGTTAAGGCTGTATATTGTCACCCTGGTTATTTAACTTATATGCAGAGTACATCATGCAAAATGCTGGGCTGGGTGAATTGCAAGCTGGAATCAAGATTGCCAGGAGAAATATCAATAACTTCAGATATGCAGATGATGGCAGGGCTTCCCTGGTGGCTCTGATGGTAAAGAATCTGCCTGCAATGCAGGATACCCAGGTTCAATTCCTAGGTCGGGAAGATCCCCTGGAGAAGGGCGTGGCAACCCACTCGTGGCAACCCACTCCAGTATTCTTGCCTGGAGAATTCCGTGGATAGAGGAGCCCGGCGGGCTATAGTCCATTGGGTCACAAACAGGTGGGCATGACTGAGCAACTAAGCAGTGGCGTGCCGATGCCACCACCCTTATGGCAGAAAGTGAAGAGGAACTGAAGAGCCTCTTGATGAGGGCAAAAGAGGAGAGTGAAAAAGCTGGCTTAAAACTCAACATCAAAAAACTAAGATTGTGGCCTCCAGTCCCGTCGCGTCATGGTGAATAGATGGGATAAAAGTGAGAACTGTGGCAGATTTTATTTTCTTAGGCTCCAAAATACTGTGGGAGCTGACTGCAGCCTTGAAACTAAAAGATGCTTGCTTCCTGGAAGGAAAGCTATGACAAACCTAGACAGCATATGAAAAAGCAGAGACATCACTTTACTAACAAAAGTCCATATAGTCAAGGCTATGGTTTTTCCAGTAGTCATGTACAGATGAGAGAGTTGGACCATAAAGAAAGCTGAGAGCTTCCAAGAATTGATGCTTTTGAATTGTGGTGCTGGAGAAGACTGTTGAGAATCCCTTGGACAGCAAGGAGTCCAAACCAGTCATTCCTAAAGGAAATCAACCCTGAATATTCATTGGAAGGCATTGATGCTGAAGCTGAAGCTCCAATACTTTGGCCACCTGATGTGAAGAGACCCTGATGCTGGGAAAGACTGAAGGCAGGAGGAGGAAGTGGTGACAGAGGACGAAATGGTTGGATGGCATCATCGACTCAATGGACATGAGTTCGAGCAAACTCCAGGACACAGTGAAGGATAGGGATGCCTGGTATGCTGCAGTCCATGGGGTCTCAAAGAGTCACACATGACTTAGCGGCTGAACAATAACAACCTCAAGACCAGAGCATCAGATGCCCCTTCAAGGGACAAAATAGAATAAAACAAGCCCCCAGAGCTGAACAAAGAAAGTTCCAGAATTTTACCAACCGCTGCTGGATGGGTGTGGCAGCATGAGAGAGTAGGAGGTGATTCAAAGTTTTCAGCAGGACCTGAATATCCTCATAATATGTACTAGCTGCACGGGCCAGGTACTGTTCTGAGCACACCACAGAGCAGCCACCATTTTAAAAATGGTGCTTTCCTTCCATTACACTACTGAAATCCAAAGCCATTTGGTCACATGTTCAAGTCACTGGTGGCTCAGATGGTAAAGTGTCTGCCTGCAATGCAGGAGACCTGGGTTCAATCCCTGGGTTGGGAAGATCCCCTGCAGAAGGAAACGGCAACCCACTCCAGTACTCTTGCCTGGAAAATCCCATGGACAGAGGAGCCTGGTAGGCTACAGTCCATGGGGTCACAAAGAGTGGGACGTGACTAAGAGACTCCACTTTCATTTTCACTTTCAAGTCACACTACTAATAATGGTAGAATCAGGATTCAACCCACAGACCTATCTCTTAGCCAATATGCTGAAAAACTTTTTAAAAAATGAGAAAAGGAATTCTTCATTTGCCCAGTTATCTCACTGCATCTTATGTCTGAACCTAAAGCTATTTAGTTTGTTAAAATACCCCAAGGCCAAGTGATTGAACAAGGATGTTATTTTAGCCTCATGTTTTATGTCAAAGACCTCCCTCTGGGGAAAGTCAGACATCAAGGGGGAAATAAAGGTTTCTTACCTGGACATGATTTGATTAGGGAACTGGATCCTGGATGGTTGTTTGCTATTTGTTCTCCAATGATTTAAGCGGCGATTCTCAGAACAGGAAGAGCCTGAGTGTAAAACTTAATTTCTTTAAGGCCCTAGTGGCATGACCACCTCGGGCAAAAGTGTAGTGTAAACCTGCTTTGTCTGAGGCAGATGATATTGTGCTTTTGGAGTATTTAGTACATGTTAGATATTTGGCTGTTTTGCATTTATTATGTGTTACAATCTTTCAAAATTCCTAAGCTAGATATTATTATTCTCATTTTACAGGTAAAAAAATCCAAGTAACAGAGAGGCCAAGCAACTTGCTTAAGATCTCAGAGCTGGTAAGTGCCAGACCTGAGCTCTAAATCCATGTCTCTGATCCCAAAGCCCCAGTCTATCTCTAAGAGGTCCCAGAGTCCAGAAAAGTCACTGAGGCTACAGCCTAGAACCCAGCACTGCCCTTAGCCTGCCTGCTGACGGCCTAAGCCAATCTTAAGATAGAGGGAGTTATGAAAATATTCTGGAATTTATAGTGGTGAGGGCTATAGAAATTTGTGAATATACTAAACGCCACCAAATTGTATACTTTAAAAGAGTGAATTTTATGTGAATCATATCTCAACTTTTTACTGAATAGATTTGACATGTATCATTGCATAAATTTAAGGTATACAGCTGTGTTACTTTGATGCATTTATGTATTGTACTATAATTGCTGATGCATCAAAATTTATTGCTTTCTATAATTACAGTACATTATTATCTATATCCATTATACGATGCATTAGAACTCTATGACTCATTTACTATTCTTTACAAGTTTGTACACTTACATAGTATGACTCTTATCTGCCCCCATTTCCTTGTAACCACCATTTCACTCTGTTTTTAACAGCTTTTACTTTTTTAGATTCCATATACAACAGTGGAGTGGGTTGCCATTTCCTTCTTCAATGCATGAAAGTAAGAAGTGAAAGTGAAGTCACTCAGTCGTGTCTGACTCTTCGCGACCCCATGGACTGCAGCCTACCAGGCTCCTCCATCCATGGGATTTTCCAGGCAAGAGTACTGGAGTGGGTTGCCATTGCCTTCTCCATGATACCACACAGTACTTGTCTTTTTCTGTCTGACTTGTCTTGCTTAGCACAAAGTACTTAAGGTCCATCCATGTTGTCACAAATGGGGGGATATACTCCTTTCTCATAGCTGAATAATCTGTTGCATGTATGTCCCACATCTTTTTTGTACATTTACCCATTGATGGACATTTGGTTTTTTTCTTTATCATAGCTATTGTGAATAATGCTGCAATAAACATAAGAGTGCATCAGTCAGTCAGTTCAGTCGCTCAGTCGTGTCCGACTCTTTGGGACCCCATGAATCGCAGCATGCCAGGCCTCCCTGTCCATCACCAACTCCCAGAGTTCACTCAAACTCACATCCATCGAGTCCGTGATGCCATCCAGCCATCTCATCCTCTGTCGTCCCCTTCTCCTCCTGCCCCCAATCTCTTCCAGCATTAGGGTCTTTTCCAATGAGTCAACTCTTCACATGAGGTGGCCAAAGTATTGGAGTTTCAGCTTCTACATCAGTCCTTCCAATGAACACCCAGGACTGATCTCCTTTAGAATAGACTGGTTGGATCTCCTTGCAGTCCAAGGGACTCTCAAGAGTCTTCTCCAACACCACAGATCAAAAGCATCAATTCTTCGGCACTCAGCTTTCTTCACAGTCCAACTCTCACATCCATACATGACTACTGGAAAAACCAGAGCCTTGACTAGATGGACCTTTGTTGGCAAAGTAATGTCTCTGCTTTTTAGGAGTGCATATATTTGGTCAAAATTCATTTTAATTTCTTTTGGGTGTATGCCTAGAAGTATAACTTCTAGATCATATGGTAGACCTATTTTTAATTTTTGAGACCCCTCCATATTTTCAATGCATCCCCACTGAACATTTTCCTTTTCACCGCATCTTTGCCAGCACTTGTTGTCTCCTGTCTTCTTAATGATAGCCATTCTAACTGTATGAGGTAATATCTCATGGTGGTTTTGATTTGCATTTCTCTGATGTTTGGAGATCTTGAGCATCTTTTCATGTATCTATTGTCTATTTTGATGTCTTCTTTGGGAAAAAGAAAGCATTTTTAGTTATTCTGCCCTTAGTAAAATCAGATTGTTTGGAGTTTTTTGTTTATTTGTTATTAAGTTGACTGAGTTCTTTATGTATTTTGGATAATAACCCTTTATCTGATATATGATTTACAAAAAAATTTTCCCATTCTATCGATTGTGTTTTCATTCTGTTAACTGTTTCCTTTGCTGTGTGGAAGATCCTGAGTTTGACATAGTCCCGTTTTTTTGACTTTTGCTTTAGTTGCTTGTGCTCTGGCCATCAGGTTTACCAAAACCAGTATAGGTGAGTTTCTTTCCTACATTTTTTTCTAGGAGTTTTGTGGTATCAGGCCTTATGCTAAAGTCCTTGATCCATTTGAGTTAAGTTTTGTGAATGGTGTGAGAAAGGGATCCAGTTTCATTGTTCTGCATGTATTTCTCCAATTTCCCCAGCACAGTTTGTTGAAGAGACTACTCTCTCTCTCAGGCAATCCTGGCTCCCTTGTCAAATATTAGTGGATTGTATATGTTGAGACTTAATTCTGGTTGATGTGTCTACTTTTGTGTTGGTACCAAACTGTTTTTATTATTATGGTTTGGTAGTGTAGTTTGAAATCCTGAAGCATGATACCTCTGGCTTTTTCTTTCCTCAAAAAAAATTTTTTTTAAGCAGAGAGTAATACAGGAAACCCATGTCATGTCTCCCTCTATGATGTCCTTGATTTTTTGCAGGTATACTTCGTATACATCTTTATCATAGTCTTAAAACACAGCAACATAAATTAACAGAAGAGGGGAGAGAGTGAAAAATATTGCCATTTTCTTAAGCAATTATCCTTTTTCTAGGCTAATGAATGTATGTTCTCCAATACTGATTTTAAAACAAAGTGGGCAAAAGATACTTAAGGTGAAGCTTTACATTGTAATATTTTAAAAATTTTAATTAAATTAACTTGTTATTTATTTTTGGCTGTGCTGGGTCTTTGTTGCTGAGCATGGGCTTTCTCTGGTTGCAGCAGCGGGGGCTAGTGCGCAGGCTCTGGGTGTGGGGGCTCCGTAGTTGCAGCATGCAGCTTAGCGTCCCACCACATGTGGAATTTTCCCACACCAGGAATCGAACCTGTGTCCCCTGCATTGCAGGCAACCATCCCTATACTTAACTGTATATTCAAAAAATCATGCATGGAAAGTTCTTTCTAGGGGCATTCTTGCCTGCTATTGAAGGAAAAGAAGTCAAATGTAGAGGATATTTGAAAATGTCTAAGGGCATTCATTCACTTATGCTGAAATTTTCTTCAAGTTCATGGAAACATGTTAAACAAGTAATTTCTTGAAAATTCTCAAAAGCCCAAATTTTAGGTACACACTTATTAGCAGAGGTCAGGGTAGTTCACCTAGAAAGTTGTTTCACGTTTTGTTGTAACATCTTTTGAGAAGTATTGATGATGCTAATGTATGAGTTTGCAAGAAGACATAAGTTGGATTTTGAGGGCTTGATTTTCTGGTCTTAAGACATTTGGGTCTTTTTGTCAACCCAGGATTCTCCTGCTCAGAAAGTGTCTACTTAAAACGAAAGAACCACATCTAGATGATAGTCCTGTAGTTACTTTTTTTTTTTGGTGGGACATCCTTCAGCACTGTTAAGACTAGAATTGTTTAGGACTGGTTTCCATGTCATTCACACCTACTTGTTGAGAAAGTAGTCTGTGATAAGTAATAGAACCATATCTGAATAATTCAGTGATTTCAAAGTTTTAAAAAATTTCACAAGTAATACAACACACACTAGGTAGAAAATCAGATGAGTTAAGCCTTATTCAATGAAAAGTTTATCTTCTTCCTACCTCTGTCCCCTCAAAGTAACCAAACTTAGTAGTTTAATTTGTATCTTTCTTAAGAAGGTCAATATATATAAGCACACAAAAGCTATTCCATTATACTTAATTTCTGTACTTTTTTTAAACTTAAGGTATATCCTGAAGGTCGTTCCCTATTAAACCTGTTGATCTGCTCTATTTTTAATGGCTTCATAGTATCTGATTTCCAAAAAGGAATGCAACATTGTTCCTACACTCCTAATGTCACCTTGAATGGAAAGAAAGAATGTGACAATAGACTGCTAATGGCTGCTCATAAACATTTTTCTCTTCTTCCAGTTAATGAAAGAATCCCCTTGACTTTTTGACTGGCTGGGACATGGTTATTCAGATTGAAACTCCATTTCCCAGCCCCCTTGAACCTTGGCTTGGCCATATACCTAAGTTCTAGTCAATGAGATGAGATCAGAAGGGATCCGCACCAAAGCTGCTTGCTCTCAACTTCTTTCCCTTCTGCTGTGGGGATAGAACATAGACATGGTGGAGAAACAGAAGGTGCCTGAACTCAAGGACCACTTCTTAGAGTAGAACCCATCCTATCATCCTCTACCAACTCTTACAGAGAAACTATTCCACCAGCTATTGTTTGATCTGTGTTAAACAACTGAACCACTCTCTTGACAAATACGAGTTGTCCTTGAAGAGTTGATGTTTTGTGCTAAATGTTGAGTAGTATAGTGTAGTGTAATGTTGGTTGCTCAGTCGTGTCCAACTCTGCGACCCCATGGACTGTAGCCCACCAAACTCCTCTGTCCATGGGATTTCCCAGGCAAGAATACTGGAATGGGTTGCCATTCCCTTCTCCAGGGAATCTTCTGGACCCAGGGATCAAACCCAGGTCTCTCGCATAGGAGGCAGATTCTTTACCGTCTGAGCCAACAGGGAAGCCAGGATTCACCAAATGGACTGCGGTGTGAGAATGGCATTCCAGGCTGTTACATGTACAAGGTTGGAGAAGTATATGGTTTTTAAAAAGAGCCAGGAAATGGCAGATGGATTAGGTAATCCAGGTTTGCTGTCATCAACGTCCATAATTGTTTCATAGTACCATTACTATGATATTCATTTAAGGTCTTTATCCTCCTGGAAAATGTTGATGGACTTGGGTATTATCCACATGCGTTGCCTAATTTGTTTGTTATTTGCAGGGAAATTCAAGAACAGGTTTTTCCAATAGAATGACTTGAAAACCAATCCAAACCAATCCTAGTGCTAATCATGCTGAAGGATAGTCCTCCAAAGGGAAAGTAACCACAGGGCTATTATCTAGGTATGGTTCTCTCCTTCTATGTAGAAACATTTTGAGCAAAAGGTTCTGAATTGTTTTAAGGCTAAAAAATCAATTCCTCAAGATGCAACTTGTGTCTTCTTGCAAAAACATATATACAAGCATCATCTATACATCTCAAAACATCTTACATGGAAACATGAAACTACCTTCCCAAGAACTTGATTAGGTACCCAGTAAATAACCTCCTTGCAGCAGGTCTAGAAACATGTTTTACCTTCATGAAAAAGGAACCCTACTACTAACAGCCAGTAATGATAATAATAGTAATAATAAGACAGCTTCTATTCAGGGCTTATCATATGCAGAAAACTGTGCTGGTAGGCTGCAGTGCATGGGGTCGCTAAGAGTTGGACACGACTTCACTTTCACTTTTCACTTTAATGCATTGGAGAAGGAAATGGCAACCCACTCCAGTGTTCTTGCCTGGAGAATCCCAGGGACGGGGGAGCCTGGTGGGCTGCCGTCTATGGGGTTGCACAGAGTCGGACACGACTGAAGTGACTTAGCAGCAGCAGTGCTAAGCACTTTACATGCATTATCTCATTTATCTTGACAATAACCTCATGAGATGAGTACTATGATTATCCCCATTTTAGAGATAAGGAAACCAGGACTCAAAAGAGATTAAATATCTTGCTCAAGTTCCCACAGCTGGTAAGCAGCAGAACTGGAATTTGATTCAAGGAAGATCCCCTGGAGAAGGAAATGACAACCCACTCCATTAGTCTTGCCTGGGAAATTCCATGGACAGAGGAGCCTGGTGGGTTATAGTCCATGGGGTTGCAAAAGATTTGGACACAACTTAGCGACTAAACAACAAAACAACAGGTCAGCCTGACTCCAGAGACCACTCTGCTCTACTGCACTGGATTATGCACAGCACGCTTGTGTTCACTCATGCATTAGAGCACAAAAGATTCCTCTCAAAGGACCCTCCTCCTGTAAGGGTCTTAGCTGGACACAAGTCTGTATTTGTGCAGTTTTCTGTGTGATTAAATATTCGAGAGCATTTTGTCCTGTGTATTTTAAACTACATCCTTCTGCCAGCTACTGTTTACTGAGTGCTGACCTCTGCCAGGGGCCTACTGGACCCAAGGAGCTGGAGGAGGAAGGCTTCCATGATGCTCTGGGAGTGGACAAGAGCCCATGAGGTCTGCCTTGGATGCTCCTCTCCTTGACCATCACTTCTCTTTCAGGCAGTCTTCCTCAGACTCCAATTCACAAGAGCATCACCAGAAGCAGCCATATGAGTTTAAGAGGTGGCCCCCAAAAGACAAAGATTGCATCATTAGGTCTTCCTTTATGACTTTCTTCTAGGAGTAGAGGGTCAGTGCCTCTTCCCCAGCTCAGTGCCCGTCTTGTCATTTCATTTTGCTAAGTATGCAGTGGGTTGACTCAGGGTTGCGACTACTTTAATCTGAGCCTGAGGATGTGTTGCAGGTGATAAAGGGATTGTATTTAACCAAAGCCCAACAGTGTCCCAAGAAACTAAATGATGCCAGAATCTGCTGTCCCGCCCAATTGCATCAGAGAATGGGTTATTTCATTTAGTTCTCAGAGCAACCTTAGCATGAGTGCTAAGTTGCTTCACTTGGGTCCCACTCTTTGTGACCCTATGAACTGTAGCCTGCCAGGCTCCTCTGTCCATGGGATTCTCCAGGCAAGAACACTGGAGGGGGTTGCCATGCCCTCCTCCAGAGGATCTTCTTGACCCAGGGATTGAACCAGCGTCTCTTAACAGCTCCTGGATCGACAGGTCAGCTCTTACCGCTAGCACCACCTTGTTGTTATTGCTCAGTTGCTCAGTTGTGTCTGACTTTGCGACCCCAGGACTCCATGCAGCACACCAGGCTTCCCTGTCCTTCACTGTCCCCTGGAGTTTGCTCAAACTCATGTCCATTGAGTTGATGATGCTGTCCAATCATTTCATCCTCTGTCCACTCTCTTCTCCTCATGCGCTCAATCTTTCCCAGCATCAGGATCTTTTCCAATGAGTCAGCTCTTCACATCAGGTGGCCAAAGCATTGGAGCTTCAGTTTCAGCATCAGTGCTTCCACTGAATATTCCGGGTTGATTTCCTTTAGGATTGCCACTTGGGGAGCCTTATAGACAGGTTTTATTACTTCCGTTTTCCAGATGTATAAACACAGGCTTGGAGGGGCATGCAAAATCTGCAGAAGATTGCTTCAGGAACAAGTGGTGAAAACTTACCATTCAAAATCCCATGCCCTTCATTCAGTGTTTCTGTTGCCTCCACTGAACCTAGGTTTGGAGTGGAAAAGCTACAGAAATGACTCACTTACTGGAGGAATATATGACATTCTTTGCCCCACTGCCTTTGACTATTTTAAGGAAAAGTGAAACTGAAAGTCACTTAGTCGTGTTCGACTCTTTGTGACCCCGTGGACTATACAGTCCATGGAATTCTCCAGGCCAGAATACTGGAGTGGGTAGCCTTTTCTTTCCTTTCCTTTCTGGGTTGGGGATCTTCCCAACCCAGCGATTGAACCCAGGTCTTCTGCATTGCAGGCGGATTCTTTACCAGCTGAGCCACCAGGGAAGCCCATTTTAAGGAAGGAAAACATGAAAATGCCCCTGACCTCCAGCCCCAGGTACTGCTGGGTGCAGAAACACATTCTGAGACTGGCTGTTACTGCTTGTTGCTGAATAAGAGCCCTGCAGGAGTTAAACTTCAGCTCAGAGGCTGCTCAGACCTGGAGGAGCCAGGCCAGACCCCAGAGTGTCAGAACGATCGGCCTTTTCTCTGCAGCAGGATCATTTCCAACCACAGTCAGGGGTGGCCCGGCTGAGGCATTAGCAAGCCTGCAACATCAGAATGGCCAGATCAATTCGCAGAAGCACTTCTAAGAGAAACAAATCAATAAGTTCCTTCCCCTAAAGATTGATAACATCATCAGGAAGCAACAGATGCATTTTAGGGCACAATACATGGTGCAGGGGAGGTGAGCTCCCTGTGCTACCCTTCTGTCTCTACAAGAGCAATTGTAAATCAGCAGCTGAACATCAGTGCCCGCGGCACCTGTCACAACAATAGAAGCTGACGGTCTCAATGCACTTGGCAGGTTTCAAGGTGCCATCACATGCTTTGTCTCTTTCGATTAAGACCCTATAAGGGGAATGTTACCATCTCCATTTCACGGATGACATTCAGTAAAACTAAACTGCCTAACCGGCTTAGAACTGAGTATTTATGACCAAGCCAAGACTTGAAGAATCTTCTGCCTTGCAACCTCATGTTCTGCTTACTTGTCTAATCTTCTCCAAACTTCAATCACTTTTTACCACCTTCACAATTTTTGATACATCAGAGAACCTCCTGTGTAATTTTTCTGTGTCTTTTCACTAACCTAGTTTTCTTTATCTAAATAAACTTATAGTAAAAGGAAATTTCCTATCACTATTTTAAATAATAACAGTATGACTTACTAGAAATAGAAATCATTAAAAACTGCAAGATTTTTAAAGGAAAAAAACCACAGCTGCTTGTGTCTCAGCTTCACCAGTGGCACACAGACCTTACTTTGAGAATACAATATTATGCTTTAGACTTTTATGAGAAATATGCATGGAGTAATTTTAAGTTTGAAGGTCCTATAACATGAACTCTATTCAGATGAGCTGTGTTATTTTTTGGTCAAAATTGATAGAATAAAGTTCACTTTATCTCTAGAGTGATAAAAGATTTAAGGTTTTAGGGCAAAGAAAAGTTTTGTCTCCTCTTTCGCTTCCAGAGGGCTTACCCCTGGTCACTGACCAGGGGAATGGAGGTGTTAAAAAGGGTAAATAAACCAAGATGGGTTTCCTGAAGCCAGAAGAATAGAGATGAAAAATTCCAAATAATACTACGTAAAGAAGTAAAAATCAGGTCAGTGTTTCAGTGTTCTGCGTATACAAAAGAGGAATTAACAAACCTTCTAATTAAAATACCAAGAAAAGAGCAAGAATTGAATGGAAAACTATCTAACTTCTCCCCAGATATTACCCTATCATTTAAATTTAAGACCCATTTAAATCCTATGGTCTGTCCTGACTCCTAAGTGCTGTCTCCTACCTGTCCTCAGAAATGTATTAATTGCCACCCCTGGCATTACCTGGACCTGCCTTTAATTTAAAGGACCTGGCTTTAATCCTCACTGAAGTGGTTTGAGGCTCATTACCCTCCTCCAAGACCCCAGTGATGACCTGAGCTACCTAATGGTCTTCTACTTGGTGCCTCCCTTCCAGGCTGGGCTTCCCTGGTGGCTCAGATGGTAAAGAATCTACCTGTAATGCGGGAGACCTGGGTTTGAATCCTAGGTCGGGGAGACCCCTGGAGAAGGGAAGGGCAACACGGTCCAGTGTGCTTACCTGGAGAATTCCATGGACAGAGGAGCCTGGAGGGCTACAGTCCATGGAGTTGTAAAGAGTTGGACATGACTCTCTTTTCCCCTAATCTTCTAAATGTTACTCCCCAAGACATCTAATTTCAGAGGACATGTTTTATTTGTAACATTAGAACTTAACCCTTGATTACATCCCTCCTTTTTCTCTAATGATTTCTTTCCACCCCATTAGACTTCTCTGACAAAGTCCAGAAGACACTCAATGAACACTTGCTGATGGATCTGTAGAGTAGAGGGGTATTTTGCACCTCTGAGCAATACTAAAGAAATGCAGAAAAATTGTTTGCTGATTCATGAATTATGTATGGATTTCTACTTCTCTTCTGAAAGGTAATTCTTCAAAAACAAAGCTTACTCATCGATTACTTCCTTTTAGTAAGTGAAAATGTTGACTGAAATTTGGTTCTTGGTGTGAAACACAAGACTTTAGAAATTCAAATATACATTTAGGATAGCATATATTTTCATCTATTAGCTGACAATGACTAAAGCAGAAGGCTCTTCTTAGAGCAATTACCAGTTTTGAAGAGAAGTTTAAACTTCAGCATAATTCATGAGCCGGTTCATTTTTCTTCAAACATCAGTCTGGTTTTGGTATGAAATCAGCCCACACATGCCTTAAGTACATTCTACTTTACACTGCCTTTGCCTCACAAAGTCCGTATTTCATTGCAAATCCACTTTTTTACTCCACAAATGCTAAGTGTCGACGACTCAACAACTTGAGGCCAGGCACATTTTGAAAGACTGGGTCATTTGACACAAATGGTTGGCATCTCCAATATCACAGATCTTTGCTTTAGTTCAGGCATAATCTGAAATGTTTAGTGTAGATGATTTTGTAAATTATATTATAGAAACTATGCAATATACATCAAAAATTATGTACATCTGTCAGCTTTTGTTCCTCTTGACTTCAAATAGCAGTCCTCCACATCTGTATCTTGCTTCACATTAATAATTTCTTTCATGCAAGAAATCCTGCTGAATTCCTGCTTTTCGTGTGGAAAGCTGATTTGTGTGTGTGTGTATATATATATATATATTCACAAAATCACTGCAGATGGTGACTGCAGCCATGAAATTAAAAGACGCTTGCTCCTTGGAAGAAAAGCTGTGACCAACCTAGACAGCATATTAAAAAGCAGAGACATTACTTGACCAACAAAGGTCCATCTAGTCAAAGCTATGATTTTTCCAGTAGTCATGTATGGATGTGAAAGTGACTATGAAGAAAGCTGAGCACCAAAGAATTGATGCTTTTGAACTGTGGTGTTGTAGAAGACTCTTGAGAGTCTCTTGGACTGCAAGGAGATCAAACCAGTCCATCCTAAAGGAAATCAGTCCTGAATATTCATTGGAAGGACTGATGCTGAAGCTGAAACTCCAGTACTTTGGCCACCTGATAAAAAGAACTGACTTGTTTGGAAAGACCCTGATGCTGGGAAAGATTGACGGTGGGAGCAGAAGGGGATGACAGAGGATGAGATGGTTGGATGGCATCATCAACTCGATGGACACGAGTTTGAGTAAGTTTTGGGAGCTGGTGATGGACAGGGAGGCCTGGCATGCTGCAGTCCATGGGGTCGCAAATAGTCGGACATGACTGAACTACTGAATTGAACTGAACTGTATATTAATATAACCTGATGGCGGTCCCACTACAAATTCCTGCGCGAGTGAGTACAGGGTTGGGGGATGACTAGGTATAGAATCATGGTGAAGATAGAGAACAAGAGGAGAAGGAAATGAAAGAAACATGGGGACTTCCCTAATGGTGCAGTTCCTAAGACTCCACACTCCAAAGACAGAAGGTTTGATCCCTGGTCAGGGAACTAGGTCCCACATGCTGCAACTAAAGTTCTCGAATGCCACAACTGAAAAAAAATCCCACATGTTTCACAAAGATCAAAGATCCTGCATGCTGAAATGAAGACCCAGTACAGCCAAATAAATAAATAAATATATTTTTTTAATTAAAAAAGAAACATGAATTTGCTTTTATTCATGCCTGCTGCATGCCTGGCATCCAGCATACCCTAGTTCACTCACCCCTCATAGTACTTTGTGGTAAATATTATCTCTCATTTTACAGCTGTGGAGACGGACTATACAGATTGTAATAAGGGAAGCAGTCTACAAACCTGTTTTTCCCACTATTCCAAGCGAGTACCAGGACCTTCTGGCCCCAAATCCAGTGTTCGTCCCACTCTATCACACCTGTAACCCATCAGGAAAAAGGATTTGATGGTTGGAAGAATTCTTTGGGTGGGCTGTCAATTAGATGAATTCTGGCTTTTCTAGTTCTTGGTTTCTTAAAGTCTTGTCTGCATTGTTTAGGACACATAACTTGGGCTTGTCTCCCCATGAGCTCAGATTCTTTCTCCTCTGGCAAAATGATCATCGCCCACAGGAGTCATATTCACTCATATTATGGGTCATGGAAATCTGACTCAACCTCAGGTTTTCTGTCCCTAAAGCAAGATTTCCAAAGTAAAATAAAGATGAGGTTCAGTAACCTCTGTCTATTGCAGAGGTTTTTATTTTGGAGTGGATTCAGTGACTGAAAAAGGCCACTGGATGTTAGACTTCTGGTCAGGGGTAATATTCAAATTATCAACAATCAGCATCAGTTAAATGGGTTATCCAACAGACAGGGTCCCAACACTTCATGGCAAACAAATGGAGAAAAAGTGGAAACAGTGACAGATTTTCTTTTCTTGGGCTCTAAAATCACTGCGGACAGTGACTGTAGCCATGAAAATAAAAGACGCTTGCTCCTTGGAAGAAAAGTTATGACCAACCTAGACAGCGTATTAAAAGGCAGAGATATCACTTTGCTGACAAAGGTCCATATAGTCAAAGTTACAGTTTTTCCAGCAGTCATGTACGGATGTGAAAGTTGGACGACAGAGAAGGCTGAGTGCCAAAGAACTGATGCTTTCAAATTGTGATGCTAAAGAAGACTCTTGGGAGTCCCATTGGACAAAAGGAGATCAAACCAGTGAAGCCTCAAGGAATTCAACCCTGAATATGCACTGGAAGGACTGATGCTGAAGCTGAAGCTCCAATATTTTGGCCACCTGATGCGAAAAGCCAATTCATTGGAAAATACCCTGATACTGGGAAAGACTGAAGGCAGGATGAGAAGGGGGTGACAGAGGTTGAGATGGTTGGGTGGCATCACGACTCAATGGACATGAGTTTGAGCAAACTCTGGGAGATAGTGTAGGACAGGGAAGCCTGGCGTGCTGCAGTCCATGAGATCATGAACAGTCAGACATGACTTAGGACTAAACAACAAAAAAAGCAGAGAGAGTCTCATCTTTTGGGTCCCTCTCTGTGCCAGACATTAATCCTTTAGCTGCTGGATCATGGAAGAAGTCCGAGGGTCCCAGAAGAGGAGTTGGGATGGCCATATATGCAGGCAGGCATATAGGAGATCTTAGAGGACTGATTCTTTGCCAAATTGTACAGCTATATTTTGATACTTTAATAACCAGTGCAGACATATTGGTGCTTACTGAGTAATAGCCTTGCTTCTGGCCCTCGTCCCCACCTCAGAACTCCTGATCCCACTTCCCTCAGCAAATGACTTCCCAGTACTGGGTTGGTGTTGCTTCTGAATAGAGAGAAAGAAGGGATTACATATAATCTTGAAAAGTTGTCCAGTTTTTTTAGTCAGGTATATGTCTGCCAGCTACACACTACATTTCCCATAATTCCTTGAATCTCGGTGCGCTCATTTGTATTTTCTAGCCAATGGGATTGCCCCACTTCCCAGCTGTAACTTTAGAAGAAATGAGTGAGCTGTCTTTGCCCCTTTGCTCTTTCTGGTGACTGCAATACATGCAAAAGAGAAAACAGCCAGAGAGGAGCTCCAGTTGAAGATGGCCGATCTGCTCTGCTAGCCTGGGCTCTTTACCTCTGGACCATTACATGGGCAAGAAATGTCAAGTCCTTCTTGTTGAAGCCACACCATATTGGGGGATCTTTGTTTTAGCTTGTCAGACTCTGCCCTAATAAATTCTGCTTGTTGGTTGTATCATAAGTTGATTGCGTTTGTATAACTTACCACGTTTGAAAACAGAGGAGGGGGAGAGTGGGTACAAGAGACACAGCTTATACAAAGGCTGTGGGGTTTAAAAAAAAACCCACAAAATGCAAATCGCCTTAAGAGAACTGAAAGACACTCTGTGGCTAAAGGATGGATTGTACCAGGAAACTGCTGAAAGAAGAGGCTGCAGAGATCAGCCTGAGAGGCCATGTTCAGTAACTTTATTTTGAGTCCAGGCAGACTCATTGAAGTTTTAAGTAAGAGGGTAATTTCTATTTGAGAAAGATTACCCTGGAGAGTTGAGAATGATTAGTTGTGAAGTTGGCAATGGGGAGGCAAAATTAGAGCTTGGAACACCAGGTCTGGGGCTGTGGTGGTAAACTATGTGAAAAATAATGATGGTCTAAATGAAACAAGAGACAAGTAGACCAAAGGAGAGGCATTAGGAAGTGAAATCCTTGAGATTAGAGGTAAATGATGGGACGGGTTGGTAAGGGAGAGGAGTTTAGGATGATACCCGGTTTTCAGTCCAAGTGGTAGGTCTGAGGTGTTCAGAAGAGGGCATCCTGGCAAGCAATAGAAATGGATAAAGCTATTTTAGAAATGGAGACACCTGCAGTGTCTCCCTCATCCCTTTCCATTTATCTTATACCCTCTCCCCTTCACTCACTTCTCCCCCATGCTCTTGGCTGTGGATCCTATCTATTTCTGCTCTTTTCCAGTCATGCCTTTCAAAAGTCATTTTCCAGTTTTTCACTAAGGACTCCCTTGAGTCAATCCCATCTGTACCTCCCATTTGGACATATTTTTTTCTTAGAAAAAAGAGAATATCTGCTATTTGCGTCCATCAATTTAAACCCACTTCCAAGGACAATTGTAAACCAAATACCACTGTTATTTCAGAAACTGCAGCTATCAGATGAGGCTGTTTGTATTGCCCACCACCTTCAGAAATGTCCTGGTTGCTCAAAAGCCAAGGAGAGCTTTTGATTCACAATATCATCCCAACAGTTGATACAATTCAAGTGAAAAAGGGGAAGGTGACATCTTAGATAGTCTGTGTCACTGGAAGTCAGGTATATGTGGGATTCTGCTGAGAGTTTTGAAATAGTAAACATTAGAGAGTGTTCATTACTAACTTTTTTACTCCTAGGACTGTGCTTTGCCATGGATTCTCAACTTTTCCCCCCCTCTACAGTAAGGAATAAGAGTTTTAGGTCTCTTTTAACTCAAGTAATATTTTCCTTTGCCTTTGTGAAAATTCTTATTCTTCCTCATGGGATTCTGCTGGGGTTTTCATCATGGCATCCTTCTCCAGCCACAGGGATGAACACTAAGTCCCAGACTGAACCAACTCTACTGCCCCTTCATCTTGACAACAGTGGTTGGTCCAAGGAGTAGGGATGTGACTCTTGGGCCACTCATAGTCTTTCCTGGAATTGGATGCTAGATGAAAGAAGGAATCTCTCTTTTGTTGGTGTTGCTAAACTAGGATAATGCAAGTGTAGTCCTGTCCATATGGAGAAAGCTCATCTTCAGTAATAGAATATTATATCAACACCCAGAGAGAAATAGAACTGGGAGAAGGATTGAGTGAATTCTGGTGCTGTTTGAGTGGTTGGTTCCAGACCTCATGGTCTTATTCCCGAAGCTCTCCCCTGAATCCCATCAGTTCAGTTCAGTCACTCATTGTGTTCGACTCTTTGTGACCCCATGGACTGCAGCATGCCAGGCATCCCTGTCCATCACCAACTCCTGGAGCCTACTCAAATCATGTCCATCGAGTAGGTGATGCCATCCAACCATCTCATCCTCCGCTGTCCCCTTCTCCTCCTGCCTTCAATCTTTCCCAGCATCAGGGTCTTTTCAAATGAGTCAGTGGCCAAAGTATTGGAGTTTCAGGTTCAGCATCAGTCCTTCCAGTGAATATTCAGGACTGATTTCCTTTAGGATGGATTGGTTTGATGTCCTTGCCGTCCAAGGGACTCTCAAAAGTCTTCTCCAACACCACAGTTCAAAAGCATCAATTCTTCGGCACTCAGGTTTCTTTATAGTCCAACTCTCACATCCATACATGACCAGGGGAAAAAATCATAGCTTTGACTAGATGGACCCTTGTTGGTAAAGTAATGTCTCTGCTTTTTAATATGCTGTCTAGGTTGGTCATAGCTTTTCTTCCAAGGAGCAAGCATCTTTTAATTTCATCTGCAGTGATTTTGGAGCCCACCAAAATAAAATCTGTCACTCTTTCCATTGTTTCCTCATCTATTTGCCATGAAGTGATGGGACCAGAGGCCATGATTTTAGTTTTCTGAATCCCATGGACCACCTCAGATTCCTTCTCAGCTCTGTGAACCAATGAGTTCCTTATTTGCTTAACCCAGTTTGAATTGAGCTTTTGTTACTGGCAGGGTTCTAATAATACATGGTCAGTTCCTGAAGCTTATTTACAACAAAATTACTACTTAATACACAGGCACTCACAGATTCACATGAATTATTATTAATATGTTTCTCATCTGGTTTCACATTTGCATTTAACCAAGGGCCTTCTAGAACTAATACTTTCTTGCCAAGGAGTCTTTTCTGAGGAGGGAACAAGTTTTAGGCAGTTTAGCAAGCCAAAGGGAGAGAGATTTGCTGAGGGCACCTGGGCTGTCTGTATAGTCTCAAGTCATCTGAGACGGTGAGGCAGTATTCTTCATCTGCAGCCTCTATGCCCTCTCTAGATCCACTCTGAGGTAACTGCGGGGCAGGGATTGAAGCTAATGGATGTCAAAAGTTTATTTTAGTGAGCTCTCTTCTGGGCCCTGGTCCTGCCATGCTGGTCCTCCCACCATTCATCTGCAACAGGATGTGGGTTGGTTGTCTAGTAGGCAATTCACCACCAAATAACAATTGCCACCAATATGGCCACACTTAGGGGAAGGACACTTTGCAACTAATTACTTCCCATAAAAATACCAAACATAATTTTGCTCATTATTAAAATTTTCCAATAATAGATTTATCTTCCCCATTAAGTAATACATTATTCTCCTACAAAGTACAGCAAACTAGAATTACTAGGCACTGCTTATATTAAATTGTTGGTTAATAAATTAAAACTCCTATGGTTATGAATAAACTGGGTCATCTGCACATTTTGTGAATTAGTAGTTTCTTGTAGTTATTCTCTCCTGGTCAAAACCTAAAAGAGGGGGAGAGGAAAAATGATTATCATTATTACTTTATTGTTCTCAAGCAAACAACTTCTCTCTGCACTGTGGTTTAAAATAAACTGCTCAATCTAATACAGTAGAATCAATGTTGTTGAGTATCCATCAATAAGAATGGATTTTAAAGGCTATGGTCTGTAAACGTTTAAAGTCACTTTAGAAGCTATATATACCAGATACAAGACCTGATGAATATCCAACCTCAGATAATATTTGAAGATTCTTGATGCAACAGGCACTGTCCAAAGTGATTTCAATTACTGGACAAAATGTTTTCCCATTTCAATTTTTGGGTGGGTTGAGAGGCTTTTCTTTCTGATTTCAGAATGTCAACTTCTCTGACATCCTTTCAATTTGAGATGATTAATAGAAATTTTCCATAATCATATCCAAAATGGTTAACGCTATTAAAGAATCAGCTACAAGGACTCCTCAAGTTGTAAAATCCATACTTACAGGATTGTTTACAGCAGACAGATTGCAATTTCCCTAGCCACTCAAAGGTTCATGAGAGACAGCAACCAAGCCATATTAAGACAATTGCTCCACCTTCTGGCTCAACTGAGGAATTGTTTGAACCTATGGGTCACCCAATCATGTTTCTTTTTTTTTTTTTAATTGGAGGCTAATTACTTTACAATATTGTGGTGATTTCTGCCATACATTCACATGAATCAGCCATGGGTGTACATGTGTTCCCCATCCTGACCCTCCCTCCGACCTCCCTCCCCATCCCATCCCTCAGGGTCATCCCAGTGCACCAACCCTGAGCACCCTGCCTCATGCCTTGAACCTGGACTGGCGATCTATTTCACATATGGTAATATACATGTTTAAATGCTATTTTCTCAAATAATCCCACCCTCACCTTCTCGCACAGAATCCAACCGTCTGTTCTTTACATCTGTGTCTCTTTTGCTGTCTCGCATATTAGGGTCATTGTTACCATCTTTCTAAATTCCACATATACTGTATTGGTGTTTTTCTTTTTGACTTACTTTGCTCTGTATAATAGGCTCCAGTTTCATCCACCTCATTAGAACTGATTCAAATGCATTCTTTTTAATAGCTGAGTAACATTCCATTGTGTATATGTACCACAGCTTTCTTATCCATTCGTCTGCTGATGGACATCTAGGTTGCTTCCATGTCCTGGCTATTATAAACAGTGCTGCGATGAACATTGGGGTACACGTGTCTCTTTCAATTCTGGTTTCCTCAGTGTGTATGCCCAGCAGTGGGATTGCTGGGTCATATGGCAGTTTTATTTCCAGTTTTTTATGGCCAACCATGTCTCTTAAGAGTGAACATAACGTGAAATTAAAAGCCATGAAATTAAAAGATGCTTGCTCTTTGGAAGAAAAGTTATGACCAACCTAGACAGCACATTAAAAAGCAGAGACATTACTTTGCCAACAAAGGTCCATCTAGTCAAAGCTATGGTTTTTCCAGTAGTCATGTATGGATGTGAGAGTTGGACTATAAAGAAAGCTGAGCGTCAAAAATTGATGCTTTAGAACTGTGGTGTTGGAGAAGACTCTTGAGAGTCCTTTGGACTGCAAGGAGATCCAACCAGTCCATCCTAAAGGAAATCAGTCCTGAATATTCATTGGAGGGACTGATGCTGAAGCCAAAACTCCAATACTTTGGCCACCTGATGTGAAGAACTGACTCATTGGAAAAGACCCTGATGCTGGGAAAGATTGAAGGCAGGAGGAGAAGGGGACAACAGAGGATGAGATGGTTGGATGGCATCACCGATGCAATGGACATGAGTTTGAGTAAACTCTGTAAGTTGGCCATGGATAGGGAAGCCTGGTGTGCTGCAGTCCATGGGGTCTCAAAGAGTTGGACACAACTGAGCGACTGAACTGAACTGAACCGAGCTGAACGTAACGTACTGGGTCTGCATTGCCTCCCAATTCTTGTTTTTCTACAGCTATGGCTCAGTTATTTCTGCTGGGCTAATTTCCCCACTCAGATCTGTAGACATATTCTTTATGCACATTCCTCTTTGTTGTCTCTTAAGCTATTGTCAGTTACTAGGAAAATCTCTTCCCCAAGAGATTCCCACCTGCTCTTCTACATAACTTTCTCTGCTTCCTCTCTCTTTTTCTGGCAAAAAACCCCACAAAAAAACAAAAAGCTTAATCTTAATGTATGTAAGAATAGTGCTGGTAGTAATAAGGAAAACTAAAGTCAAATGTTGGAACCATACATAACATAAGGAGGAATCCTTGTCACCATGCCCTTTGCTATACCAACTTCCTTCAGAATCACCACAGTAAATCCTAGGCTTATCCACTTCTAATTATGCCATTTAAAGTTATACTTACTTCACATCCAATATTTTTTTCCCTTGAAACATAATTTTTAAAATGAACATTTTCTTCTCTATTTAGTTCTCAATATATGGTTCTTGTCGCCGTTTTAGTCGTTAAGTCGTGTCTGACACTTTGCGACCCCACGGACTGTAGCCCCTAGGCTCCTCTGTCCGTGGGAGTTCCCAGGCAAGAATACTAGAGTGGGTTGCTATTTCTTTCTCCAGGGGGCCTTCCTGACCCAGGGATTGAACTCATATCTCCTGCATTGGCAGGAGGATTCTTTACTGCTGAGCCACCAGGGAAGACCATATGGCAGTTCGGCTATGTTAAAATAGGTTATCATTATTTCTGTGTATGCTGTGGGTTACAAACAGCTAACTTTTAGTCACAACGTTTTGGAAGTTAAAGCCATCTTGTATTGAAAAAATTTGTTTTTCTTATTTATGTATTTATACTGAGACACAATGGGTATATAACATAGTGTACAATGCATTGATTTGATACATTTTTATATTGTGATATGATTACCATTAGAGTGTTAGCTAACCCTTCTATCCGGAGAAGGCAATGGCACCCCACTCCAGTACTCTTGCCTGGAAAATCCCATGGACAGAGGGCCCTGGTAGGCTGCAGTCCATGGGGTCGCTGAGAGTCAGACACGACTGAGCGACTTCACTTTCGCTTTTCACTTTCATGCATTGGAGAAGGAAATGGCAACCCACTCCAGTGTTCTTGCCTGGAGAATCCCAGGGACAGGGGAGCCTGGTGGGCTGCTGTCTATGGGGTCACACAGAGTCGGACACTACTGAAGTGACTTAGCATAGCATAACCCTTCTATCATGTCACATAATTGTCACTTCTTTTTTATGGAGGAAACAGTTAGGATCTAGTCTCTTAGCAACTTTGAAGTTTATAATACGATATCGTTGACTATGATCACTGTGCTGTGCATTAGAGCTCCAGGACTTATTAATCTAATGGTTGCAAGTTTAGTTTGTCTTTCAGAGATACTTCTTCACTGTTCCCCTGGCCTCAACTACCATGGTTAAGTATCTTTGTTTAAGAAAATTAAGTGCTTAAGCCATTACCAAGGTAGTAATTATATTTATAAGGAAAACACAAAACAATAATAAAATGAGTAAAATAAAAAAATGAAAGTCCCATCCTTTGCACCCTTTGCCATCTCTCATCAGAAATAGTCAAGAGTGTGAAGTATTCCCCTTAGGAATCTTTTTTCTTTTTTTTTCTTTTCTGAGATTTATCTATGTATGGCTGTGATGGGTCTTTATCGCTGCACATGTGCTTTCTCTAGTGGCAGTGCACGGGCTTCTCACTGCAGTGGTTCCTCTTGTTGCAGAGCACAGGCTCTAGGCAAGTGGGCTCAGTGGTTGCGGCTCACTGGCTCTAAAGTGCTGGCTCCGTAATTGTGGTGCACGGGCTCGGTTGCTCCATGGCATGTGCGATCTTCCTGGACCAGGGATTGAACCTGTGTTCTCTGCATTGGCAGGTGGATTCTTTACAACTGAGCTGCCAGGGGAGCCCCCAGGAATCTTTTTTCTATGCAGTCACAAACATATTTCTCTTTTTTGGAGAGAGGGAATCGATCTATCTTTTATCTATCTATACATCAATTATCTATTTAGTAACTTTTCCCCCTACTCATTTTGGCCATCTTTTGGTGTATAGAGACAACTAAAAGTTTAGAAATCTTTCCATCATGTTAACTACTTAAACAATTACTACTGCTAAAAAAAAATTAGAAGGTACATATGATGCCAGTCCCTCTGAGATCAGAAAGTGGGAGGGTAGATGAAAGTTCATTTACCTCTGCAGGCAAGAATTCACTTGTCTAGAGCAGAAGAAAGAAGCAGAAGAAATTACTTTTCATCATGGTTCAAAGAATTCTGTGAAGTTGGAAGGTAGGTTTCACTAAACGTTAAAGGAATAACATCTTTTAAAAAGTACTTCTTTTTAACAGAAACAGACTCACGGTTTTACAGAGCAGACTTGTGGTTGTCAAAAGGGAGGGGGTGGGAGTGGGGTGGATTGGGAGTTTGGGATTAGCAGATGCAAACTGTTATATATATGTATAGAATAGATAAACAACAAGGTCCCACTATATAGCATAGGGAACAGTATTCAATATCCTATGATAAACCATAATGGAAAAGAATATATATGTATATACACACACACATATATAACTGAAACACTTTGCTTTACAGTAGAAATGAATACAACATTGTAAATCGACTATACTTCCATAAAATAAATTTTTAAAATTTATTTTAAATTTCCTTTTTTAAAGAACATAGTCAACCATGTTCATAAAATAAGTAATATATAAGTAATAATTTTCACGTATACTGGGGCTTATCTTTCTGAATCCTCTGAAATATTTTCACATTTTGCAAACCTACCCTCTTGAACCTCTGTCAAAGAAAGACCAAAGCAGAGGTCACAGTTGACTGTTTTCCTAAGTCAACCACTCATAGCCTCCTAACCAAAATTTAAACTCTTCTGATTTTCCTCAAATGCTGATTCTGACCTTAAAACAAAATTTAAGCTTTCTTCCAGTTAGTGTGATCTTGCAGCTTCCTAATTAATCAGCTCAAACAAGTAGGCTCAGGTGGTGCTGTTACCCCATGAGGAAGGTAAATTTCTAGTAATCAATCACAGATTTTAAAAAATGAACTTTCTCATTCTTGTTTATTATCTGAGCTGACACTGCCGAAAGCCACCTGTGATTTTGAAATCTCCCTGGTCATAGTGTGTTTCTTGCAAACAAAATATTCATATCAACTAGAACTCTCTGAATTTTATTTTGACATCAGTTTATGTTAAATGTCATTCATGGGGTCTAGAAACAATGGAAACTATAGATAACTAAAGGTAGCTTTCTTGGTCATTCATACAGTCTTTTTTATGCATAAATGACAAAAGACAAATGCATTTTTCTTTTCTTTTTTTTTAAGATTTCATTGGAAGCCAAGTAAACACAATGTTGAAGAAAACCTACATAGGCCTTCCCTGGTGGTCCAGTAGTTAAGACTCCGCCTACTGATTCAGGGGACACGGGCTTGATCCCCGGTCCGGGAGGATTCCACATGCCACAGGGCAGCTAAGCCCATGCACCACAGATGAACCCAGCACCTAGAGCTTGTGCTCTGTAACAAAGACGCCACCACAAGGAGAAGCCTGCACACCCACCAGAGAGTAGTCCTTGCTTGCTGCAACTACAGAAAGCCTGTGCACAGCAACGATGACCCAGTGCAGCCCAAAGTAAAGAAATAAATACTTTAAAAATGCTTCTAAAAAAAGACAGCCATGACTGAGTTTATTTTCCTCGAACTGAGGGAGCTGAGTTGTGGCCTGACTTTTTTGTGATATTTCCAATCATCCACCTTATCACAGAAACTGACAATGTAAGCATGATTTTGTCAATCAGAAGAGACTCAAAAAAAAAAAGTGACTCAAAACTCCAATGTACTTCTTTAGTCACCCCACCTTTGTAGATCTCTATTATACCACCAATGTCATTCCTAAGATGCTGATACATTTCCTATCCAAGAGAAAACCATTTCCTTCGTTGGTTGTTTTTTACAATTCCGCTTTTTATTGCCCCAGTAATCACAAATTATGATATGCTTACGGTGATGGTTTATGACCACCAGCCGGACATCTGCAAGCCCTTGTTTTGTGGTAGCAGAGTGTCTGGATGTACCTGCCTCTCCTTGGATGCCGCTCCATATACATATATATATCTTTGCAAATAGTATGCACAGAGCATTCTGATGTTGTGTCTGTCTCTCTACAGACCCGATGAGATCCGCACAGTTTTACTGTGTGGACACTTCTCCCTTAGTTCTCACCTGCTCAGATATCTAAGTCAAAGAAATTGTCATTTTGTGAAACCATGCTGTCTTTCTAAATGGGAATATATTTTCTGTGGCATTAAACAAAAATATTGGAATTGTAAGCTTTTAACTCATGTTTCTTCCTTGGAGATATGTAATGAAGGCAGCAGAAGGCGTTATCCTGTTAGTGGCAATAAGTCTTAGTTACAACTATGAGGAATATGTCCTGTGAAAAGTTTCTCTGCATCGTATGCTCCTATTACTTGAACATTATCATTTTTCTAACTTAGATTGATTTTTGCCAGAGGGAGAACTGAACTATAATATGAAGTCATTTTTTACTCTCCACGTTAATGTTTTTAAAATAATTGATTCTTTCCCATCATTAGGGGAAACGGTGCTACAAGAAAATGTGATGTTTACCCACCACCCTAAAATACTTTTCTTGGGCTGGTTTTCTCCAGGCCTCTTTCTTTTTCATTTACTGATTATTAAAATTCGTCCTCCCTGGTGAAGGGGGTGGTTTCACCCCCGGTGCTAACTGATCATTTCTCCTTGTTGGAAATGGAATATTCTTTCTTGTTCATCACTACCTCACCTTGTTAGTTTCATGGGCTTGCCCTGTGGCTCAGGGGCTTTCCTGGTGCCTCAGATGGTAAAGAATCCGCCTGCAATGTGGGAGACCTGGGTTCTGTCCCTGGGTTGGGAAGATCCCCTGGAGGAGGACATGGCAACCCACTCCAGTATTCTTGCCTGGAGAATCCCCATGGACAGAGGAGCCTGTGGGCTACAGTCCATAGTGTCGCAAAGAGTCGGACACCACTGAGTGACTAAGCACAGCACATCGGTGTCTCAGAGGTAAAGAATCTGCCAGCAGTGCAGGAGACACAAGAGACACTGGTTAGATCCCTGGGTCAGGAAGATCCTCTGGAGGAAGGCATGGCAACCTGCTCCAGAATTCTTGCCTGGAGAATCCCATGGACAGAGGAGCCTAGCAGGCTACAATCCATAGGGTCGCACCAGAGTTGGACTTGACTGAAGCAACTGAGCATGCAAGGAGGAGAGCTGATTTTAAAAGGAGATTTTTCTGAACATTAGCAAACCAACATTCTCAGAACTACTCCCTGAAAAACTCCAAAGTGGGATTTTCATGGAACATTTAGTCCCTCCCAACTGGCCTCTTCCTTGTGACTAAAGTTGACTCTGAAATCTGAAAAACAGCTCCTTTTTGACCACCTTCTCCAATAATTCATGTATTTTTAATAATACCACAGTCTTGCAATGCCAAGCAGCCAGTGAATGTTAAAGGGAAATAATTATCTTATAATGCAGACTGGTAGGAAACAGTCATTTCTAATTACTTGTCATAAGAGAAGACAATGCGATTAAAGATTCTGGCTTAGACTAGAGCATCCACATAGACGCTGTCTCTGCTGATTCATATTTTTGACTGTCTGAAGAGAAAAGTCAGACAGATGGACCATACACTCATCCAAATTGGCTCTTACCATGATGGAAGACACCTTACAGATGTTTCATATTTTTGGTAGACTGGAAGAGCTAAGTATTGAAAGACAGGGTCTATAAGAGTTATTACAGATTATTTCAGAATGAGTTTGAGCACATTTAAACATGTGGTGGGTGCTTAAACATCTCAATAAACATCTTTTTTTGAACACCCATTATGGTGAGTTGGGCTTCCCTGGTGGCTCAGACGATAAAGAATCTGCCTGCAATGAGGGAAACCAGGGTTTGATCCCAGGATCAGGAATATCCCCTGGAGAAGGGCATGGCTACCCACTCAGTGTTCTTGCCTGGAGAATTCCATGGACAGAGGAGCCTGGCTGGCTAGGCCCATGGGATTGCAAAGAGTGGAACACAACCGAGTGACTAACACTTACTTTCACTATGGTGAGTTACTTAGGGCACGAACATAATTTTGTTAGTTTATCCAAGACGCTTTTTGGTTCTCACCCTTCTTGATCTTTGTGGCAAAAACTGTATTATGCATTCACTGGATTCTATGTTATTTTCTTCTTCTTGGATGCATTTTCTTTCTTTTTAAAAAAAGTTTTATTTTTTTGTAATACAAATATTTGTTGACTTTTAAAAAGAATAAATTCTTACTTTTGGCTTTGCTGGGTCTTCATTGCTGCACACCGGCTTTCCCTAGTTGCGGCGAGCAGGGGCTACGCTGCAGACGCTGTGCATGGGCTTCTCATTGTGATGGCTTCTCTTGCAGAGCACAGGCTCTACGACGTGAGGGCTTCAGTAGTTGTGGCACACAGGCTTAATTGCCCTGAGGCGTGTGGAATTTCCCTAATCAGGTATCAAACCCATGTCCCCTGCATTGACAGGCAGATTCTTTACCACTGGACCACCAGGGCAGTCTCTTCGTGCATTTTCCAATATCCACTATAGTAAGTTTGAAACCTACCTCTGGCCCAAAGCTCTTCAGGAAACTGATATGAGCTCTTCATGCTCTTACTCTGTTTTGACTTAACTTCAGGTGGCAGAGACTCAGGATGGAGCCAGGCTGGACCCCTGGGTCACTTCTGAGGGTGAGCTTCCTCTGAGTCCTGCAGCAGACTGAGTGTGAGGAGGAAATAAACTGATAGTGTAAAGCCTCTGTGATATGGGGGGTTAGCTTCTTACTGCAGTATCCCCTAGCTTATTCTGATAGCCTCTTTGAAGGCATCCGATGCCACCAATCTTCCTTGGATTATACCGCTCAAATCTCTCCTGATTTTCTTGCTACACCTTTGACTTCACCTTCTCAGTCTGACTTTAAGGTTCTTCTACACAGTCCCAGTCTTTAAATGTTGGAGTTTCTTAGTTTCCTAACCTGGGGTCCCTTGTCCTCTCAATGTTTTCTGTCTTCTTGCCTTAATTACCATACGATGAGGACTCTCAAGTTTATATCTGTAGCACAGTCTTCCATCCTAAGTTATAGATTCTTATATGTATCTGCTGACCTACTGGATATCTTAAATGCATCTCAAGCTCAGTTTACCCAAAATTCAACTTAAAAGCTCCCTTTCCCTCAAAGATATTCCTTCTCTAGTCTTTCTATCCTTAGCTAATGGTATCGGCATGTTATAGCCGTTTACCAAAGACAGCCCACTAAACCTTAGCTTTTCATATTTATACCTGTATTTAGACCCTTCTACATTGAATCTGCACGGCTCAGTGACCCGGTGTAACCAGTAGAACATGGCAGAAGTGAGACATGACACTGGCAGCTTCCACCTTTGCACTTTGGGGAGCCTTGAACTAGCACCTAAGATATCCAGCTACCCTTCTGTCGGGTCCTTACGAGTCTACATGGAAAGAAGAGAGAGGCCCAGCTGTCCCAACATTTCAACTGAGCCAGTTTCCCAGTCGTTTGCACCAAGGTCCTAGACATGTTCTTAAAGACATGTTCTTGGATGGCCTAACTCCAGCTGACTGCAAACATGTGAAAGAGCACAAGCAAGATCAGCAGAAGAACCACCAAACAGAACACCATCTACTGACAAAATCATGAGAAATAAGAAAGCAGTCATTTGTTTAGCCACTAAATGATAAGTGGTTTGCTATACCGTGATGTAGATAACTAAAACATCACATCCCCAGAAACCTGAAGATGATCTTTCATTTCTCTCCTTTTTCCTCCATGTCTAGTTCCCAGCCTCTTTGACTATACCTCCTAAATATTTCTGGAAGTGAAGTGAAGTGAAGTGGCTTAGTTGTGTCCAACTCTTTGCGACCCCGTGGACTGTAGCCTACCAGGCTCCTCTGTCCATGGGATTCTCCAGGCAAGAGTACTGGAGTGGGGTGCCATTGCCTTCTCCAATATTTCTGGAAGAGTGCCTTTATTTTCCTACATGCCATTTTCTAGTCCAGACCACTATCATTCCTTCCTCTATTATTAGATTCCTCCTGTAGCAAGAATAATCATCTAAATGCAAATTTGGTTATAATCTTGGTCAGCCACCTAAAACTCTCCATGGGTCTCTCTTGTTTTTAAGATAAAATTCAATCTTCTTGACATTGCTTCCAAACCTGTGCAAGCTCTGGTCCTTGCTTATTTTCTAGACTTATCTTATGTAACTCTACATTTCAATCATCCTAGGTTTGTTTGGAGAAGGCAATGGCACCCCACTCCAGTACTCTTGCTTGGAAAATCCCATGGACGGAGGAGCTTGGTAGGCTGCAGTCCATGGGGTCGCTGGGAGTCAGACATGACTGAGCGAATTCACTTTCACTTTTCACTTTCATGCATTGGAGAAGGAAATGGCAACCCACTCCAGTGTTCTTGCCTGGAGAATCTCAGGGATGGGGGAGCCTGGTGGGCTGCCGTCTATGGGGTCACACAGAGTCGGACACGACTGAAGTGACTTAGCTGCTTAGCAGCAGGTTTGTTTCAATTTCTCCAGGGTGGCACATTTCTTTTTAACTCCTGCTTTTTAATTTGCTCTTCCTTCTACTTAAAATTTTTGCCTCTCATACTGTTCATGGGGTCCTCAAGGCAAGAATACTGAAGTGGTTTGCCATTCCCTTCTCCAGTTGGAAGGACTGATGCTGAAACTGAAGCTCCAAACTTTGGCCACCTGATGCAAAGAACTGACTCATTGGAAAAGACCCCGATGCTGGGAAAGATTGAAGGCAGGAGGAGAAGGGGATGACAGAGGATGAGATGGTTGGATGGCATCACCGACTCGATGGACTTGAGTTTGAGCAAGCTCCAGGAGTTGGTGATGGACAGGGAAGCCTGGTGTGCTGCAGTCCACGGGGTCACAAAGAGTCAGACATGACTGAGTGACTGAACTGAACTGAATTACTTCAAATACTTTCTCCTGTGGCCATCCCTTCTCTCTCTCCATTTTCAAATTTCTACTCATTCTTCAGGTCTCAGTTTGGATATAATTTCTTCCTTGAAGCCTTCTCTGATCCTCAAAGCCTGAATTAGTTATCCTGGTCAAGCCCTCCCATGCACTCTTTAATTGTTTCATTCATCAAATTTTTAGTGAGCTTATACTATGAGTTCATAGACTGTGTTACACTTCCCCTATAATAACCTCATCACACTCTTCTGTAATTATATTTTGTCTAGCTCTGTTCCTAGCCTGTAGGCTCTTCAAGGAAGAAGGCTATGTTTACTCATTTCACTTTGGATCTCCAGTGTTTAGCACGTAATAGATGTGCCAGCAACTTTGATTCTGGAGGAGGAAATGGCAACCCACGCCAGTATTCTTGCCTGGAGAATCCCATGGACAGAGGCAGGCTACAGTCCTTGGGGTTGCAAAGAGTCAGAGATGACTGAGTAACTTAGCACTTAGCACCTTTGATTCTGAACAGTTGGAAACATCAGGCTAAAGAAGAAAGTGTGGCTCAGTGGTAGAGAATCTGTCTGCATGCAGGAGACAAGAGTTTGATCCCTAGGTGGGGAAGACTCCCTGGAGAAGGAAATGGAAGCCCACTCCAGTATTCTTTCCTGGAAATCCCATGGACAGAGGAGCCTGGTGGGCTACAGTCCATAGGGTCACAAAAGAGATGGACACGACTTAGTGACTAAACGAAAACAACACCTCAAAGTCACTACATCATTTATTTCACAGAGAGTGCTAGTAGTGTGTGAGTACTCTGAAAAGAGCTTGAATATATTTGTTTCACGGAGACACGGTGCTACGAATAACCTCCTCTATTCAGGAAGACCTAATATGCCTCAAAGATGAGTGGTTTCCAAGGTGCTCAGACCTTGTCATTGTGGTCACCTCCAGCAATGACTGCTCCTGGTTGACTGCAATAGGCAGCCTTGAAAATGGTAGGTAGATCGGTTTCCTCAAATAACTTATCATCTTCAAAGCTTTCAAATAACTGCCCCTGATTCTTGGTCCCATTTTAGGGAAATGTCTTCAAGAAACTTGGAGTGACCACCAAAGGACATAGAGGCAGACAAACAGGCAAAGTTCTGCTCTCTTGGAATACATATTGGGGATCATCCTCAGCTATTTTTTTAAAAAATTATTTTTTGGCTATGCTGGGTCTTCGTTGCTTTGTGGGCTTTTCTCTAGTTGTGGCAAGTAGGGGCTGCTTTCTAGCTGTGGTGCACAAGCTTCTCATTGAGGTGGCATGTCTGCACGGGCTCTAGATAGAGCCCAGGCTCAACAGTTGTGTCACATGAGCTTAGCTGCTCTGAGGCATGTAGGATCTTCCCAGACCAGGGCTTGAACCTGTGTCTTCTGCACTGGCAGGTGGCTTCTTTATCACTGAGCCACCAAGGAAGCCCCTTCAGCCATTCTTGTTAGCATCCTTATATTTGGGCAAAGAGGTCCTTGTGTTCATTACACAGCCCTACAACGTTTAGCCTAATATCAGTAGTCTTCTTGAATATTCGGAATTTCTGGGAAGCCACCTCAAATACTTTTAAAAAATATGTTGAATGCAAATAAACATTTCACATATTAGCTGTTTATTGAATTAAGATTCAGGCTATATTCCAAAGAGTGGTTTCTCTGGGAGTTGGAAATATGTGTGAACATTTTTTAAGATTTCTGACTTTTTTAATTGAGAATATTATTTTACAATAAGAAATTACATTATAATAATAGGTTACAGAAGTAGAAGAGTCCTTGATAGTTATTTTGTCTAGGCCTGTCACCATACACTTGAGGAAGATACCACCCAGAGTAGACATGCTTTACTTGATATCTGAGGATATATGCAAACATTCGCCACTGGTGAGGTTTTGTTCAGTATTTTCAATTAAATGTCAATGATAGCTTTATTCTCAAGAATAGAGGAGAACTTTGGCTTTCTAGCCATACTGTTTTTATCTCTTTCCTCTTCCCTAAACATGATAAATTAGCTCATCACTAAAGATAAACATATCTGCCATCAGTATTTGAACTTGGAGTATTCATGGTTCTATTGGAGTATTTGAATGAAAGAGCTTGGGTTAGTGTAGTAATTTGCTAGGGCTGTCATAACAAACTGGGTGGCTCAAAAAACAGAAATTTATTGTCTCGCAGTTTTGGTGCCTAGGAGTCTGGGATCAAGATGGTTGGTTACATCCATTGGTTTTGAGAGCAAATCTGTTTCATACCTTTCCCCTAGCTTCTGGTGGTTTGCTGACAATCTTTGGTGAAAACTTTGGCTTGTGAAAGCACCCCAGTCTCTGCCTTCATTTTCCCAAGGTGTCCTCTCTGTGTGCATATGTCTGTGTCCAAATTTTCCCTTTTTATGAGGACTTCTGGAGAAGGCGATGGCACCCCACTCCAGTACTCTTGCCTGGAAAATCCCATGGACGGGGGAGCCTGGTGGGCTGCAGTCCCTGGGGTCGTGAAGAGTCAGACACGACTGAGCGACTTCACTTTCACTTTTCACTTTCATGCATTGGAGAAGGAAATGGCAACCCACTCCAGTGTTCTTGCCTGGAGAATCCCAGGGATGGGGGAGCCTGGTGGGCTGCCGTCTATGGGGTTGCAAAGAGTCGGACACGACTGAAGCGACTTAGTAGCAGCTGCAGCAGCATATTGGATTGAGAGTCCAACCTACTAAAATATGACCTCATGATAACTAACTACATCTGCCATCACCTTATTTCCAAAGACATGTACTGGGCATTAGGAATTCAACATATAAATTTGGGAGGACACAATTCAACCTATAAAAGTTAGTATTACAGAAAATGTCATGGGATAAATGGATTGCAAAAACTGTTAGTGGCTGATCTCTTTTGAGGGATGAGATTTGGATCAAGATAGCTGTGAGGAGTTTGCCTGAAGTTTGGGCCTAGTTCTCAGGACGCCTGGGGATCAGTTTCTACTAGAGCATCCCCAAACCCTGGGCCAGTGTCTGCCTATGCATGCGTGCTCAGTCGGGTCCGACTCTTTGTGACCCCATGGACTGTAGCTCACCAGGCTCTTCTGTCCATGGGAATTCTCCAGGCAAGAATCCTGGAGTGGGTTACCATTTCCTCCTCTAGGGGATGTCTGTCTATGACCTCCTGGCAATTTTGTGGCCGCTATGCCTCAAGTCCAGACTACATTATTTGGGCGTCTCAAGCGAAGCACAGTATATCTGACTCCTTTAGTTTGTAAGAGGTAGATTGTGGTCATTTGGTGTGCTATTTTGGGGTACCAGAATGATGAATGAATTTATATTTTATTTTGACTAATTGGGAAAGTCTATCATGTCTAGAAATTTAAAAAGTAAAATGACTATTATGACAAAATGTTAATTAGTCTCAAAACTCCAAATAGCAAAATTTGATAATATTCCTCTCCCCTGAGTCCTCTTATTTCTAGAGAACAGGTCACCCTTCAAGACCGTGGCTGTGAAACTATTCAGAATAAGGAGAAAAATGAGCTATAGAGCTTAGCCTCAAAGTTTTCTAAATGCACAAAGCAAGAGAAGTAAATGAATACTTGTGTGCTAGAATTTGCTGAAATTTTCTGTTTTTCTATATTGCAGCATTCATCATTCTTATTTTATAGACAAATATGAACTACTTATAGTCAACATTGGAGACATGTATTTCCCATAAATAGATGCATAAATAAGTCTTTAAAAATGTTGTTATGAAGTTTTAAATGTTTTAGTGAATGCCTTTGAAATATTGAGATATATTCTTCCTGGCTGATTGAATATTATTCAGCTGGGAGTCATTCCTCCAACCAGATGGCTTGTGCTCCAGCCTAGCACTAACTTGGAGATGGTGACTTCAGGCACCAACCAAGAATCTGAACCATCACATCATGTAAGAGAATTAGCAGAAATTTTTCTCAGTGTGCCTTCAAAAGAGGAAACTAAGCAGACAGCCTTGTTAATTTAGCATATAGACTTGGAATACAGTACAACATCTATCATCTCATCAAAATTCAATTAAAATGTGGCTTACTGGCCAAAGAGAAGGAGCCAGTTTTCTCTCTCTCTTTCTGGGGAAGAGTTTTTGGAACAGCACTCATCCCTTAATGGTTCTTTTATTATGGGAGCCAATTTGAAAAAATAGTTTAAGTGTTTGAATGACTTCTTACATTAAAAATTAGAATTGTGCAGTTATATAATAGCTATTAATTTAAAGCATGCTGGTGTTAGCAACGGTGGGCAGGTAAGAAGGTTATTTTGAGGTTTTCTTTTTTAAAGCACTTCTAATCAATTTTAAAACTTTTTCGATCCTACAGGATCTTCTCTTATTTAGAGGGAATGTGTAGCTGCGAGTATCCACTTAGCCCAGATCCATTCCATGATTTTTTTTTTTAAAGTTATTTGCTAATACATACCAGACTTCACACAAGCAAACAGTAAGCCCACAGGTCCGGTAACAAGATTTGCTGTGTTAAATGCAATTGGGTCTCAAATTTTAAGCAGTTAAATGTCTTAATTTGTTCTTTTCTTCCTACCATAATATAATGAGGATAAACTTTGACACACCGCAGGTCTGCAAAGACAAGATTTCTCCTTGTTCATTGTTTCTCAAACCAATCTTCTTTCCTGAAATTTGATTTCCGAAGTGCCTTACAGTCCTTAAGCCAGGTGGTTGCAGTGAGTCCTCTTGGAACATCCATAATCATCTGAAATAAAAGTACTCTCTAGAAGACAGAAGCACTTAAGACAATCAAATGGGGCTAGTCACCAAGCAGAAATAGCTCTTTTAACTTTGCATTAACTCTGCCCTTTAGTCTACCCACCAACTGCACCCCAGGTTGCTGAAGGGAATCACCTTGGTTTGGAACTTAATAGTATGAATATCCTCTGGGTTAAGTACTTAATGTGTCCTCTTACACACACCATTCATTTTTCTGGTGCTTGGTTCACATGTTTTCAGCTGGAGGTTTGCCTTGTGACTTAAATAGGGAAAACTGCAGTGTGCTTTCCAAAGGACCCTTGAGAAACCTGTCTATAGAGGCCTCTCAACCCCAGGCTTTAAGATTTGAGTATTGAATATTGTAATTTTTTCCCATGGCAATTAGCCTTCCATCTCCAGGGAAGGGCAACTGAGGAGGTGATGTAGTTTTTAGAACATCAAAGGAATACAGTGTTAGATTTGGGGAGAAGGCCATGGATTTGGATTTGACTACATCTGGCCATCCGTTGGATCATAGAAAAAACAAGGGAATTCCAGAAAAACATCTACTTCTGCTTCACCGACTATGCTAAAGCCTTTAACTGTGTGGATCACAACAAACTACAGAAAATTCTTAAAGAGATGGGAATAACAGACTACCTTACATGTCTCCTGAGAAATCTGTATGCAGGTCAAGAAGCAATAGTTAGAATCAGACATGGAACAATGGACTGTTTCTAAACTGGGAAAGGAGTATGTCAAGGCTGTATATTGTCACCCTGCTTATTTAACTTACATCCAGAGTACATCATGCAAAATACTGGGCTAGATGAATCATAAGCTGGAGTAAAGATTACCGGGAGGAATATTAACAACCTCAGATATACGGATGATACCATTCTAACGGCAGAAAGCTAAGAGGAACTAAAGATCCTCCTGATGAAGGTGAAAGAGGAGTGTGAAAAAGCTGGCTTAAAGCACTACACTCAAAAAGCTAAGATTATGGCATCTGGTCCCATCAGTTCATGACAAAAAGATGGAGAAAAAGTGGAATCACTTTTCTCCAGAATCACTGTGGATGGTGACCACAGCCATGAAATTAAAAGACACATGCTCCTTGGAAGAAACACTATGACAAACCTAGACAGAATATTAAAAAGCAGAGACATCACCTTGCTGACAAAGGTCTGTATAGTTAAAGCTATAGTTTTCCCAGTAGACACGTACGAATGTGAGAGTTGGACCATAAAGAAGGCTGAGTGCCGAAGAATTGATGGTTTCGAACTGTGGTGCTGGAGAAGGCTCTTGAGAAATAGCAATGCTTTCCCTTGGACTGCAAGGAAATCAAACCAGTCAATCCTGAAGGAAATCAACCCTGAATATTCATTGGAAGGTCTGATGCAGAAGCTCCAAAACTTTGGCCATCTGATGCAAATAGCCCACTCATTGGAAAAGACCCTGATGCTGAGAAAGATTGAGGGCAGGAGGAGAAGGGGATGATAGAGGAGGAGATGGTTGGATGGCATCACCAACTCAATGGACATGAGTTTGAGCAAACTCTGGGAGGTAGTGAAGGACAGGGAAGCCTGGCATACTGCAGTCCATGCAGTCTCAAAGAGTTGGACCCGACTTAGTGACTGAAAAACACCACCACCTGGTCAATTTGTGTTTATTTGATTACTTTTAAACAAAATTGTGTTAGGACACATTTTTCCCTTTATTTGGTTAACATGAGAAGTAACTGGACTTCATTGTGTATGTGGTCCCTTATAAGGGCTTCCCAGGTGGCTCAGTGGTAAAGAATCTGCCTGCCAATCCAGGAGACACAAGAGATGCGGGTTTAATTCTCAGTTGGAAAGATCCCCTGGAGAAGGAAATGACAACCTGCTCCAGTATTCTTCTCTAGGAAACCCCATGACAGAGGAGCCTGGTGGGCTACAGTCCATGGGGTCGCAAAGAGTTGGACACGGCTCAGTGACTGAGCATGAACTGATGGGTCTCTTACAAACAGGCGAGCTGCCAAACCCTGTGAATTAAGCCAAATTTCTAGAATTTCTATGAAATGATAATAACCGCATTGACTTAAAAAGAGATTCAAACTTCTGCTTGTATTTGTTGTCCCCCTAAATGGGAAAGTCAGGAGACTAGTGTTGAAGAAAAATAAATAAGAAGGAAGGCAAATCCATTATATTAAAGGCAGGGAAGTTGTTACTAGGAAAAACTGTGGAACCTTTTAAAATTTTGACCTTAAAATAAGTCTCATAAAAAAGTGTTTCAACCCCAAGTACTACCAGGGATAGAATTGTAAGCAGCTATGTTCATTTTAATGTGATTTTATTGCTATGTCATAGCCTAATATATCTGCCTATATTAGGAAGCTTTCCATTCCAAGCAACCTAAAAGTCAGCTACTACTGGATTAAATAATAAAGAAATCTATAGGCATTGTGAAAAGGCAGTGGAGTGAGTTTCAGAACTGGTTCGTCTAGGGCTCACTGTGGACTGTTTCTTCTGATGTTTTTTTCTCTACATCTGCTGTCTACCATTGGGCTTCACCACGAGGCTGGGCCCCTTGATGTTGTAAGAGAGCTGTCAGTATAATTAGGTCCACATGTTTCCTCTTTCTTATCCATAAAAAGATAGAGTCCTTCCTTAACTATCTAACAGAAGTTCTGAGATTCATGCTGTTTGGACCATTCATTGGTTCAAACCTAGGTCACTTGAACCAATATCTATGGTGAGGGGGTGGATTATCCTGATCGATTATAACAGTAAGACTATCCTTGAAGCTGATGGAGGGGTTCACCCCACCTAAAAACATGGCTGCTGTGGAATCCATGCTGGGAAGGAGACAGGTATTTTGTTACAGATACTCTGGGAAACAGTGAATTCAAAGTGCCCATCCTTGAACTGTCTGTTATGATAGGCAGTAAAGGACACAACAGGAAGTTTATTTTTTTTCTTTATAATTTTCTATATTTTTGTTTTTGGCTTCACTGGTCTTTGTTGCTGCAGGGGCTACTCTCTGGTTGCTGTGCGCAGGCTTCTCACTGGAGTGGCTTCTTCTGTTTATAGCCGGGGCTCTAGGGCACGTGGCACGTGGGCTCCAGAGCACAGGCTCAAGCGTTGTGGCACACAGGCTTAGTTGCTCCTCGGTATGTGGGATCTTCCCGGATCAGGGACTGAACCTGCGTCTCCTGCACTGGCTGGCAGATTCTTTAACACTGAGCCACCGGGGAAGCCCACAGCAGTAAAGTGAAAGCTTGATGTTTTTTATTGAGGCCTATTTCTGAGAGATATTAGAGTGAGATTTTGAGGTTGCTCTACCGAGTCCCGTCATTTTTGTTACTCTTGCTTTCCTTCTATGAATCACTGATTCACACACTGGTTCAGGTCAAAGAGAATTCTTCAATTCTATACCAGAGGATGAAGATCAATGACACCGAAGCTGGGAACTTCCATAAGTGTTTTTCACAAACTACCAAAATGTTGTATTAAGTGATTTATTAAAGCAGAAGATACTTCCCTGTCTTACTTTTTTTTTTCCTTTTTACAAAGATAAACTAAGTTAGACAAGGGCACGTTTATCCCACTCAAAAGATTCCCCAAACATATATTGAATACTCTTGAATTTCCAAATGAGGTCATCTTTGGGTACAGAAGAAAATCTGGTTTAGTTGGTCAAATAGACAACTGATATCAGAATTTACAAGCATTCTTTTACCAGCTTTCTGAAAGGTGGTACATTCTTTTTTTTTTTTTTTAATATTTATTTATTTGGCTGCATTGGGTCTTAGTTGCTGCATTTGGGATCTTTTGTTGCAGCACTCAAACTCTCTAGTTGTGGCTTGTAGTCTTAGTTCCTCCACGTCATGTGGGATCTTAGTACTTTGACCAGAGATTAAACCATGTTCCCTGTATTGGCAGGTGAGATTCTTAACCACTGACTACCAGGGAAGTCCCCAAGGCAGCACAGTCTTTTTTTTTTTTTTTTTTTGGCTGTGCTGGCTTTTGGTTGCTTTGCGTGCGGCTTCCTCACCATGCAGTGAGTGGGGTCTACTCTGCCTTCCAGTGCTCGGGCTTCCCATTGCGGTGACTTCTCTTGCTGCAGAGCATGAGCTCTAGGCACATGGGCTCCAGTAGCTGCACCACACAGGCTTAGTAGTTGTGGCTCGTGGGGCTAGGCAAGGGTTCAGTGGTTCTGGTGCATGGGCTTCGGTGCTCTGTGGCATGTGGAATCTCTCCAGACCAGGGATCGAACCCATGTCCCCTGTATTGGCAAGGCAGATTCTTATCCACTGCACCACCAGGGAAGTTCTGGCACATTCTTTATTTAGTCAATCAGAATAGGTTGTCTGATATGCTTTTTCAATACTAACTCGTATTAGTTGCTTAGCCTCATCAGCTTAAGGTGATTATACACTTTCTAAGATTCCACCGGCCCTCTGAATGTGTGTTCATGGTGTAATGCTTCAGAACTTCGAATACTAGTTTTAGACCCTTTTTTTTTTTTTTGAAATAACTAGTTTTAGAGTTTTAGAGCTTGGGAGACGGTAGGAGAAAGACATGGTAGATATGGACATTATTTTTCCTTTAGTATTCAACCTCTTGACACCCCACAAACTTTTAGTCTTGCCCTGAGAAATGAGTACCCCAACCATATTCTCCACAGGGCTCCTAATGACAGCATTAATTTCCATTAGAAATTTCTCAGGAGGAACCTTGAATAAAGCGTGCTAATGAATTCCAGTTGTTTCCACAGTTGTCCAGGTTCCTATCTCACACAAGCCTCCGCTTCGGACTCTCATAGCCCCAGGCGTTTCACGCTTGGTTTTAGTGTTGTCATTCTTGTAGCTGCGTGTCATGAATTTTAAAATAGTCTAAGAATTAAAGAAAAATATCAGTATATTATCAAGATACTTGTGTGGTTTTCCAAATGTATTGCTTATTCAATCAATATTTTCCAAAGTGCCGGAGAATGTTTGGAAGAGTCTGAAATAACTTCTCGATGAAATATATTTAGGAAAATATGGGTTTTGTTGTTTGTTGTTCACTCGCTCAGTCGTGTCCAACTCTTTGTGACCCCATGGACTGCAGCACGCCAGGCTTCCCTGTTCTTCACTATCTCCTGGAGTTTGCTCAAACTCATGTCCATTGAATCGACGATGCCATCCAATCAACTCATCCTCTGTCACCCTCTTCTTCTTCTGCCCTCAATCTTCCCAGCATCAGAGTATTTTCCAATGAGTCAGCTCTTCACATCAGGTTGCCAAAGTAGTGCAGCTTCAGCTTCAGCATCAGTCCTACCAATGGATATTCAGGACTGATTTCCTTTAGGATTGACTGGTTTGATCTCCTTTCTGTCCAAGGGTGCCTCAAGAGTCTTCTCCAACACCACAATTTGAAAGCATCAATTCTTTGGTGCTCAGCCTTCTTATGGTCCAACTCTCACATCCGTATGTGACTACTGGAAAAACCATAGCCTTGACTAGATGGACCTTTGTTGGCAAAGTAATGTCTCTGCTTTTTAATATGCTGTCTGGGTTGGTCATAACTTTTCTTCCAAGGAGTGTCTTTTTATTTCATGGCTGCAGTCACCATCTGCAGTGATTTTGGAGGCCAAAAAAATAAAGTCTGCCACTGTTTCCACTGTTTCTCCGTCTATTTGCCATGACGCAATGGGACTGGATGCCATGATCTTTATTTTCTGAATGTTGAGCTTTAAGCCAACTTTTTCACTCTCCTGTTTCACTTTCATCAAGAGGCTCTTTAGTTCTTCTTCACTTTCTACCATAAGGGTGGTGTCATCTGCATATCTGAGGTTATTGATATTTCTCCCTGCAACCTTGATTCCATCCTGAGGTTCATCCAGCCCAGTATTTTGTATGTTGTACTCTGGATGTAAGTTAAATAAGCAGGGTGACGATTTACAGCCTTGACATACTCCTTTCCCAACAAACCAGTTTGTTGTTCCACGTCCGGTTCTAACTGTTGCTTCTTGACCTGCATACAGGTTTCTCAGGAGACATGTCAAGTAAAAGAAAGAAAGAAAGTGAAGTTGCTCAGTCGTGTCTGACTCTTTGCAACCCTGTAGACTGTAGCCCACCAGGCGCTTCCGTCCATGGGATTTTCCAGGCAAGAATACTGGAGTGGGTTGCCATTTCCTTCTCCAGGAGATCTTCCCGAGACAGGTCAGGTGGTCTGTTATTCCCATCTGTTGAAGAATTTTCCACAGTTTGTTGTGATCCGCACAAAGGCTTTAGTGTAGTTGGTGAAGCAGAAGTAGATGTTTTTCTGGAATTCCCTTGTTTTTTTGATGATCCACTGCATGTTGGCAATTTGAAATATGGGTTTAGCAAATTCAGATGAACTGCTGTGGAACTGTTCAGGTCTTTAATACGCATTCTTTATCTCCAAGAAAAGAATATTCAGTGCTTTCCACACATGTTTGACCGTGGAATCCTTTTCCTGAAGAATATTTCATGTAACACATTTCACTTTGTGAAATGCTCATCTGTGTCAAGTTGCCATGTTTTCTGAGAGTCTATCATCTGATTGCCTTTGCTGGTTTTTATTATTAGTCCCTAGGATTCTATTCTATGACAAAATCCAGTAAGGAAAGCTTTTTTTATAGTGCTAAAATTATTTAATAAGCAGAGAAGGAGGTTAAGAAAGGATTAACAAATTAAATAACACTATGTTCTAAAACTTTTTTCAACACCATATATTTGACATTTAAATAGAGAAAATTAGGGACAGGTTGGAAGGTCATTTAATTAAGAGATTTCAGGAATGCTCAGATATTTCTTCTTTTAAATATTTTTGTTTATTTTTTAATTGGAGGATAATTGCTTTACAGCCGTAAGGAAAGCTTTGCCATTTTTTTTTTTTTTTTCCAAAGAGAAGTAGGATGGAAAAAGGCCCAAAAGCTATTTTCTCAAGGAGAGCCTATTTGATTCAAAATCAGGAGCCTCTGATTCATCTTAATTGTTGTATTACTGAGGGCAGAGGACATTTGCCATTAACCTCTAGCTGGATCCTTTTTCCTGTCTTAAAGTACATGCTGCTATGTAAATACGAGGTCATAATAAACTTGGAAAGCAGCAACACAGTGGTTTTAAACAACTGACGTAAGTTTTACCGAAGCAGTCTTGCAACCCAGTTTAAGGCAAGAGTGAACGCTCCACACACAAACTGCAAATGGTGATGAGGATCTGGTGTCAGCTACAAGCTCCTATTAAGACCTGAGGCTGCCCCAGGGAAACAGAACTCTAATTATCTAGGTTAAGGTGCTACAGCTGAAAAGCTCACAGGCCACTCCCAGAGCAGCAACACAGTCACACAGGGATAGCCAGGCCTTGCCAAGATGCAATAGTCAGATGCATTCTCTCTGTATTCAAGCCTAGACTACATTTCATTGTAGATTTTTGGTAACTGAATAAATTCTAATAAACTGTCTTATTTGGTGTGGACGGTTTCCTTTGTATATTGTCTTATTTTTTTCACATTATAAAAACAATAGATGATCAGTATTGGCAAAACACAGAAATGAGCAGGTACAATAAAAACCATTCATAATCCCACTAATCAAAAATAACTATTGATATTTTGGTTTATGGACTTCCCTAGTGGCTCAGCTGGTAAAGAATTTACCTGCAGTACAGGAGACCCGGGTTTGATCCCTGGATTGGGAAGATCCCCTGGAGAAGGGAACGGCTATCCACTCCAGTATTCTGGCCTGGAGAATTCCATGGACTGTATAGTCCATGGATTAGCAAAGAGTCAGAGACGACTGAGTGAATTTATCTACTTCAATATTTTATTTCTTGACTTGGTACATATTTCCCTTGCAGGGTGCTCTGAGGCTATTTCTGAACTCTTTGTGACTCTAATACTGTAGGCTGGAATTTATTTTGGGGGCAGACTCTATTCTCGGAAGAGCTATACTGGTGAGACTAGCCAAAGAAATACAAGTTTAAGAAGATTTTTTTTTTCCTACTGTAGCCTTGAATATTGTAGAGTAATAATTCCACTCCTACAACTTGTACTGTATTCCTACTAACACATGGTAATCCCAGTGCTAATAGAAACTGCTAATTGAAAAGCAGAGACATTACTTTGCCAACAAAGGTCCGTCTAGTCAAGGCTATGGTTTTTCCAGTGGTCATGTATGGATGTGAGAGTTGGACTGTGAAGAAGGCTGAGCGCCGAAGAATTGATGCTTTTGAACTGTGGTGTTGGAGAAGACTCTTGAGAGTCCCTTGGACTGCAAGGAGATCCAACCAGTCCATTCTGGAGGAGCTCAGCCCTGGGATTTCTTTGGAGGGAATGATGCTGAAGCTGAAACTCCAGTACTTTGGCCACCTCATGCGAAGAGTTGACTCATTGGAAAAGACTCTGATGCTGGGAGGGATTGGGGGCAGGAGGAGAAGGGGACAACAGAGGATGAGATGGCTGGATGGCATCACTGACTTGATGAACATGAGTCTGGGTGAACTCTGGGAGTTGGTGATGGACAGGGAGGCCTGGCGTGCTGCGATTCATGGGGTCGCAAAGAGTCGGACACAACTGAGCAACTGAACTGAACTGAACATTTTCTGTACATTAGGATATGTCCTATTATAAACACAGTATCCTATTTAATTCTCACAATAACACTATGTGTTATGTGCTATTATCATCCCTGTTGTTCAGGTAAGGAAACCAAGGCACAGGGAGGATAAACAACTTGCCCAAGATCACAAGTAGTAAGTGGTAGAGCTGGGATTTGACTGTTGTATCTCCAGAGTCTGTCTTCCTTTTTTAGACTGAGATGTGAACTGAGGTGTTTAGCGAGGGAAAGGCTGCCTTGACTGTGGACTGAGTGTAACCCTGAGAAATCATTGTGAAATTAGGTGGTTTGATCCTGATTCCTCTAGCACTTTGGGATACAATGGTGTACTCTAAGGAGAAGGAGTGGGGGTGAAGGGAGGCGAAAGCATGAGAGAATGAAAGAGCAAAGTAGTTGAGAGATTCATGGGGTCGCAAAGAGTCAGACATGACTGAGTGACTGAACTGAACTGACTGAAGCTTAAATTTATTAAAACATAGGTGTCTTCTGTTAGCTGGTCTCTGAAGAATGAAAGAATAATGGATTATATTCATTCATTTGGGACTGAAGTATAAAAGAAATGATGAAACAGGCAAAAGTGGGTAAAGAAGGCTGGGGCAGTAGTTGAGCATGGAACGTGAAAAAGAAAAACCAGGACATGCTGAAGATCATCATAAATAAGTGAGGAGAGAGCCAGACTTCCTATAGTTCTGTAGGATGGGTCATGGATTTATATTTGGATATTATGGGACATCTCAATCCTGTAAGTGTCAAAAACTGGGCATATTTGAGTTACATGTACAATATAAAGCATTTGCTATATATTTTATTTATAAAACTTGAATCATAGTATATATAATTTGATATCAAGGCTTTTATATAGCATTTTATCTTGGATATTTTAATAATTTAAATTAAATGCTTTTGAAAATGCTATTTTTCAGTGACAGAATGTCATTATAAGGATACTGTAATTTTCACAACTATTTCCCTGTTGTTAGACATCTAGGATATTTTGCAATTTTTTTTTGCCTATAAAATAGCAGTGTGCAATAAGAATGCTCATTATCACCACTTACTAGACATCTTAATAGTAAAATAAGACATGAAAAAATGAAGACATAATTGGAAAGAGACGAAATTATTTTGGTGGTAGATGATTAACTACATAGAAAATCAAAGAGAAATGATAAAGTATTATAACTAATAAGAGAGTGCAGCAAAACTGCTGGGCCCAAAATTAACATTAAAGAAAATCAGTGATATTTCCGTATACTAACAATACCAATGAGAAAATTATAGTCTGTAAGTTCTATTTTGATTAAAATCCCAACAGGTATTTTACAGCTATTTCTAAAATTCATATGGAAGAGTAAAGGTCCCAAAACAGCCCAAGATAATTTTGAGAAAGGAGGAAATTTTCCCTTTCAGATATCAAGGCTTGATATATAATAATTAAAACAATGTGATATTGGTGTAGGGATAGACAAATAGACCAAAGGGATGAAGTAAATGTCCAGAAACAGACTCTGAGTACTGCAAGACAGTCTCTCACAGAAGTAACATTACAAATCAGCAGAAAAAGGATGAGATATCTGGTAAGTTTTGTTATTGTTGTTTGGTCGCTAAGTTGTGTCTGACTCTTGTGACCCCATGGACTGTAGCCCACCAGGCTCCTTTGTCCATGGGATTTCCCAGGCTAGAATACTGGACTAGGTTGCCATTTCCTTCTGCAGGGAATCTTCCCAACCCAGGGATTGAACCCACATCTGCATTATAGGTAGTTTCTTTACCACCGAGCCACCGGGGGAAGCCCGTAGCTCACTTGATACAGATCTAACTGTGAAATTCAAAACTTTAAAAAATTTTGAGAGAGTACGTAGCAGAATACCTTTATAGAATTGGAGTAGAGAACGATTTCTTTTCTCTTTTACTTTTTGGCCATGCCATGCAGTACGTGGTATCTTAATTCTGCGACCAGGGATGGGACCCACACCCCCGAAGTGGTGGAGTAGTCTTAACCACTGGACTGCAAGGGAAGTCCCAGGGAAGGATTTCTTAAACAGAAGCTCCAGAAGCACAAAACATACACAAATGTTCATATACTTACTGTGATAAGATTAAAAACTGAGAGTTGAAAGACAAAGTTGAAAAGACAAGCCGCAGATTGAAACATTTGCAATGCATGTGATTAACAAAGGATTTAGGATCTAGAATATTTACAAAATCCTTAAGAAGCAATAAAGACAAAAGAAAAACAATTAACAAGGAAATTGGCAAAGGAAATGAACAGGTAATTCACGCAAGTGAAACTGGACTGTTCAATAAAGATACGATAATATGCTCAGCCTCTTCAGTAGTCTGCTGCTGCTGCTAAGTCACTTCAGTCGTGTCCGACTCTGTGCGACCCCATAGACGGCAGCCCACCAGTAGTCAGGGGGATGCAAATGAAGGCAATGAAATACCATCTCCCTTCCCTGGTGGCTCAGACAGTAAAGAATCTGCCTGCAATACAGTAGACTAAGGTTTGATCCCTGGGTCAGGAAGATCCCCCGGAGTAGGAAATGGCAACTCACTTCAGTATTTTTGCCTGGAGAATTCCATGGACTGAGAAGGCTGGCGGGCCACAGTCCATGTGGTCAAAAAGAGTCAGACACAGCAACTAACACTTTTTATTAGAAAAGTAAAAATTAACAAGTCTGACACAGAGAATTTTGGGTGTAATGGGGGAAATAGAATCTTCTATACACTGTTGTCAGGTTATTTGGAATAATCACCTAGGAAGCAGTTTAGGAAGAAGTAATATCTTGTAAGGCTGAAGGTACTTATAACAAAACAGAACTTATTAATAGATAATTAAAAATAAAAAGGCAATCAAGTTATTACTTCTAGTATGCCCTCCCTGACAGCATTCCCTTTGGACTCCAAATCTTGAATTTTATTTACATTATTACTTTTCTTTCTTTTTTTTTTTTTTTAATCTTATGTACCTTCAGAGACTATAGTAGTAATATAGTCACTAAGTCGTGTCCAACTCTTGCGACCCCAGGGATTGTACCTGCCAGGCTCCTCTGTCCTTGGAATTTCCCAGGTGAGACTACTAGAGTGGGTTGCCGTGTCCTTCTCCAGAGGATTGAGCCTAGGTCTCCTGCATTACAGGAGGTCTTCCTGCATGGCAGGTGGATTCTTTATCGGACTGAGCCACCAGGGAAGTCCCACAGAGACTATAGTCCTTCATTTTTTTATTATCTCTGGACTTCATAATATACCATAATGTATGTAATCTTTGGTATCTTGCTATTTTAACCTAATGTTATGTTTTCTCAGATTCATCCAAATACATGCATGTACTCTGTGGCTCGCTCATTTTTCACTGCTAAGATGAAATACTATAATTTATACAAGCAGTGCTGTGAGGGACATTCTTGAACTTATCCCATGGACGTCTGTGAGGGTTTCTTGAGCTTATCTCGAGTTTAGGCTAGAGTGAAACTTTACATCAATGTTCTAGAAGTGAAACTGCGACATCAGTGAGCTTCATCAACTTCACTAGATAAAGCAGAATTGTTTACCAATATACATTATCATCAGCAACGTGAGTTCCCATTCCCCACATCCTCACTAACACTTGATACCATCAACGTTTAAATTTTAAATTTTTATTAGTCTCACAGGTATACAGTGGCATCTCATAATGGTTTTAATTTCCATTTCTTTCCGAATAAAATTGAATATATTTTTGCTGTTTTTTTTTTCTTTGTTGTTGTTGTTATTCATGTTTCTTGTGAAAAGCCTATTCATGTCTTTGGTCCATTAAAAAAATTTTTTGTTTTAATTTATTTTTAATTGAAATATAATTGCTTTACAGTATTGCATTGGTTTCTACCAGTTGAACCAGTCTTATTTTGGAGTTCTTTATGTAGTTTGTATGCTAATTCTTGGTTGGTTGTATGTGTGACAAAAAACTCCCCTTGATTTCTAGCTTCTTTTTAAACTATTTTCTCAATACAGAAGTTTTTAATTCTTAATACAATTGAGGACTTTATTTGGGGTGGGGCTAGGGAGAGCCTCATCTTTTAAAATTTGCATTTCTTTGATCACAAGGTTGAACTGTTTTTCATGTTTGTTGGCCATTTGCATTTATTTTTGGTCAGCTTTTTTATATCCTTTTGCCCATTTTCTATTGACTTGTAAATGACTTCATATGTTAAGGATATTAATGCTTTGTCATATCTGTTGGGAATATTTTTCCTAGTTTCTTATTACTTATAGATTTTCCTTAAAATTCTCTGTCAGTCAGTTCAGTTGCTCAGTCGTGTCCAACTCTTTGTGACCCCATGAATCGCAGCATGCCAGGCCTCCCTGTCCATCACCAGCTCCCGGAGTTCACTCAAACTCATGTCCATCGAGTCAGTGATGCCATCCAGCCATCTCATCCTCTGTTGTCCCCTTTTCCTCCTGCCCCCAATCCCTCCCAGCATCAGAGTCTTTTCCAATGAGTCAATTCTTTTCATGAGGTGGCCAAAGTACTGGACTTTCAGCTTTAGCATCATTCCTTCCAATGAACACCCAAGACTGATCTCCTTTACGATGGACTGGTTGGATCTCTTTGCAGTCCAAGGGACTCTCAAGAGTCTTCTCCAACACCTCAGTTCAAAAGCATCAATTCTTCAGTGCTCAGCTATCTTCACAGTCCAACTCTCACATCCATACATGACCACAGGAAAAACCATAGACTTGACTAGACGGACCTTTGTTGGCAAAGTAATGTCTCTTTTGAATGATAGCTTTTGAATATGCTGTCTAGGTTGGGCATAACGTTTCTTCCAAGGAGTAAGTGTTTTTTAATTTCATAGCTTCAATCACAATCTGCAGTGATTTTGGAGCCCAAAAAAATAAAGTCTGCCACTGTTTCCATTGTTTCCCCATCTATTTCCCATGAAGTGATGGGACCAGATGCCATGATCTTAGTTTTCTGAATGTTGAGCTTTAAGCCAACTTTTTCACTCTCCTCTTTCACTTTCATCAATCAAATTATCTGTATTGAGTATATATTTAAATATATTTAAACCTATCATTCATCCTTTTACTATTTTTCTTTGTTTTTCAGACTTGACAAAAATTAATTCATCTGAAGTTAATTTTGTTACGAAGAGATGACAAAAATCAACTGTCTCTCCTTTTTCCACTGATTTGTGATATCAGTATTATATACTAAAATTTTTACGTTTATTTGGGTCTGTTTCTGGGCCATATACTTTATTTACTATGTTAATTACAATTAGTTTATCCATTCTTGCCCAAGATACCTACTTTGTTTATTGTTCTCTTTCTAGTAAAGTTTACCATTTGGTAAGGCAAATTTGATCCTTGAATTATCTCAGAACAGGCATTCTCCATGTCTCCGATCAAATATTTTGCTTGTTTCCCAGAGTGTTAGCATACAAATAAGATGCAACTTCTGAATTTTCAAATTGTTAGAAAACATAAAATACTTTCATCACAACTTTTCATGGATTCAGGAAGAATGTTGAAGGTTCCAAGATCAGAGCTTGGGATGGTAATTGCCGGGGTCCAGCCCCGGCTGATCCAGGGTATTCGAAGCGGGGACGGCGTCGGCGACTTATTTAATTATTTATTCATCAAAGATATAAAGAGTAATAGAATAAGGATAGCTCAGTGAGGAAATTCAGTGGAGAAAAGCGGCTGAAATAAGGATAGCTCAGTAGGAAAATTCAGTGGAGAAAAGCGGCTGAAATAAGGATAGCTCAGTAGGAAAATTCAGTGGAGAAAAGAAGCTGAGTGGCTTGGTTTACGCAGAAAATCAATATAACCCGTGACACCAGGTTAGCTCTGACCACGGAGGCCGCAGGCGCCCTCTCGAATAGCGGAAGGTGCCCCACCTTAGACACCTTCTCGAGTGGGTCTTAGAAGCCCAGGCAAATAAATGGTCGCAGAGGACATCCACGCTCCAGATGGACGCTCAGCCGGAAGTTAAAGGGAAGAATGACATGGGGAGACCAAGTTTCAGTGAACAAGGCCCGCACTTTATTTTCCAAAGTAGTTTTTATACCTTAAGTTATGCATAGAGGATAATGGGGGAAGGGGTAGAGTCATGCAGCAAGCCAGGCTTTTTTCCTGTAAACTTATCATATGCAAAAGTTCAGGTGATAGACATCATCTTCTGGCCAGGAGGCCTGTTAACATTTTAAGAAACTTATCTTTCTCTAAAGGTGATTATTCCAAAGTCAGGCGCCAGCCTTCCAAAAAAGCATTGGACAAAGCTGCATTTTACATTTCTATACATCCATTATATCAATCAATACACTGCCAAGGACACAGTAGGTAAGGAGTATGGAGACTTAGCAGCAAACATTGGCCCAACAAGTGAAAAACCCTTCACCAATACATTTTCTAATCAATCTTTTAACTACTCAAAGGAATCTGTGTTTAGGCAGTTTAGAACATCTCCTGCCTCTCACAGTTGGGAGGCTCTGAACAATCACATGTGGCCGGAAAAACCTATTCAGGCAGGCTAGAGGATTTCCAAAGGAGTTTGTAGGTTAAACACTGTCACACCCAGGAATTATTAACTGGAGCTGTAAGCTAACTCTCTTTTCAGAGAGAGGTAGTGGGAGACAGCCCCCCGTAAAGTCAGAGGTGTAGGTGAAAGCACAAAGCAGAAAGTAGGCAGACTCTGGTTTTGGGGGTAGATGCTCGAGAATTTCCAGGGGGACTCCTGAGGCTCGATCCCGCCTTTGCGTATGCCGAGCCTCCTTCCTCATGACCTTTGTCATGGGCGGAGTGCCCACGCTGGCTCCCGGAAGTGATAGAATTCCAGTTGAGCTATTCCAGATCCTCACTCAATATGCAATATGCCGGCTCCCAGCAGGTAATTAATACTGAACTATTGAGAGTGATCAATGCAAAGAAATAGAGGAAAACAATAGAATGGGAAAGACTAGAGATCTCTTCAAGAAAATTAGATACCAAGGGAACATTTCATGCAAAGATGAGCACAATAAAGGACAGAAATGGTATGGACCTAACAGAAGCAGAAGATATTAAGAAGAAGTGGCAAGAATACACAGAAGAACTATATAAAAAAGATCTTCATGACCCATATAACCGCGATGATGTGGTCACTCACCCAGAGCCAGACATCCTGGAATGCGAAGTCAAGTGGGCCTTAGGAAGCATCACTATGAACAAAGCTAGTGGAGGTGATGGAATCCCAGTTGAGCTATTTCAAATCCTAAAAGATGATGCTGTGAAAGTGCTGCACTCAATATGCCAGCAAATCTGGAAAATGCAGCAGTGGCCACAGGGCTGGAAAAGGTCAGTTTTCATTCCAATCCCAAAGAAAGGCAATGCCAAAGAATGTACAAACTACTGCATAATTGCACCATCTCACACTCTAGCAAAGTAATGCTCAGAATTCTCCAAGCCAGGTTTCAACAGTATGTGAACCATGAACTTCCTAATGTTCAAGTTGGATTTAGAAAAGGCAGAGGAACCAGAGGTCAAATTGCCAACATCTGCTGCGTCATACAAAAAGCAAGAGAGTTCCAGAAAAAATCTACTCTTGCTTTATTGACTATGCCAAAGCCTTTGACTGTGTGGATCACAACAAACTGGAAAATTCTGACAGAGATGGGAATACGAGACCACCTGACCTGCCTCCTGAGAAATCTGTATGCAGGTCAAGAAGCAACAGTTAGAACTGGACATGGAACAACAGACTGATTCCAGATTGGGAAAGGAGTATGTCAAAGCTGTATATTATCACCCTGCTTATTTAACTTACATGCAGAGTACATCATGTTAAATGCCAGGCTGGATGAAGCACAAGCCAGAATCAAGATGGCAGGGAGAAATATCAATAACCTCAGATATACAGATGATACTATACTTATGGCAGAAAGCAAAGAACTAGAGAGACTCTTGACGAAAGTGAAACAGAAGAGTGAAAAAGTTGGCTTAAAACTCAACATTCAAAAAATGAAGATCATGGCATCCAGTCCCATCACTTCACGGCAAATAGATGGGGAAACAGTGGCTGACTTTATTTTTCTGGGCTCCAAAATCACTGCAGATGGTGACTGCAGCCATGAAATTAAAAGACGCTTACTCCTTGGAAGGAAAGTTATGACCAACCTAGACAGCATATTAAAACGCAGAGACATTACTTTGCCAACAAAGGTCCATCTAGTCAAAGCTATGGTTTTTCCAGTAGTTATGTATGGATGTGAGAGTTGGACTATAAAGACAGTTGAGCACCAAAGAATTGATGCTTTTGAACTGTGGTGTTGGAGAAGACAAGCATCAGGGTCTTTTCCAATAAGTCTATTCTAGAATATCCATCCTCTTAAGAAATCACATGTTAATGAATCAGCAAGCTTTAAAAAAATTTTTTTTAAATGCATCACTTACCTATTAGCCACTTGCCCTAATAAAAGTTCAATGGAGTGCCTGGGGGCTGTAACAACAGGAGACAGAAACCAGAGTCGAGCAGCCATGCATTGCAGACAATTCCAACGCCCCTCTCCACCTTAGCAAAGTGAGGTTGAAGGCAGCCAGCAAAGGCATGGAGCCTGATTCCTCTTGCCTGAGGGCCGTGGTAGCACCACTGACTTGGTTTCCCACCCCCTCCTTCACCCAACATAAGGTCCGTGCCGGCAAGGACAGCCCCTCAGTCCTGGTAGTGGAAAGGTGTGAACAAGGAAGATAAGCAAACTAGGGAGCTGTAGCTTCTGAAATCCACATCATGACTCAAAAAAAAAAAAAAAAAGACGGGGGTGGGGGGAACCTCTGCACAGTCAGAGGAACAGGAAACTCAGTCCTTACAGGAATTTTCACACATGGTCCTAAACGTAGAAAGCAATATAAAGGATATGAGCCTGCAATCCCACTCCTGGGCATCTACCTAGAGAAAAACATTGAAAAGATACGTGCATCCCCAATGTTCACAGCAGTACTATTTATAACAGGCAAGACATGGAAACAGCCTAAGTGTCCATCGACAGAGGAATCGACAAATAATATGTGTGTGCATGCGTGTATATATGTACACACACACACACATATACATACACATGGTGGACTATTAGTCATAAAAAAGAATGAAATAATGCCACTTCCAGCAACATGGATGGACCTAGAAATTATCATACTAAATGAAGTAAGCAAAATAAGACAAATACCATATATCACTGATATGCAGAATCTAAGCTTTTGAACTGTGGTGTTGGAGAAGACTCTTGAGAGTGAGTCCCTTGGACTGCAAGGAGATCCAACCAGTCCATCCTAAAGGAGATCAGTCCTGGGTGTTCATTGGAAGGACTGATACTGAAGCTGAAACTCCAATGCTTTGGCCACCTAATATGAAGAGCTGACTCTTTTGAAAAGACCCTGATGCTGGGAAAGGTTGAGGGTGGGAGGAGAAGGGGACAACAGAGGATGAGATAGTTGAATGGCATCAGCGACTCAATGGACATGAGTCTGAGTAAGCTCCGGGAGTTGGTGATGGACAGGGAAGCCTGACGTGTTGCAGTCCATGGGGTCACAAAGAGTCGGACATGACTGAGCAACTGAGCTGAACTGATTGAGTGAGGGTATAATGCCTGGTGCCATGTTTAATAGGGGCTTCCTATAGTTTTACTTCACTCACTTTCAGCCAAGATATTTTCTTTTTTTCTTTCCTTCTTTTTGGTAGCACTTTGCAGCTTGCAGTATCTTAGTTCCCCAACCAGGATCAAACCCAGGCCCCCAGCAGTGAAACCCCCATGGCCGAACCACTGGACTGTGGGAGAATTCCTCAGCCAAGGTATTTTCTAAATCAACAGGGCCTGTTGTGATAATTCTCTCTCTCCTTGGTGGACAGTGAAGAAAACATGGACAATGTCACTATCCATGCTGAAAAAATGAAGGCCTTGATTCATGTAGGAATGAATTTGTTTGTGGCGATAAAGAAATTAATGTGCTGGGCCCTCAGCATCTTCTCCCTATCAGAATGGTTAGAATGGGGCTTTTCTTTTGTTCAGGTCTTGGCTATTGTGTTTGAGAAAGTGGAAGTCCAGTTTCACAACACAAAAGTTGGGTTGGACAAATATGGTGGACAGCTTCCTGTCCAGCAAAGACTGAAGTGTCCAAGGGGACGTCAAAGGGACAGCTCTCCTCTTTCACCCCAGAGTAAGAAGGCAAACTCCAAGGGTAAAAAATGGGATACTAAATCTATTTCAGTATTTTATAAGTGTAAGTTTACTATAAAAAGATAGTTCTAGTCTCTGAGTGCACATTGAACTCTGTGAAGTCTGGCTATGCTCAGGGGTCCTCCTGGTTTGTCTCATGTGGGTCCCAGACATGAGAGTCAGGCACAGTGGACTAGGAGCTTCACCTAATCACTCCTGACTGGAGCCAGTTGGTGAAACACACAATTATGTAAAATCTTATATTCATCTAGAATAACTCACTTATTCCTCTATATGTCTATTCCTTATCTATAAACAGGGAAGCATACTTTCATCTTCTCACATGCCAGAATTTGCTTTTTGATAAATAAAACAGTGCTTGCAAAAGTACAGTTGAGAAAATGGTGCTAAACAAGTTTAGAAAAAATTCTACTTTGTATATTTGCACTCTTCTGTCCTTCTGAGTCATTCAGAAGGAAGGAAGGGAAGGGCGTGGTTCTGCAAAATGCTGAACACGGATGCTTGTAGCATAGCATGCTTTGATGACAATACACGAATAATGCTCAAAGTGTCATGAATTGTAGCCATACCACCTGCTGATCAATGGATCTGTTAGCTTCTTTGAATGACTCAAGATACTCCAAAAGCAAAAACTCTGATGGCAAACCTTGATGTATAGATCAAATGAAATGACTCACAGCAGATCAAGTTAGCAGCTGATAGAAAAGCAAAGGTTTTAGCTACATGTTGTGGACTGGTAGGCTGAGAACAAAATTGAACTTGTGGGTACAGTTTGTGGAGTGACACAATTTTGGTTGGCACTGTGCTTGAAAATGTTTTGAATTGCTGTCAACATTTAAAAGGCTGGGGGTTTCACACAAAAACAATTGGTTAGAGCCCAATAGCTGCTTTTTCCTTTAGACAGAACTGTTCTATTCTTTTCTCCCCACTGTGTACCAGTGCCAATGTTTATTATCATTATTTAAAAAAATTTTATTGAAGTATAGTTAATTTACAACGCTGTGTTAATTTCAGGTATACAGCAAAGTGACTCAGTGTCGGGAGCAGGAGCTCCGCCCGTGGCAAAGATCATGAGGAAGGAGGCTCGGCATACGCAAAGGTGGGATCGAGCCTCAGGAGTCCCCCTGGAAATTCTCGAGCATCTACCCTCAAAACCAGAGTCTGCCTACTTTCTGCTTTGTGCTCTCACCTACACCTCTGACTTTACAGGGGGCTGTCCCCCACTACCTCTCTCTGAAAAAAGAGTTAACTTACAACTCCAGTTAATAATTCCTGGGTGTGACAGTGTTTCAATCTACAAACTCCTTTGGAAGTCCTCTAGCCTGCCTGAAAAGGTTTTTCCGGCCACATGTGATTGTTCAGAGCCTCCCAACTGTGAGAGGCATGAGATGTTCTAAACTGTCTAAATACAGATTCCTTTGAGCAGTTAAAAGATTGATTAAAATTGTATTGGTGAAGGGTTTTTCACTTCTTGGGCCAATGTTTGCTGCTAAGTCTCCATATCCCTTACCTGCTGTGTCCCTGGCAGTGTATTGATTAATATAATTGGTGTAAGTAGTAGCTTTAATGTTTGTAACCTTGGACCCTTGAGTTAATTCTTTTTCTTGTTATAGCCCACCACACCTTTGCTCTGTAGGAATGCAACTTTATCTAATGCTTTTGGAGGGTGGTGCCTGACTAATCACCTTTAGAGAAAAATAAGTTTTCTGAAGAAAGGGTCTTAAAATGTTAACAGGCCTCCAGGCCAGAAGATGATGCAAATCACCTAAACTTTTGCATATGATAAGTTTGCAGGAAGAAAGCCTGGCTTACTGCATGACTCTACCCCTTCTCCCATTATCCTCTATGCATAACTTAAGGTATAAAAATTACTTTGGAAAATAAAGTGCAGGCCTTGTTCACCGAAGCTTGGTCTCCCCATGTTGTTCTTTCTCTCACCTTCTGGCTGAATTATTCAGCCTCTTTTCTCCACTAAATTTTCTCACTGAGCTATCCTTATTTAACCACTTTTAATATCTTTAATTAACATTTAAATAAGCTGTTGTTTCCTGATCGCCGATGCCGTCTCCCCTTCGAATTCCCTGGATCCACCGGGGCTGGACCCGAGCAACTCAGTTATACATATATTCTTTTTCGTATTATTTTCCATTATGGTTTATCACAGGATATTGAATCTAGTTCTCTATGCTATACAGTAGGACCTTGCTGTTCATCCACCTTATATATACTAGTTTGCATTTGCTAATCTCAGTTTCCAATTCTTCACCACTGGCAACCACATATGTGTCCTCCAAGTCTGTGAGTCTGTTTCTGTTTGTAGATATGTTCATTTGTCAGACAGAACTGTGCATGTTTTCAGTTTGCATAGTCTACACCACTCTCTTAATATCATCCTCTTCTTGTTCTCATTTACAATGCCTAACTGGTCCCTCCAGTCATTTGAATTTGTAACCCCTGACTTAGATAATGCTGAAGGATGAGGAGAGATTCTCTGTGGTCCAGATTTGGGCCCTAAAAAGAAGTCCTAAGGTCTTAAAGAAAGTCAATAGAAAAAAAAGCTAGTTCAATATTATCCTAGATAAAAATATTTTTATTTTAATAAAGACATTGCTCATAGATCATATGTTAGAATAACAGTCTTTTGTCTTGAATTGCTTTATAGCTGAATAAGCTTTCACTTACATAACAATGGATATATTAAACTATTCTGGTAGTTTCTAAACTTCTCTTCTAAAGGCAAAGAATTCACTTTTCTATGAAAAGAGCAGCAACTACTAATTCATATCCAACTTTGCCAAAAAAAAGCAGAATACAACTTGCAATGACAATTAGAATACTGTATCTTAAAATGATGGAAACTTTCAAGGAATTTGATTGCTATTGTCACCACCTACAGATTTGAGATACATGTATATTTTGGAAAGTTAACAGTATCAGCAGAATGCCACTGTTTCAAAGCATATTCCTTGACTCAACAATGGAGAGAAAAGTCCTCTGTGAACAGACTGTGTGTTTACAGTGAGAGCGAGCACTGGGACAGTGCTGGAAAAAGCAGCAGAATATAGCAACTTCAAAGGGTTTGATGTGGTTTTCTCTAGCCAGTACTGGAGGTTAACCATCATTTGGTTGTTCAGACAATTTCCACTGGCACTCACGTGGCCTCTCCTGGTTATTGTTCATCTCATCTCAAGGAGTTTGAATCCTTCAATGGAAGGCAATTCCTTAGTGACAGCTACAATCAATCCCTGGGTCGGGAAGATCCCCTAGGGCAGGGCATGGAACCCACTTCAGTATTCCTGCCTGGAGAATCCCATGGACAGAGGAGCCTGGCAGGCTGTGGTCCATAGGGTCATAAAGAGTCGGACATGACTGAAGTGACTTAGCACGCACAGTCAGCTGGTAAGTTTGATTTGCCTTAAATAGCTGACCTCAAGATGCATCAATATACATATGCAAATCTGCATCATTGCTATCATCTGACTGTGTAATTATGGACCAAAAGCTGTAAAAGAGAGCTTGATTGTCTCTTCCCCAAGTAAGAAAATTGACTCCCCGCCCCTCAAAAAAAATCAGTGAAATACAAAATTAATTTGAGTATTTTATTTATAAATGTACATTTACTATAAAAGCTGTTGCGTTTTAGACAACTTTATTTTATTTTTTTTACTATTTCTCAGAGTCATTTTAGAATAAATATTTTAAATGAAGGTTAGTGTAACTGATACAGAACATTGGCCCACCCAGAATAGTAACATCTTTTGGACGGACTCACATATGAGGTGGATCATTTCAGCTTGTTAAGTCTTACATTGTGTATAGATAACTATAGTAGGTATTGCATTAATAACACTACACAGAAAGAATGAACACATGTCATGAAAGTTTGCACATGAAAAACAGAGTTACCCACTTTTTTTTTCTTAAGAAAGAAGAGACTAGCTTTTGAAGTATAAGAAAAAAAAGATATACTTCCTCAGGAACAATAAATCACTCACTTGCCTCATCTGTTTTTTAAACAAACACATTTACATTGTAGCTCAACGGAGCACAGCATTTTTTTTCCTGGGATCTCAGAGATTATTTGAAAAGAAATAGATCATACTCATTATGCTGCATTGGAAAAAACAAGATCTAGTCTGCCCGAGCTGCCATGTAACAGACTCCAAATGAAATATAAATCAAATATAAATAGAAACAGTTGGCAATTAGAATTTAGAAAATGTTGGAGATTATTCTGTGCTGGTGACTATTGTTCATTATGGAAAAGCACATTTCGCAGTTGGAGAATGGGGCTTTATTTTTCTTGACTTGATTCTAGCTTCAATACATGTACAATGAGTCTCACTAAGAAATATGTATAAATGGGTTTGTGAAACCAGAAGAGAATGTGCAATATCCATATAATCCTTACATAATGGATGGAGTTCCACATGTAAAAAGTATTCTATAAAAATCGGTTATGAATGATTCTATTGTACATGTTTTGTGCATTATTGGTGGTAAAGTACTCTTCTAATATCATGCAAAGTGCAAACATCCATATTATCAAAATACTTAATAAAACATGCAGGTGGTTAATCAAAATATTGGACTTAATCTGTACATTTTCAAAATGTTTTCAATTCTTCTTTTTCTTTTTTTTTTAAACTTTTCCCCCCTGTAAAGCAGCCAACACCTCCATGAGAAGTCTTGAGAACTTGGAAGTGACTTCATCTCTCTCCAATGTACTGCATCCATAATTCATCACTATGTGCAACAGCTTTGCATTTTCTAAGGCACAATTTTTAATGAAATGATGTGTAAATTTCAATCTAACAACAGCTCGTCCAAATAACAAAATGGCCAAACTATCTCCAGTGGCTGAGGAAATTTCTGCACTTACATGGAACCCGCATGCAGAGAACTGTCTAGCATGTAAATAAATAATTGCTAGCCATACTCAATAAGACAGAGAAAAAAAATTATTGCTTACATAACAGAAAAACATCTACTTGATCTCCTTTTATGACTACGTTAACCTATTAGGAGTATATCCAGAGTCTACCTTCACAAAATGTCATCTGTCATCTTCACTTATTTGCCATCATTTTAAGGCAGAATAAATAGTCCCCCTTTCCCCAGTCTTCAGGAAAACAGCCTGAAGATCTAAAATGGGATGCTTTTTAATAACTTGATTCCTTTCTTGGCCAGATGAAACTCATCACACAGGGCAAAAAAATAAGCCAGCCCTCCACAAGAGTTCCTTGCTAAACTTCTCCATGAGCAAGGTCCAGAATTCTGGGTTCTGGAGTTCCAGAAGTCAAGAGAGTTGGTGATGGATGGCGTGGAGGAGAGCAGGCAGGGATCCAGTGGGGTGGGCAGGGGACGATGTGAGTGGTAGGTGCTTGCTGATCACACACGAGTGGCTTCTCACATTGTATGTCATTGGATTCTATTAGGATGGATTCAGTGCTTCTCTTTAGCCACCTGGGCTTCAGGCCCCAAGGAGAAGGTGCAGGCAAGGGTGAGCAGGGTCACACCTAGCGATGGACTGATCTCGACGACAGCTTCCATATGTCCCACACTGAGCCTTTTATTGAATCTAGAGCATGAAGAGAAGCAAGCCACAAAGCTCTCTTGGCTATCACTGACCCACCACTCTTTGGAAGATTAAACTTCCTCACAGATTTTGGTAGTAACTTTGGAAATAATGACTGAATTATGTCCCTCTGGTTTCTTCCTACCCTTGGGCAATGTCCCAGAGTGTAAACCTAGCCAATATTACAAGGGTTCTCTCTATTCGATGGTTCGGCCTATATCAATGGCATAATTTCCAAAGGACACAGAATCTAATACTAACGGTGCAATAATTTATTGGTATGACTTCCACCTCAAAAGGTAAGTAACACAAATGTTTCAAGATTACAGTATATATTATCAGCCTAGTGACTTTGCAGTAAAAACAAGTTATAGCTCAGAGCTAGATGGTGTGATTTTTAGTTTCTGAAATGCATTAATTGTATGCTCCTGACTCAGAAGACCATGTGTCTCAAATTGGCATGTCCTGCATTTTCTGCAGCTCAATTCTGTAAACATAAAATGATTAATTCCTAGAAATGCTAAAAAAAAAAACAAAAAAACCAAACAGGTTTATTGCATCATTTATCTCATTAACTCCCCAAAAAGAGAATAACATATTTTAAACCATAAGCCTGTTTGACCATGCTAAGACCTTTTCTTTTTGAACTATTCAGGATCATTACAATTCAATATTCTTTGTATATACTGTGCAAATGCCAAAAAAAAAAAAAAAAAAGGAAAGGAAACCAGGAAAAACACGAACACTGTGCTACAAAAGAACAGATACCATCTTTTAAAATAGCCTTTCAGAAATCAGATGAATGCTGTGGAGCCCCTGAACTTGGGATTTTGTTAAACAACTGCCAGGGGACACCCTCAGTAAGGAAATGGTGAGTGATCTGGAAGCTTGAAAACCACGTCACAACGTTGTGGGCTGGCCAGCACCTGGCATGAAGAAAACAGAGCAACACTTGGTTACAGAAGTCAACCATTCTGGATTTAGATGTTTAAACACTTCTGAAATTAGTAATGACCATTGCCAACATCTCTTCCTTCTAGGGAGGGGAAATCTGTCCCGCCATGCCACTTGGAGTGTGGTCCAGGGACTGGCCACATTGGCATCACCTGGAGCTTGTTAGAAATGCAGACTCCTGAGCACTATCCTGGAGCTAAACAAGGAGCCCAGTTCCTATGGTTCCTATGCCTTGTCAAGTTTGGTTGAAGTCCTCTGGATTTCACACTAAACCAAATGACCTCCACCAAGTTTTCTTCCTTGTTTTCTGTGGCAAATAAGCAAGAAAATAATTTCTTTTCTCTCAGTTTCCTTAGCTTGTGATTTCTCTAAGAATAAATACATTGCAACAGGAAGAATCTGACATATGATCTAGAAACAAGATTGTCAGATTTAGCAAATAAAATATAGAACACCCAATAACATTTGAATTTTAGATAATAAATACATTTTTTAGTATATATATCCCAAGGGATATTTGGGATACACTTGTGCTAAATCCTAAGCAGGAGATGTTTGGGACATACACATACTAAAAATTAATTGTTTAGCTGAAACTCAAAAACATGTAACTGGGCATCTTGTATTTTATCTGGCAACTCTATCTAGGAAGGATGGTTTGGGTTCCCTATTTCCTGCTTCACAAAGTTTCTCCTTCATTTTAGGCTCTAGAGTTATGATGAGGCAATTGCAACATTGGAAAAGACCCCAGGGATTTTGCATTAAATGCATTTCATGACAGTGAACGATCAAACAGACACAAAGACATGGTCATCCAACACCCACACACAAATGGCACCAGTTAAACCATGTGACGGCTTGATTCGTGACAGGTAATTTGCTTTGCACTTCTCTTCCCATTTACATATGAACGTACAAACTGTTTACATTACTTTTAGGAATTGCATTTTAATATGCTGTTATGCTATTTTTCCCCCTCCAAGAAAAAAATTTCATTTAAATGTGACCAGTTACTTGAAGAAAATAGGATTATATATTCAGGTTTTATTATTCCACACAATGAAATTATTTCATTTCACTAAGAATGCCTATGATGTAAACCACCTCTCATATCTATCCATCTCTCTTCTTCTTAACTTCAGATCAAAATCAAGTAAAAAAAGAAAAAAATTATTTTTAGCCATTTTCCCCATTCTGACTCTCTTATTGCATCTGGGGTATAGTCAATCAATTCAAGTGGATTTATACTTCTCTAACCAACTATTAGCCTCTCCTCCTATTCACTCTGAAGGTACAGTTTTTCCTTATGACACCAAGAAAGAGATGAGCAGTACTCTCAGATGTGGAGGTCATTCTCCCTGCCATTTGTTGACCTGATTAAAGTTTAGTCTAAAATGATATTAACAATTATCTGGAAAAATAAACGTGAGAGTTAGGAAAACTTGGAAAAAAATAATTGGAGAGAAGGTAGCCAGTCTCTCTTTCAATATTGAAGCATAATATGAAGCTATAATAATTAAGACTGTAGTGTTCTTGCCTGGAGAATCTCAGGGACTGGGGAGCCTGGTGAGCTGCCGTCTATGGGGTCGCACAGAGTCGGACACGACTGAAGTGACTTAGCAACAGCAGCAGCAGAGAATAAATAGGTTAACAAAACATGATAAAATATCCAGAAACAGACTCAAAATATATATGGGAACTTAGTTTAGGAGAAAGTTGCATTTCAGATTCATAAGAAAAAATGGAATTTTTCAGTAAGTTATAGTCGCACAATTGGCTAATTGGAAAACAAAATAAATCTAGTATCTATCTTATTTCTTACCCCCACATACATTTCTGATTATCATATGTTTATATGCCAAAAAGAAAAGAAAAAACAATTCTAGGAGAAATCACAGCTAAATTTATTTATACTCTTGGAGTAGTCAGAGCTTTTCTAAGTAGAACACAAAACCCAGAATCCAAAAAGGAAGAATGAGAGATATGTTTCACTACTTAAATTGAAAATTTATTCTATGAAAAAAATCACAAAGTGGAAAGACCAATGATAACTGCCCAAAGTAGCAAATATAAAATAAAGGGAAAATTTCCTTAATTTACAAAAAACTCATAAAAAGCAACTGATAATAGAATAATGGGAAAATGATACAGAAATATAAAAGGTTTTAATAGAAGAAGAAGTATAAATGGTGAACAAACAAATGAAAAGATGCTTAAACTCACTAATAGTTAGTTAAAGACTACAGATCAAAGCAAAGAGGTTTTATTCCCCCAGCCTAGCAGAGTGGAAATTTTAAAAGTTTGATGATATCCAGAGCTGACAAAGGCATGGAGAAAGAAAGAGGCTCTCATATACATTGCTCTTTAGGGGAATATAATTAGGCAAATTGCCTGAAGATTTAAAAGGCATATGCCTTTTAACTCAGCAGTTGCACTTCCCCTGTGGCTCAGACAGTAAACTGTCTGCCTGCAATGTGAGAGACCTGGGTTTGATCCCTGGGTTGGGAAGATCCCCTGGAGAAGGAAATGGCAACCCACTCCAGTACTCTTGCCTGGAAAATTCCATGGACTGAGGAGCCTGGTAGGCTACATATAGTCCATGGGGTCTCAAAGAGTTGGATACGACTGAGCGACTTCACTTTCTACTGCTCAGAACCTACCCTGTGGAGATGCTTTCAAAGGTTCATCAAGACATACATAAAAGCATGTTCACTGGAGCATTTAAAAAATAGTATTAAAAAAAACCTGGAATTAACAGGAGCACTCATTCATAGCACATTAGTTTTAAATTATGGTAAGTCCATACAGTGGGACTGTATGCAGCTATAAAAGAGTCTTAAGAAGAATGAGGAGAAAGAACATGCTTTATGAAAAAATTGCCAAGATATATCATTAAGTTGTCTTCCCTGGTGGCTCAGATGGTAAAGAATCTGCCTGCAATGTGGGAGACCTGGGTTTGGTCCCTGGGTTGGGAAGATCCCCTGGAGGAGGGCATGGCAACCCACTCCAGTATTCTTGCCTGGAGAATCCCATGGACAGAGGAGCCTGGTGGGCTACAGTCCATGGAGTTGCAAAGTCAGACAGGAGTGAGCGACTAACACTTTAACTTTCATCCTTAAGTTAAAAACAGCAGCAACAAAAACTAAGTACCGCTGTGGTTATGCCATTACCTTTGTGAAATAAAAACCAACACAGGTAGACGTGTCACACACACATGCATCTGTGTGTTTGTGCACACACATGTGTATATACAAACATACATTCTGCCCTTGTCCCCAAGAAATTATTAGAAAGTGATTATGTGGTTAACTTTGAAGATTTTTTCATTTTTAATTTTTTTTATCTTTCTAAAAAACCCATTTTTTTTTCCTGAACTTTTATCATTTATACCTTCTATTTATTTCTTCTTTTGAATATAGATACTGGTTCTCTAGGCAAAGAGATAATGAACCTTTTTGCTTTTGTCTTAGTACATTTGTATTCTAAAAAATATCTAGTGAAATAGTGCATCAAAAATATTAAATAAAGAAAAAATAGTATCTTTAATCTACTTCCAATTACCTATTTTTCATCTTACAGGACAGTTGCAGGAATCCCATGGTTCTTGTCTTCAGATTTGGAATCAAAAGCACTTAACATCCTTTATATTTGTATACACAAGAGAAAAATTGCTGGCCTAGATCCTAAAAGCTAATTTCCAAAAGAAATGTCAATGAAACACCCAGATTCTCAATTAAAATAAAAATCTGGATCAAAACAGGTCACTGTTATCCAGAAGTGGGTTCGGGTTTGTTCTCTGCTGGCATCCTTTAATTGCTGTAAATTCTGAAAGAAATTCAGATTTACAGCACTTTCAAATCTGGTTGAACCATCCTTCAACCTAACAGCGCCCTCTTCTGGTTCCATGGCTCACACTCAACAGGTCATTGAGGTTGCAGAAAAACTCCAATTCGCGTAAATAATAGAAAAAAAATTACTTTGAATCCTGGGACAAAAGGGTTTAGTTTTCCTTTTTAATGTATAAAAACAAAACAAACAAATACAGATATAGTTTAAATAAAATATAATTATATATTATATACATATATATGCATTTATATGTGTGTGCTCAGTCATTTCCGACTCTGCGGCCCTATGGACTGTAGCCTGCCAGGCTCCTCTGTCCATGGGATTTTCCAGGTAAGAATACTCGAGTGGGTTGCCATTTCCTGCTCCAGGGGATCTTCCTGACCCAGGGATTGAACCCTAGCTTCCTGCACTGCAGGCGGTCTCCTGCATTGCTGCTGCTGCTGCTAAGTCACTTCAGTCGTGTCCAACTCTGTGTGACCCCATAGATGGCAGCCCATCAGGCTCCACCATCCCTGGGATTCTCCAGGCAAGAACACTGGAGCGGGTTGCCATTTCCTTCTCCAATGCATGAAAGTGAAAAGTGAAAGTGAAGTCGCTCAGTCATGTCTGACTCTTAGCGGCCCCACGGACTGCAGCCTACCAGGCTCCTCCGTCCATGGGATTTTCCAGGCAAGAGTACTGGAGTGGGGTGCCATTGCCTTCTCCGCTCTTACACTGCAGGAAGAGTCTTTCCTAACTGAGTCACTAAAGAAGCCCTATCCAGCATAAGGACTATATTTATGATGGAGACTGAGGAAAGATTCAGAGGCTAGCCACTGGCTAGTTTCATATTTTCTAAACAGCAGCTGAGCAACAGCACCCCCTCGTGGCCCCCCAAATTTATTAATACATGACCTGTCTACGTCAGGAGACCTAGGCGTAAGATGGGAGAGCAGGCTGCTCAAGGAAGCTTCAAGGCAGCATATACTGGTTAAGTGCTGATTAGTATGTACTCCGGCATTTTGGAGGAGAGTGGGGATTCACAGAGAAGTAGAACACACCAGTTTGTCTCTCAAAGAATTTTCAATTTAGTTGGGAAAAAGCCCACATTATGCCATGAAACTTCTGAATGTAGGCATTGAGGAGCGGGTGCCTGATTTGATGAGCAGTGCAGAGTGACTCTTCACATGTGAGATACCCTCCACATGCTGCTGGAATTCTAAAGAGATACCTCAACAAATAAGTAGGGTTTTACAGACCTTATATCACCCCTCTGTCTCACTGAAATCTCCATGGTGAGCTCAGGCAATGTGTTAAACTCGGTCTACATTTTCACCTGCTAGTGTATTAATGCCCTCTGGTTAAAAAGAATTTGGTCACATTGTAGCAGTCATTCAAGTAAGAAACAAACAATAAATAAGGGGCCATTTCATTATTGTTTCTTTTACCTGTGCTGTGCTTAGTCACTCAGTCATGTCCAAATCTTTGTGACTCCGTGGACTGTAGCCCACCAGGCACCTCTGTCCATGGGGATTCTCCAGGCAAGAATACTGGAGTGGATTGCCATGCCCTCCTCCAGGGGATCTTTCCAATCCAGGAATTGAACCCAGGTCTCCCTCATTGCGGCAGATTCTTTACCATTGTTAATACATCTTTCTTTTAGTGTAGGAGTGTCAACTGATAGGCAGAAATAGTTGAATTCCTAAACTGGTCCAGGAAAGGCATGTGTTTGCACCCATACATCTCAAGGCATTTCCCCCCAGGACTTACTTCTGGATCGCATGTAGCAGTCATTACAGTTTAGAAGACCATTTCGAATCCTAACGTCCGTCCCACTCACGGCGTCTCCAAGCTGACCTTTACAAATCCCACACTACAGGGAAGAAAGAGCAGAAGTTATAAGGCACATAAGGAACTGTTTCCTTACAACGCTTGCTTACTGTTCACAAGAGTAGCACAGTAATCACTTCTCTAACCTCCACATTTGTTGAGTATCTACTATGTATGAGATGCTGCTCTGTGAGTTGATTTCCAGAAATAATATACTTTTAGCACTTTATCCCAACTCCTAACATTTTATGGAGAAGGACACTGGTTCAGAGAGCTTAGGACAAGAGGTGGCTTGTCCAAGGTTTAGAAGTTGGTGAGCAGTTATCAGGTTGAACCCCAAAGCCTATGCACGCTGATTCTCAAGATGGAAGACTGTTTTAAACAGATTAAATCTTAGTGGTTTTAAATAAACACATGGCCAACAAATTATATATCAAAACTTGTCTCTGAATAAGGCTTTTCAGTGTTGTTGGTAAGTTCTATTAATACCTGACTATAATCACTGCGGAATAGCACCCCCATCTTATGTTTCCATGTGAGAGGCAATGATACCAAGTTAGCCTGCGTGCAGGAGATGGTGGGGTACACTGTACTGGCTGAACCAGAGGAGGAGGCAGTGGGGGCATGGTTCATGCCAGCCACTTGCAGGCAGGTTATGACCGAGCCCAGGAACAGAGGGTGAGCCCCAGACTGATGCTCTAAGGTCACCTGGGGCACAGGGAGGGTTCCATTCAAATTATATTACAAGCTACACCTACACAGAAGGGTAAGGGATAAATCCATATGGTGATGCGCCTTAAAGCATCAAGTCAGCTCTTGGAAGTGAATGGTAAGAGAAAATAAAGGCCTTTACAGCTAAGAAGACAAGTCCCCTGTCCACTGAGAATCTGCAAAAACTCTTTGTCACCTTGATTATTTTGAGTTCTGATAAAGTTTCTGAGAATAAACTGTGGTGTTAGAACATGTTATCTTGATATTACCATGAAATTCTTAAAAAAGTATATATTATGAGCCTCACAATACTCCTAGATAATTTAGGATATACCTTATTTATGTTAATTTTACAACAATAATATTGATAAATTGAGTCTAAGTATCCGTACTGTGTTTTGTTCATTATAAGTTTTGCTTTCCAGTGATTACTGACATAATTAAGCTAATAATTTCAGAATGACGTCATTCACTTTCTCTTAGCGTACAGGTAAAGTGAGAGTTATTTTAAGCCTGTGCAAGTTTAATTTATAGCTGAGGGAGGTACCAACAAGAAACAGGACAAAACCCGAGAACACAGGAAAGCATGGTAGCATGATAAAGGGAAAGAAATTATTCTCTTCCAGAGCTAGAGGGTGTAGCTTTGAAAATTATATATTATTTGAAACATGCCCATGGGTGATGAAAGGAGATGCCGATATAGTCTGACATGTAAATTTTTAAAAATAAATCAGGCAAGCTTAAGTGGTTAGCTCACCTGCTAATTGGCAGGAGATCTGAGACTAGAATTTAAGCCTTCTCATTTTCAGTTATTCATTAATTCACTCCTCTAGAAATATTTACTGATACCATCTCCACTAGGTATACAGAGGAAATAGTGATGAGCTAGACAGACACGGTTCCTGCCCTTACGGAGCGTGTAGTTTATGAGAGGAGACGATAATTAAACAGTTCGATAGTGAGCAATAAGGAGCATGAACGTTTCTATAAGGACCTGTAAAAAAGGCAACCTGACTTAGTGTGCTGAGCAGGGCAGCTCTTAGAGGGAGTAATATTCCATCTGTGATTGCAGACACACTCATGTGGAGATCTACAACTTAGCAACTAGCTGTAACCACTTAATTGAGGGAAATCTCCCATCAGGCCAAAGACCAAAAACCTCTGAGTTGGGTCACAAGAGTCTAAGAAGAAGCAAAGATGTTACATTCTAAATCCTTTAAAGATTCAGAAGTATCACTGTCCTCCTGGGTGGCTTTCTTAGCTTCCTGTTAGAGTATACACTCTTCAGCAACAACAACAAAAAAAACAGTTTTACAAAGACACGTGGCACAAATATGTCTTGCTTCCTCAAACCTGACATCCCAGAGGGATGCGTGACAGAAGAATTTCATCCTCAAAGATGGTCTCCATGCCCATTTCTGTACTACGATTGTACTCAGGGAGAAGAGTGATGAATACATACCTTAAAGCACTGGATGTGAAAATAGAGATTGAGGGTCTCAATGATCATCGCAGCGCCTTTGCCCAGTGGAAGCCCACACGAAGAGCACAGCTTCTTCCCACTTATAGACCTAGGTTGCAAAATATATGGCATAATAAAATGTGCTGTTTAGAATCCGGAGCCTCATGCAAAGATGAAATGGAATATGGAGCCTCACGAATATGGAGCCTCATGCAAAAAAAAAAAAAGAAAACATGGGTTTGTAAAACATTGATATCATGAATGAAATGACAAATACTGAAATGACAATGAGCAGGAATTAAGCATTAGCTATACGACGGTAATAATTGAGAGATTAAATACAGTAAGCCTCTACCGTGACACTGAACTCTGTATGCATGAATTATTTGTCATAAAAAGTTTGTATTGTATTCCGTTCAACCACGGTGATCAAATGCCTTGAAATGATTCAGTGTATTTATCATATATTTTCTTAAATCCTCAAGACAATCAAGTTTAGTTTTACTAAGGTTTTAGTTGCGTGAAGTTTTTTTGTAATTGGTTCATTGGCCCACTAGAGCATTTCTTTTTATTTATTAAAATTTTTTTGTTGTTGCTTAAAAGAGGAAATCGTGATCCAGTCCAATAGGTACCAGGCAGATAGGGGATCCAATCTCTGCCCTGACACCAAGTTCTGTGATCTGGTGTGAAGAACTCACATCGGGTTTCCATTGCATTGGCTTAGACAGGATGGCTGGGCCCTAAGTCAGTTTTCCAGCAACTAAGGTCAGATTGCAATGATGCTGACTGTGAGGAAAACTCGTGGAATTACGTAAGAAACTTTAAAATATGCAGTATCATTTGGAAGCTAACAGTATACACAGGGACAGAAGAAACAGAAAGGAAGACGAGAAAGAAAGGAAGAGTTGCCCTTCACAAAACTCTATTTATTAGGATTTCCCTCTTATCCCGTAGTTAAATGAAATTTCTGAATCAAAGAAAACCTTGCAGTACTTAGTAATTTGTTTCTCCAGGGAATGGGAGCTCAGGCAGCTTTTAAGAATATCATGGGGCCCAATTAATGTCCAGAAGCAATCATTAGAGAGCTTGAGTCGAGTAAGAGGGAAGATGAAGTTTCGCTTCTCAGCGCCTGCCTGGACCGCTGTAAGAGCCATCAGCGGATTCCGCCTAGAAGGACCGAGCCTCCTTGGGGGGAAAGGCGCCGACTTAGAAGCCTGGCAATTGTCTGGTGGGTTTTCTTATTAGATTGCAGGTTCCACACAATGTAATTAAAGCCGATGGCCACAGTCGTGCCCACATCACACACTTGGCTCTCTCGATCGAGGGCTGATAAAATCTTCAGGTGGATGGGGTGTGTTCCTCTGTCCTGCCTGTGTGTGTGTGCAGGAAGAGACATGGGTGGACAAATCCCCATGGTCCCCCGGCAAGCACTAATTCGGTGGTGATGGTGCCCAGCAGGCTCCAGTCAAAACAGAGCAGCCTCAGAAAGGCTTGCTGACCTCTTGTACCTGTTTGGTGACTGGCCAGGAGGGGTGGGGGAGCAGGGGGACAAGCGCCCAGCCTGGAAGTTCTCTCGAGGGCTTTTCCTGCAACATGGGAAAGAGCCAAACATCATAAGTAAACAGAAGCCCAGTCCCACAAGAAAAGACATTTTAGAAGGAGGAAAAAAAATAAAGCCCTCTTCCTTGACAACCAAATAAAAGACCATAGCACATCCTAGTGGTAATTTTTTAATAAAGAGCAAAAAAAAATTTCATCTAGTAGGTTTGTTCAGACACTGGCTGTATCATATCAAAACCAGGCTGGCACTGTTGAACAGAAAAGACAAAACAGTTTTCTACTGTTTATTTTTGCCAGGTTCTTTGCTAGTTAAAGTTGCCTATGAGTTAGATATAAAAACTATGAATGGGATGGAAGGGAAAGATAAGTGGGGCTATAGGGAAAAGCTCTTCAGGAGAGCCCAGAAATAAAGAGCAGTGCTTAAAGGAAATATTTTTCAGTGAGGCGGCTTCCACCCGTATTCAGAAATTCATTACAGGTCCATGTGATTAAGGGTGATGTTCAAAACAACCAATAACCACTATGTCACGGGCATCTCCAAGGCAGAACGGTTCCCAGCCAGAAGCTTCCTCAGCGGTTTCATAGGTGTGGCTGGTTACATATGAGCCCTGTCTGTGATCAAGCCGTCAGTTCTGGGCTTTCGCTTTCAAAAGTTAATTTCACTCATAAAAAAAGGAATAGGACACAGAAAAGAACGAGGAAAAGAGAAATTCCAGCATAGACGTCAACAGGCCGTGAGGCCATCTGAGCCCCTGACCTCCCCCCTCTCCAAGACTCCCTCCCTAGACAGAGCTTGTCTTCTTCAAAATATCAGTTTTTCATGGAATATCCTAAAGTATAAGAACCATTGCCTTGAAAAAAGGTTGAAAATCACCACAATAATCAATAACAATAATGACTCCTTCTACGTGATTTTACCTTCTGTTATTGCTGCACATGTCATCTAGACACAGAGAAATGAAATTAGATAGACATAAGAGAAAAGGGGCAAATTGTTTAAACCTATGTTGAGAAAAAAGTGTTAACAAGAAAAATCAGATAAAAAGATGAACTTCTAAGACAAGTTATCATCATCATCACCGACACGACCGTTTTCAACATCACTGCCGACAATGTGCAGTACTTACCATCTTCCGGGCACAGGGCCCTGTGAGGCAGGCGCTTCTACTATTCCCATTTTATACAGGAGGAAACTAGGGCAGAGAAAGATCAGGTATCTTGCCCAAAGTTTTATGCAGGCAAAGTGACAGAGTCAAAAGTTTGAATCCAGGTGGTCTGGCTCCTGGTAGAATGATTGGTTAAAGTATAATGTATATTATCTTTTTAAAACTGATTACAAGGAAACCGTGGGTCAAATATGACATAATGAAATTGTGGGTTCACTTTGAATCCCTTTACCTCTACTCATTCAGACAAGTACTTTGGGTAAGTTATTTAATTTCCCTGAGCCTCAGTTTCCTTATCTGTAAAATGGGAACAATAACTCAATCATGTAATTGGCCGAGTTCAGTGAGTTAATATATGAAAAGAAGAGGAGAGAGATATATGCAAACCCTTCAACACAGTGCCTGTTACACTGACATGCTTCAAAAATGATCGGAACTATTTTTAGTGTAAAAAATATAATTGTTACAAAATTAGACTAAAGCCTGGGGTAGTTATTTAAGGAAAGAGAATGGTAAGGAGAGGAAAGCATTTTTTTCCTTGAAAGAACATCTCTCCATAGGCTCTGAGACAATTAAACTTGCTTAAATAAATTGGTAATACAACATGCCAGAAAATTCTTTCCAATGTTTAGATTTGTCAGTGAAAAAGATTACTTTGTCTCTTTTGAGTTGCTAAATTCAGAGTAAATATTTACTTGTCAGGAAGATCATCCCAAACTTCATAAGTATGTTACCTCAACAATGACAGTGAATGGAGAGAAAGCACAAAAATGTTGCAGACCACCTGCCATCTCACATTTTTTCATTTTTTCTCCCTTCTTAATTAGTTTAAAGAACAAGAAATTCCATATAATTAAATCCCTTTGCTGTACACTTGAAACTACATGACACTGTAATTTAAACTTCAATAAAAAAATAAAATTAAAAAAAAATAAAATAAATTCCACAATCATCTTATTTGGTTACTCACTTCCGCCTTTCACTCGGAGACTCAATCTGATGGTTAATGCTTTTGTCCAATGGAAGGGTTTTTGGCTTCACATCTTCTAAAATGTGCATTGGTGGGTTTGATACCTGCTGATTCTGGGATGGATCTGAGGCCAAAGAAAGAATATACAGTTAGTGCTTAGTAATCACCTTTCTTTAAAGTACTAATGCCTGCAAAGGTCTCACAGTGATCTCATGGAACTTCGTGGTGCACAGTGGTGGGAGTTTATTCACTGTGCTGTTTAGCATAGCAGCCAGCAGAGGCCATATCTGTCTGGACGATGGGGTGGGGAAGGGGTCTTCCGATAACTGAAACATGCATGTGTGCTTGCTAAGTCGCTTCAGTTGTTTGACTCTTTGCAACCCCATGGATTCTAGCCTGCCAGTCTCCTCTGTCCATGGGATTCTCCAGGCAAGAATACTGGAGTGGGTTGCCATGCCCTTCTCTAGGGGTTATTTCCCACCCAGGGATCAAACACGCATTTCTTAAGTCCCCTGCTTTGGTAGGCAAGATCTTCATCACTAGCGCCACCTGGGAAGCCCAGTGAAACATGGGAGCTGGTCTTCTCCATTCTTACCCTGAGCTAGCTGTGGGTTCACCCCACACTGTGGGGCCCCAGCTTCTGTATCCAGCTGGTGGTAGATTCCTTCTGATGCAGGGTTCTCAGAATGAGTCAAGACCCCTTGAGTTAGGCTGTTAAAATAAACAAATATATTTCAGAACAGGGATAAAAGCAACTGAAATGACTGATCTTATCCCTTAGGACAAGGAAGTACCAATTACAAAATGAAAAGAATGGGGATAACTAAATATTCTTTTTATTTTAAACTAGATTTAAAATGGATTTAGAATACTGTAAAATGCTTTGAATTTTCATTATCCACCAATTTAACAAATCTTCATTTCTGACATTCTCTCTACCTCCTTGTCCACAAAACTCTTCATTCTAATAACCTTGAGGAATGAAAGAGCTAAGTATCCTCTCCCAGATTTCCACAAGAGAGGGCTTACTGTAGAAAGCATTGAGGCCGTATGGGGCTTTGGCAGCCTATGGTAATTCACTGGTCTTTTAGGAGCAAGTTGGACACGACTTAGTGACTAAAAAAAATAACAATGGCAAAGAAAGGAGAGATGGAGACCTTTTTAAAGTTTCTGGTGACAACAGGGACTGTCTGGAGAAATAGCAATAATTCACGTAAAATGTTTACCAGCATCCCTCAAATATTCTTGACTTGTGGATTTCAAAACTGGAAACTCTCTGTAAATAATTTTAACTGGAAACAGCTATGCTGTTTCAAGGGCTCTGCAGGCTCTAGACATGGGCCCCAAACTCCAATATCCTACAATTCAGGGAGTCTTCTAGCTGATAAACCCAGAAGAATTCTCAGAGCAAGTCCCACCAGAAGAGTTCAGCTCCCAAACAACCTTTCAAATTGGTCAGTATTTGAAAATAATACTTAGATAACCTGTTGTTTCTTTAGGTCCCTCTAAGGATGCTATGAGCGTGTACCCAAGTGTGTATGCACACACATGCATGCACACTTGTCAATATCTATCTGATATGTTGGAGCCCCAGGAGCAAACATTTGTATCATAAAGAAATTGCTGGTGGCAGAGCCAGCCTCTTGGGTGATCTACACAGTCTCTTCCTTGTTTAAAAAAGGTTTTACCTATTTAAAAACTAGACTATTTTTATTCAATAGCATAAGGACACTGACTTCAGAGCTATTAGAATGTGTTCAAGCAATAATATATGGATAATGTATTATTGGAAGATAATTTCAAAGCTGAATATGGTTTGCATTAGTGATGGAGTGAAGGGGCACAGCCCCACTGCACACACATGGATGAACACCCTGGACCGGCTCATACCTGCCCTTCTCCTCCAGTGGATCACCTTCCCTAGTCTTCAGCATTGAGTCACTGTTATCCTCCTGGAATGGTCTCTTCTGTCTTGTCTCTTGTTCTTCCTCACAACAGTTTTCCAAGTCCATCTTATTCTAATGGGGAAATCAAGGATAATCTTGAATATAATTTTTAAACATACTGGACAACTGGCCATGGAATAGTTGAAACTTTTTTCAATCACATTGTCTATAATTTAAAGAGTGGTTGTTCACATCAACTGATTGGTAACTGATTTCCAATAATTTGAAATGAACATGTAATCTGGATCTCTCTCAAAAGTTATCACAAAAGGGATTTGGTTAGAAAATCTATCTTCCAAAATAAAACAAGATCATAGGACTGCTTATTTAGGGACAAGTGGCTTCAAGTGCCACGGGTTATTTTAAAATGTAGATTATGGAGTATAACCTTAAAAACTATACAAAAAATTTTAATTTAAAATTTTAAAAGTGTTTAAATTTTAAAAGTTTAAATAAAAAATTCAAAGTTCGGTATGTGTAAATGGCTGGCGCATATTGAAAAGTTAGGTGTTGGACACTGTAGAATTCCTTTGATTATGATTATAAACAACTTATTTTAAAGACTACACAGTGTTTCATAATTATTGCAATATACGAAAGCCTGGAGAATCCCAGGGACGGGGGAGCCTGGTGGGCTGCCATCTATGGGGTCACACAGAGTCGGACACGACTGAAGCAACTGAGCAGCAGCATGAAAGAGATATGAAAGATTTGGCTTTTGTGATGATCTTTGTATACAACAGCAAAGATAAGCAATATTCTGAGCTTGGTGAGTAACTAGGCAATATCAAATGTAGTGAATTTCTTTTGTATAATCTATATTAAATTAAAATGGGATAATTAAAAAAAAAATAGTGTGTTGCAGCATACCATAATTGACTACAGAAACAACAAATATGACATATACCCAACTGGTATTATGTTCATTGCAAAATGAATGTATTCTGTTATTTATATCACCAAAAACATAAAGTGTAGATTATGGACAAGCCAGGTCTTGCTATGACATTTGTCCACTACCTCCATGACCTTATTTAGGGGATATAGAGGTAGACTAGCTTTTCTGGACTCTCTCCAGCCCTGGAAGACACAAATATATCTCATGTGGAACTTCAAGAGCTATTTAGAAGCAACTTTTGTGGAGGCTGGTGTGAGCGTATTGTTGATTTTGTTGGCATCGTCCAGGGCAAAGAGATGAATGGTCTGGCAGAAACACGTCTGCTGAGTGAATGAATGATGGGCAGTGAGAAAGACATTCCAGCACATGGCATCGCTAACCAGGGTCGTGCCAACCAGTGCAGGGGCTTTGGTTGCCAGCCTGTGCGGGCAGAGCTGGCCTCAGTAATGTGTTTGCTGCTTCTTAGGGATCGACTCTAGGGTTTGGCCATGGCGGTGATGGTACCATGGGGTACAATGGGCATGTGGTAGCTGACATGATTCTATAGTAGTCCTGTATATAAACTGGTGGGAAACTTGGCCTTGTGGTCTTATATTTTTATTTTGGTTTACTTATTTCATGAATTGCTTTTAATCTATGGTCTTACCACCGTCCCACTGCTTTCTGTCACAGAGGAAGATGTAGAGAGCTGGTCTGCAGAGCTTGAAGAAACAGTAAATGGAACCACAGTGTCCTCAATTATTTTCCGCTCCTAGGAGAAGGACAGGAATTAATGAAAGGGAGAAAAAGGAAAAACAGTATTTGTCAAGAGAATAGTGTCATTAAAGGACCTTGGGAAAAACATCAGAATTATGTGCAAACAAGCAGTGCATAAAAAAAGGTCTTTTAAAATCAGATCGCATTCTCTATGGGGAATAATTAAGAAATTAGCATTTAATTTAGAAAAACAGTCTTTGCAAGATAATGAGTTCATATGATTCAAGAAGCCTAATTAGAAATGCTATTGGGGGAGGATTATGCACAAAAATTATTGTTGAAGATAAAATTCACAACAATATTAATCATAAATTTTGGATAATATACATAAAGTATAGCTTTAAATTCTTGAATATGGTCTGGCTTGTTCATCAAAAAAAATGAAACAAACAAAACCAAATTCTCCTCCCTTCCAAATCTCTTTAGTATTATGGTGAATGCAGTAGTAAGGATTCACTTAGCTTTGATATCAAAATTATCCTTGCAAAATTAGTATTAATTCTCTACTACCAAACACACAAATAATTCCCTAACAAACACACAAATAAACAAATTGATAGTTTCATGTCTTGTAAGACAAATAAAAAATCTGACCTCTATGACTAAACAAGAGATATACTTCTATTCCCTCCCTTGACCACGACTCAACATACCTTTACCACAAACTAAATCTGGGAAAGCAGTGGTCTTTCACAGTCTACAGGACTCTTAAAAGGTTGATGGGGCTCCACTGTGAGTAAAGAGAATCAAAGATAGCCCCACACCCCATGCAGAATGGACACACAAAGTTCTGGGAGATTTTGAGGAATTAAGGCTTCAGGGTTAAATTCCTACCAGGGAATTTCCTACCTCCTCATAGTATCTGCGTTCTTCTTCTTCCACCTCCTTTTGGGCCTTTTCCCACTCTTCTTTCAGCTTGTCCTGCTCCTTCTGGTATCTCTCCTGTTATGGAATTTCCATAGATTGTTCTGAATTGACCAGTGCATACAGCACTGGGACATTCCCCCAATAAACCATCATGTACAATGTGTTGCAAAACTCTCTTCTTGTTGCAATGTTCTGAATCTAACCCATTCATGCATCCAAAGAGGAATACTATTTTGTGGTATTTAACCATGTTAGGGACATAAAAATCCAAAGGAGAACAATCTTTACTGCTGTGGGTATTTCATAGAATTGTTCCTCAGATATATGAGTAGACATTTGCTTATGAAAAGACTAAAATCTTCTTGCGTTTTAAGAGACAGGCTAAACCAATAGTTTGCTTTTACTGGACCCTTCAGAGATGAGTTTTGCCATTCCGCTAATAGAAATATGTTGCTGCTGGGAGAGTTTAAGAAAAGATTTTTTAAAAACCTCAGAGGTTTACAATACAGAGAAAGGTCCAAAGTGGATGAGATGATAATTAGTTGAGTGGCCATTCTACTAAAATGGAGTCTTCCTGGCTTTAAGTCTTCCTGAATTAAGAGTAGCTTTTAAATAGCCCCTTAGAAGGTGTCCATATCAGAACTGCTATTATTGTTTTGAAAAATATGAAAAAATGTGACACTAGCCACCTCTTCTGGAGAACAAAGTAAAATACTCTGAATTTTGGAGAGCTTTAAAAATGTAACCGGAGTCCCTGACGCTTGACTAGAAGAAATGAATACACGGAAATGAAGACGAACGCTCGAGATGAGAACTGACGCCCCGGATGCCTTGGGAAGGGCATCCCTGGCGTGACAGAGACACAGGACTCCTGGAGCACATCGTCCCCCACACAGTCAAATACTGTAGGCTGATTACTGTCCGCACTCTCTCGGAGGCTGACAAAGTCTGTGCTTTTGTCTTCTGAGGGAAGGCCCCGAGAATTCCTCCAGGTATTACTTGTTCTGTCATTACCTTAGGAGCGAAAGGGCTTAACAGAATTGCCTGGAAACTAACGTTTGTATTCATGCTCTGGTGAAAACCACTGCTGGTCAGCCCATAGTAGGCTTTTAATTCAGATCAAAATTTTATCAAAACCTAACATTGTAAAGTTCTAGAGAGACTCCAGGGAGCTTCAGAATAGAGGAAACAGACCTTCAAACTTTATAAAACCTGAAAAACAAGCAAAGATTCTTAGGTTTATGGGTTCTAGGAGTTGATGTCCTGTCTCCTTCACCAAGAGGATGAGTTGATGATGTCTCCCTCACTCAGGGGTGAAAGGTGGGGTATGCCTGTCACACACACACCCCCTTCCTTCCCCATAAACACCTCAGCCCTAAGCCTACAACCTACACCTAAAACCACAGCCCTTTCAGAGTGTAGCAGACACAGCATCGCCACGGGAAACACGGCCATCTGTTGTCCCCACAGCTCTGGGACTTTGCTGACTTTAGTTCTTACTAACTTCTGGCATTGAAAGTTTACTCCTATGATATTCTGAAAAGTGTCAAAGTAAAAGGGCAGACCCAGAGCCACACTACAATTGATTATCTAGCTGACCTTTGCTCCCTGGGAATTAAGCCAAAAGGATAAGAACAAAAATATAAGGGGGGAAAAAAAAGTAAAATAAACTTGCATTAAGCACTGCTTTGTACACATCGGCAGAAAGTCAATCCCATTGGGAATATAGTGGAAAGAACAGTCATCCAGGCGTGGATTTGACACAAGGCTCAATATCTGTTAGAGGTGTGGCCTTGGGAAGATGATCTTTTTTTGACCCTTAATTTCTTCAATTGCAAACCGAGACTACTAAGACGTACTCTGACAAGTTTCATGAGGATTAAATTAGATAAAGTATGTCGAGCATCCACAAATATGCCCGTTCTGGCACACCCTGAGCTCTCAGCATAGGTTAGCTTCTAAGGTTTCTGAGTTCCTTTCTGAAGCCATGTTGCTCCACAAACCTGGCACAAAACAAGTAGGAGCATGAGGAGCTTCCTCCCAGAATTTTTCTAGAATTGAAAATTAGGAGCATTTGCTCAAAGATGGAGCAAGTACTTCTACTTAAAATATAAGACCCAGGTCAAATTTTATTTCACATGTATGACATCAAATAGCTTTCTGATTTTTTCCCACCCTTAGCTGGACTGGAATTTGACTGGCAGCTAAGGAGATGATGAATGGGTCGGTGAGCCCTTAATCAATACCTGAATTTTTTTCTGAGTGAATCTTTTTTTTTTCCCTTATGTTCATCAGTGTAACCTCCGGTGGGAGGAATTAGACATCGGGCATTCTGTCTCATGGACACAAAACGGATGAACTTAGACTCAACGACTTCTGAGAAGAAGCTGAGTCCATGCATCTCCTGTGCTAAACAACTATTTAACACAACAGAAGTTAAGAGAGCATCCCTAAAAGAAGGGCCAAAAAGCAGCAAACCTACCTGGAGCAAACGCTCCTGCTCCTGTTGCCATTTTTCCTGTCGCCTGCGCTCCTCTTCTGGGTCCCACGCCCAGAACTTAAACTGCTTAGAAAATAAAACCATGATCAAAATTCAGCCACATCCTCAAGGCCAGGCTGGGACAAGGGACACAATTAGCTCCCAGTCTGATACTCAGATGGACATGCAGAAGCAGAAGTCTTCCCATATCTAAAGGTACTCTTTGTTGGCAGAAACAACTTTTTTTTTTTGGGCCTTGCCACTTGGCATGAAGGATCTTAGTTCCTTGACTAGGGATTGAACTCATACCCTCCGCATTGGGAGCATGGAGTCTTAACCATTGGACCACCAGGGAAGTTCCCCAGAAACCACTTTTTAGCCTTAGTCCATCTTTGGTTTACTTCCAGAATGCTGGTATGATTCTGTGAACCTTTTTGGAGCTAACGAAAACACAAAGTAATTAGCCACTGGCATGGGAAGGCGTTTGCTTCGTTTCTCTTATCAGTGACTTCTTAAATGAATTCACGCTCCTGAGCATAAGATACTCATTCTGTATATTGATCCTGGGTTCAAGCAAATAGGCGTGCTTATCTCAGCAGAACTGCCCAGGGCCTGCCTAAGAAACATTCAAGCACAAAGACTTTTTTTTTTGTCGTCTTTTTTCCCCCTATGTTATTTTATTTTTTTACTGAAGGATAATTGCTTTACAGAATTTTGTTGTTTTCTGTCAAACCTCAACATGAATCAGCCATAGGTATACATATATCCCCTCCCTTTTGAACCTCCCTGCCCATCTCCTGCCCCATCTCACCCCTCTAGATTGATACAGAGCCCCTGTTTGAGTTTGTTTTGGTCTTTTAAACAGGTTTTTTTGGTGTGTGAGTGTGATTTGGGGAATCAAGTGAATGAATGGAAATAATGGCAGCAGGATGCATAAACCAAGGCGGGCACCTGGGCCATGGAAGATGAATGAGATTGAGAGTCCAAGGGGGAAGAAAAATCAGAACTGGTCCCTTAAGTGGGCAGACTGCTGTATTTAAGGTTGGCCTCCCTTGTCACCCAGAATAGGTGCTGAGGAAAAGAAGTCTCCCCAGTAACTGTGCTTCTTCTCTCCCCTCTGTTCTGATGGGGTGGTTTAGGGAGCCACATAGCACTGTCTCAGAATCCTGAGAAGGAGCAGGGTGGGGGTGAGGGAGTAGGGAGGAGGGGAAAGAGTCTGGGCCGGTGGGTGGCAAGCAGACTCCACCTGCTGCGGCGGCCTGTGGAGCAGGACAGAATCAATCTCATCCAAGGTTCCAAGGGGCCTAATGACTGCCCAAGACACCTGGGTCAGCCCGCCTGCCATCCTTCCCTGCCTCCAGTCGGTCAGGTTACCACCATGGAGCACAGTGGCTGGTCTGGTCATGAAGCATCTTCAGGCTGAGAATGTGAGCCAGGCCATGAGGATGGCTTGGTTTTCAACATTATAAAAATTCAAAGCTTTAATGTACTTAGACATGTGAAACGTGGGCCTCAACCGATACTCATGCTTGTGGGTCCTGCAAATGGTAGGGATGGCCACAAAAAGCCAAAAGAATATCAAATTCAGGTCAGCATTTTCAGGGAATTCACTTATATAGATCAGTAACTTGTCTCTTTCTTATTCTATTTTCTATACCTTAGAAATAAGAATGTGTCTCTTTAGGACACCCTTTCTTTCCACCCCTGCCCAGGGGGACAAGAACAATTTGACAGTGTTGTTCCTGTGTCATTAAAATGGAAATCAGTGAATTATGTTATACTGGGTGAGGCGACCCTTCTCCATCCTGCACAGGCACTTAGGAATTCCGAAGGTGAGACAATTTACCCACAGAGAAGAATCGGTTTTGGCCACGGTGGGCCTCTTGGATCATCCATTGGGAAGGATTCGTTCATGTATCAGGCACTATGCTAGAGGTTTGTGTGTAATTATTTCAAATGAAGCTCATAACACCCTGGAAGGAAAGTATTACTACCTCATTGTGTGACCCAGGAAGACAAGTTTCAGAAAAGATATACAGCACCTTCAGGGTCATATGGTTAGCAAGTCTGTAATCAAAGGTACAGCAGTGATTGTGTGGTGACACCTGGGTAGCTCAAGAAATGCCACCGTTGACCCGTGGAGGAAGGCTCCAGATCCGATGGGAATTTCAGAGAGTGAGTAAGGGTGACAGGCCCAGCACCAGAAGCATTCAGCTCAGAGAAGAGTCAGGTCTACAGAGAGTGTTCAGGCATAATTTGGGAGCAGGGAATTTTTACAATGTCATGTGTCTTGACATTTTAATTAGCAAATGCTTTTATTTCATCAAAATAAAAAATTGAAAACTAAATGTACAGTTAATATTATTCAAGACACTGACTGTGAGGAGTATAACTCAGACAGCTTGGGTTACCCAGACATGGTCCAGGCCGGGCCCTATATGCCAGTAGCACACTGTGTTAATGTACTGTCCCGTTGAGGAAAAAACATTTGAAAAATAATTTTTTTAATTAAAAATTTTAAAAATGATTTTTGAATGCCTACAGAAGCTACATATTTTATTACTTTCTACAAATGTAAACAACTGAGATGACTTGAAGTCATTTTATTTTGATTTTACTTTCCTGACTCACCATTTTGTTTTCAACTTTGCAAAACGATAATCCATGTCTTTCTTCATGATTCAACTGACAGCATTATACACGACTTACAAATATTCTTTTCCAATCAAAAGTTTGGAGCCCATTTTGGGTTGAATCCTAAGTGAATTAAATACCTTATAAATTAAAATCCACTAAATGCATGATCTTATTTCTTAACAGGAGTTACTTACAGGTGTAGTTACAGGTGACTTTTCACTACTTGGAGAATCCACTGTACAGAAAGAAAGGGGAAAAAGATCACAAGGTGAGTGGCTTCTAATTGTCTTTCTCCTTTGATCCTCTTCAGTCAAGTGTGGGTCCTATGTCAGCTTCAAGCCAACTTTTCTTTGGTAAGCCAAGAGCACTAGAGAATCATAATAAAGCAGGCCTCTGAAGCAGCTTGTACCCATCACCAAGAGACGTCACGACCAGTATAAAAGATTGATCACATCAATGAGCACCAGGCACTAGACTACAGGAAGCAGAATCTGTTCCTCGGAGTGCTGCTTTTAATGCACCTCGCACTCTGGCTTGACTGACAGGCCCCCCATCTGACGTGGAGAAGGAGTGCGCAGAGGGGCCAGATGTCATCAGGAGGTACAGAGGGTGACACAGTTAACAAGAGAACCGTGACCAGTTCCTGCTAAGTGCTTCTAATTTTTATTTAAAAAAAGAAGAGGACCATAAAGAAAGAGGTAAATATCATTTCTTTGGATTTTCAAAATCAAAATTCCATGAATTTTCCTCCCAATGTTAGTATTAACTGGTGCTGATACCAAAGAATTAACTCCGCTTAACTGTGTGCCCGAAACAAGATTTCCACGTCCCCTCTGGAATCAGAAGTGAAGAAAAGTACCAGATAGCATTGGTTGCCCACAACACGGATTTTTGCACAAAAGAAACAGAGCTCCCCAGTATGCATTTTACCTGACTGGGAGAAAAACTGGGAACGTCGCCAAGAGTTCTGAACTCTCAGCGGAATGCTGGCAGGGCCAGGCGACTCTAGATGAGATGGCAGAACAGAACAAACAGAAAACCGTGAAAACGGGGGTGAGACTTGCACAGAACCGTGCTCCCAAGTACTAACGGAGGTTTGGCTGTTGTCAACACAAGGACTGAGGGTAAAAGAATCTAACACATCTTTATGTATCTGCAGACCCCAACCTTTTGGGCATCAGGGACGGATGCTATGGAAGACAATTCCTCCACAGACTGGGCGGGGTGGGGGTGGTTTCAGGATGATTCTCATAAGGAGTGCACAACCTAGGTGCCCCGCATGGGCAGTTCACAGTAGGGTTTGTGCTTCTATGAGAATCTAATACTGCTGCTGATCTGACAGGAGGCGAAGCTCAGGCAGTAACGCGGGCGATGGGGAGCAGCTGGAAACACACGTGAAGCTTCACCTGTTCGCCCGCTGTTCACTTCCTGCTGTGCAGCCCAGTCCCAGTTGGGGACCCCTGTTATAGATGTACTTTGAAAGTACCTGTATTTAAGAATCTGAGTATCACAATAAAACAGACACAAAACCCAAAGATGTGGACAAAAGTCCATAGATGGGCAAGTTTATGCTATTGTCTTTGGTTTTGGTTTGGATTTTAGGGGCTCATACTTAAAGGTGATATTTAAGGTGCTGAATCTCAATATGGAGGGAGAATGTGCTATGCAAGGGCAAAATGCACAGCTGACACTGCTTTTGGTGTCAGCTAGAAAAAAGTATACTAGAAAAAAAGTATAAAAGACAGGAGAGATGAGTTCAATTATTTTTACACACTTTATAAAGGTTACTGTGGAAGTCTGTGGTGGCAGTCCATATGCGTGCAGCAAAGGGATGTATATGTGTGTGTCTCTAATGGGGCAGAGCAAACAGACAGAAGCTCAAGGCAAGCATTTGCATCCTGAACGTTTGTGCTGGGCTCATCTGTCATCATTCTCGATGCAAATAAAGACATCAGTTTTTAAAATGTGCACATATTTCCCTGAAACATCCATTTGAGCTATTTTTCTACTGTTGGGAGACAGTTGAGAAAAGCAAATTGTCATCTTTAAATGCATTTTATGAATGTTTTTGGAGTATTTAAAGACTATTTATGCACTGTGTATGTTGGAGGGAAATCTGTGGAGCGCCACTAGGGCCTTCAGTAGATCTGTGGTAGCCCGTCTGATCAGCCGAGAGACAGAGGACTCAGTGGTGATGGTGGTGACGTCATCGTCCTGGGGAGAGAATATCAGGTGTGGCTCCCAGACTCCTGACCCCAACCCGACGGGCTCCTCTGGGCTTAATGTGCAGCCTCTGACTAGTCACTTAAATGTGCACTGACTTTTTATATCTGGGCAGAGCCCTATACTTCCCCCCAAATTCAAGACAAATCATGTCTTTTAAGAATACATTGATTAGAGGCCTTTTGCTTCTTGAAAGATACAAAGAAAGAACTTACCAAACAAGTATCACGTTACTTTTACATCTACCAGTGATGTCCTTGGTGCACAATTGAAACACATACTTCAAGCCTAAGGTTTCCAGAGTATGATCCCTGTGTCTGTGGCATCAGCCTCAACTTGGGGAACTTGTCAGAAATGCAAATATTGTGGCCCCAGGCCTGACCCGCTGCATCAGACACGGCAGGGGTGCAGCCCAGAGGCCTGTGTTTTAACCAGTCCTAGAGAGGACCCTGTCACACACTCGTGTTTGAAAATCACTTCTTAAGCTATATCTCTATAATACAAACACTGCTCTTTGAAGGAGAGCATTTGAGAAAGGTTTATTCCTGCCTGGCACCTTGCTTTACACTTCCACTCCTATTCAACTGTTTTGCAGCTCCTAGATTATATTATAGCGCTTATTCTGGGCCAGCTATTAAGCTAAATGCTTTTTATCTCTCTCTTTTTTTGTTTATCCTATCTAATTCTTCCAATGGCCCTATGAAGTTTGAACTACTATTATTTCCAGTTTACAGATGACAGAGATTAGAAAGAACTTAGTGGGGAAGATCACACAGATAAGAACCAGAAGAGACAGGATCTGAATGTGGGCCTTCTGTCTCCAGAGCCTGCAGCTGTACTTACAGTTTCATGAGCCGGACAAGAACTTGGAACACGGGTATGACAAATATAATCTCATCTGGAAGAATGATTTTGGAAATGCTCCAGTGCTACTGAATGTTATTTTTTAATCATTCACCTTAGATAAAGCATGAAGTCAAGTCCCTTAATTCAACAGCACATTTTATAAAACTGAAATGCCTTTCAACAGATAATGAGATGGAAAAATACATAAGACAGAAAAATTAATTAATATGGCTTAAAATGTCTATTTCCTCTTTATATTACTTATGTACAAAAAAAATGCTAGAGATAGGGCAGAATTAAAATCTAAATGTGAACAATTCCTGGCCTGGTTGGGAGACTTTATTTTTGTCCATTCCCTTCAGGACAGGAGGGCTGACAAATTTAAATCAAATGCCTTGAAGATAGTATTAAACTTGTTTCCATATTTAGAAGAAGTTAGTGATCATCAGTACCTGTGCCAATTAATTCCCTCCTGAGTACTTCCTGTTATGCAGTTAGAGCCTAACTTATCTCCCAGCCATCAACAAAGACTAATGGAAGCCAACTCAGATCCTGCCAAATAGCTGCCCAGCATGGAAAAGAAAAGTAACAAATCCCCAGTCACAATGACCTGTACAATCTCTCTTTGCCTGGATCGATAAATCTATAAAATGTACTAGGGAAAGTACATTAAAAAAAAAAAACAAAACCAAGAAATTTTACAGTTTTGCCTCCTGAAGTGTAGCCATTTTCATATCACACCGGTAAAGAGAAAGAACTCACAGCAGTAAAGCCAGTGGTCTGTCTCTTGTGAAGCAGTCCCTATAAATCACAGATCCTCAGGACCCATCCCTCCACTGTTCACATCCTTAAGGCTCTTTCTAGTGGTGTGGGAAGGTGCAGTCCTTAGCAAGGTAAAGGGATTCAAGCTGGGCTTCTAAAAAGCCAAGGCGGTGAATTCACAAGTAAATAGGGCCTAAGACCCTGGGGAGTTTGCAGAAGTCACTGTTGTTCTAACACCTTCATAGGCCCTAAACACCCAATATTTTTTGAGGCTACCACTCTCCACATTACATAAAATCAAAAGTATTCAAATGTACCAAACAAATGATTTATATTAAGATATATCCTCAGTCTATATATATATATGTATAATAGGTGTATATATATATATTCTTGGCATAAAGATTTTTGAAAAGATTAAAGTTTTGGTTATGAATAACACATTTAATCTATGATCATGAATGATTTCTCAGTAATCATCATGCATATCCAGAAACTATTACGGAGTAAGGAAATCTGACTTCCTTCCAAAATCATGGTCAAATCATTGTCAATTGTTGTCAAATTAAATGAGTATTTTTAAGAAGACTAGAGATTAATAATTAACAATTATTGAAGCTGACATGATAAAACTATTAACGTTATTGATTTTTTATCCTGTAATTTAAAAAACATTTTAGAGGCAATACAAACTATTTTCAGGTATTAAACACTTGTGTAGACCCTACTTCGCCTGGCTGACAAAATGGTCCCAGCAGCTGGGGTTCCTGGTTAAGCCAAATAGAGAATGTAGCCCAGCTCTCATTCTGATGTTATTAATTCAGCCGTCATGGACTCTGGGAAAACCCAATAGCTAAAGGTACATCAACATAAAAAAAGGAATCTATCTTTATAATAAAGACTATTTCACTACAAATGGGCCCAGCAGAACATGTAGAACTAAAACAAAACATTTCCTTCTTTTTACCTTGAGAATTGAGATTTGGCAAAGGTGACTGGTTGGTTTCAGGCATTTTGTCTAGAAATGGAAATGTCAGGGTTGCCTCTGGCTCGGGAGATTTTGGCTTTACCACCTGGAACACAGGCAACAGACACAAACATCACAGGTGCTGGCCATTAACAAATGCACAGGCGGAATAAAACTTAAAAGTAAACATCAAAAGCATAAATAGAAACTGTTGTCCCTTCTCCAAACCCGCTTCATGCTTTCTACATTAATACAGAGTTCAGTTTCTCAAAGAAGTCAAACTATAGCATAAAAATTTGATGATCACTTTGTTTCAAATTTGACGACCACTTTTCTTCAGACTCAGAAGACAACGTTCTGTCTTTGAGATTATGCATCACTCTGTCTCATTTTCTCATTAGAATTCACCACAGTTTCGTGGTAATGTCAGGAAGTAAGACGTTCCACATTAGATCTAAAAATTTTGTAAACAATGTTAGTGTTAAATATTAAAGTAGTATTACCTTCTAATGGGCATTATTCTTGAGATGCTACGTAACTTCCCATGAAGTTGTGCAAAGCGCATTAAAGACAATATACCGTGCTTGTTGACGAAGAAGCATCATTGTAAATAACCATTATATCAAACAGTGCCACAGGGAAATTGCCTTTACGGCATTTTTGAAGCAGGTTAGCCCACATAACCTTATGGTAAATAGTTCCAAAATTACAGGCTTAAAAAATTTTTATGTTTGGTTTGTAAAAATAGATGTTTCTGGTTATTGCTCTTGAATGGCCTTTGGTAGAACACCTCCTTCCGATTTGTTGCTTCTAATCAACTGATTGCTGACTGAACAGATAACTAAACTGACAACTAATATTAAGAGTCAGAGATCAGCATGAGAAGCGTGGCTGTGTCAGTTCATGTCCTTCCAGCTCTTACAGGACCTTCTCTGATTCATTGGCTGGTGGCCTTGAAGAGATTAATTTGATGGCCAGTGGGTCAGTGAGGTTTTAGAGCACTTGTTTCATCATAAGCTTATCTCTTGTGTGGTCCTCAGGATGATTCAATGTCTAGAATCTCTTCTCAGTAGGATTTTATTTTTCTTGATGACTCTAAAATATTCAACCCTAGTGGAATCCTGAGGAAAATACAGTGAGTCATTCTGTATTATGGAGGTCAAGCAGGTGTCCAAATGAACTTCAGCGTTAAGCACGCAGCAAAACTCAAGACCGAGACTTACCAAAGTTGACAACCCTCAAATCTTAACCTCATACCACTTTCCCCATAGTGGAGTCTTGACACAAACCTGTGTCAGATAATGCCTGACTGTCAGTGAAACAGTTAATCATCAGCAGAAATGCTCAAAATAACCACTATGTAAACGCTCAGCCCGTGTGCACTGATACTTGGATTTATAAAAGCAACACTCTCAAAGGAAGTCAGGAAATAAAAGCTGCTGCGACCGCCGTCACCATCTTGCCTTTTTCCTCTAAAAGGTAAGCGTGCGATAGGGAAAGGGGAAATTCACACGGGGTGGAAAGCACTGGGTCCAAAGACCATTACGCCATTTGCTAATCAACTAGCTGAAATTCTTAAGCTGGGGTCCACAGAGAAGAATTCATGTGATTATATGTACTTTGTACCACTTGATACCAAGGAAAACTTGGTAATCCTGTTCATTTTATAGTTTAAACAACATTATTCTGAGAACACTGTTTGCCAGATAGACAAAGGGTCCATGGTGTGTGTACATACACACACACAGAGTTAAGAACCCTTGAAAACAAATTTTTCATAGTCTTTACAGAAGGGACTCGAGCGCTCCCTTGCCCCTTCTGCCAAGTGAGGGCACAGCAAAAGGATGGCCGCCTATGAACCGGGAAGTGGATTCTCACCAGACACCAAATCCACGGGTGCCTTGGTCTCGGACCTCCCAGCTCTAGAACTGAGAGAAAAATTTCTGTTGTTTATAAGCCACCCAGACTATGGGTTTCTGTTATAGCAGTCCAAATGGACTATACAGACAACTTTCTACATACACTTATTTTTTTTTTCCCAATGAACATGTAGTATATTTGCTTTAGGAAAGTATACATTTTAAAGACAGGGAAAAAGATCGGGGAGAAAATAAACCCTCGCTGTGAAGTGGTGCCGCGGCAGCACCGGCAGCAGCGCGGAGCCGCGAGGACCGCGGGCGCAACGGCTTCGGGCCGCCTCACCTTTTGTGACGTCACCAGCTCCACCTTCCCACTCATTTCATCTTCTGGCTTCTTCTGCTCTTTCTCTTCTGGCGCCTCATTCTTCAGCTGAGGGCTGGGCGAAAGCTCCACAAAGGCCACGGTCGGGCTGGATCTGGTCACAGTTGTTGTAAAAAGCTGTGGCTCTGAAATGGAGTTACGTTCAGAAACGTAAAGGAGATTAAAGCTGCATAAAGGCTCGGTTCTGCCATACCACAACGCGCACTGAATACATGTCTTGTTCTGGGCAACCTGGAGCTGGATCTCAGGGCGGCAAGAGGCGCAGAAGAGCCTCGGATGCTGGGATTCTCTAGGCTTTTTCATGGTATTGTTTAAAAAGTCAAGCAACATATATCAAAGAATACCACTATGAAAACCTAAGTTCTGAATAAGAGTCCCAGTTTACATATGAATAACAATACATGAAACAAAATGCTGACATAGAATATTAAGAGGGGGGTTGGATGGGAGAACATTTACAGATAATTTCTATCTAAATTTCTATCCAAATGAATGACAACCAGACTCCTCCTTTTGTATTTCAATACTTCTTTTTAACACCAAGTTTTCGTAACTGGAATGTGTTAAAGATTGTGTAGTTTATATAATGCAATGAAAATTGTGTTCTTGAATACATAAAGTGGGTGAAAAAGTCACCATCTGAAGGGGCATATTGAAGTGTGGAAGTACAGTCTAGTTTGCAAAAGTATATGCTAAAATGTTTAGTAATGACATTTCATTTAAGATGCTGTTTAAAAATAATTTGGTATTAAAGGAGGGTGAGAAGTTTTCATATTTTATCAAAAGAAAAATGTGTTTAAAATATTGAGAAATACTGGTTTAGGAAGAGTGAGTCTCTATTTGAACTTACGATTCATTTTTGCCACATTACCTTATTCTTTCAAATTATTCACCAGTTTTGCTGTTTCAGGATCTATTTTTATGATATATTTTAAATCTGTCGTATCTATTGCTATTACTGTGTTAAATATAACATTCAGTGTTTAGCATTACTTATTTTGAGAAATATAATCTCTTTGTAATGATGGAGATAAACTTTCAAAACTAAAATAAGGAAGCAAAGACACGTAAAGCCTTGCTTTTTTACAAGATAAATCATATGGTCAGAATTTCCCCCAGGATGCCACTAGGTGGCAGCACAACCACACCAGTCAGAGACTGGCCTCCTTCATTACCTTTCTTATTTTCAATACAGTTTAAGAGTTAAGATTTGTCTTTAAAACTAGTCTGTTATGGAAACAAACCTGATGGGGCAGCTTCTGTATTCCCTTTTTCTGTTTCTTCACCATCATTTTCATCTTCTCGACTGTTCGCTTCAGTTTCTTCAGTGGTGGCCTAAAAGAAAGATTTTCCCACCTTGAACATCCCTTTGAAGGTTCTAAAACGTGAAGGATTCCTTTCTGTTTTTTCAAGTAGTAATTTTTAGGCCAACAAGGCAAGCTGCCTGTATGAATCCGGTCTCTTCTATTCCCAAGGCAGCTTCAGGTGAAAGGCTGGTTTTGTCAGGAGACATTCCGCAAAGGAGAACATCAGGGCAGCAGCAGCACCAGCACCTCGTGCAGGCACCCCCCACTACTCCAGCCTCCTCTGACTGCCTCCAATGCACATCCCGTCTTCCTTCCTTTCACCACCGAATTCTCAAAATCGTGGATTCCACCCACTCGCTCCCAAATGCCTTTAAAGTTGGCTTAGGGTCATATCACCAGTGAAAAAAACATATTTCAAGGTTGCAATTAACCTCTCAGTCGCTTGCCTTCAGCACAGACACCAGTGGCACTTAGCATTGTGCATTTTATTCCCAGAGTTCTCTCCCTTCCTGGGCTCTCAACGACTCTCTGTTACCTAAGTTCTGATCCCCATTCTCTCTCCCCTTCCTTCCCTTCCTCCCTTCCGCCTCCCCTTTTACTGGTTATTCCTTTCCTTCTCATTCAAATATGGGTCATTCCTAAAAACTTCAACTATTTTCCTCCATCAGGATCACCTTCAAATGCATCCAATTTTCCCATGAATTCATCACGGCATTCTCTACCCATTTATGACTTGTACTTTTATCTCCAGTCCCGAGCGTCCAATAGAGCTTCAGTTCAGCTGAGCTGACCATCAGCATCATGGTAAATGATGCTCCTCCTCCAAATCTGATACTTTCTGTTTATGGCATTTGTTTTCCCCAACATACAAACTAATCTTTGAAGTGTTTCTTCACTCATACCTCAAGAGGGTCCACCTTCTGTCAAGTCTAACACAACAGCCTTCAGGTGCATCTCTTTCTGTTTCTACAACCAGGGCCCAAGGTTAGCCTTTACTGCCTTGTTCTTCCACTAAGGTGACTCTTTGATTTGTTGTCTAACCACCTGGCACATCACCGTGATGCTCCTCTCCCTCATTAGTCCCTCAATTGTATCACTTTTATGCTTGATGGAATTAATAACATTAAAAGAATGGGAAACAACCTAAATGACCAACAGTTGGCAAATGGTTGAATGAGTTACTGTATATCCGTAAAAGGAAACACTGTGTAGTTGTAAAAGTGCTGAGCAATAGTTAATGATACATGAAAACACTATCTAACGTTAAGTTAAAAAAATGTGATGTGTACATATAGTATGGTGCCTACATATGTAAGATTGTATATATGCTATGTGTATGCACAAACATACTTGCTAATAAGCATATGAAAATTATATAAAAAGACATTAAGGAAATACATTAAAATGTTAATAGTGATTATTTTTAATGTTCTTAAATTTTGGATGACTTTTTCTTCTTTTAAAATGTATTGTCTGTATTCCAAAGTGTTCCATGATTACTGTTATATACTGCTTCTGTAATGAGAAAACAAAATCAGTGTAACTTTAAAGTACCTTCAGTTGGAAGCCAGTTGACTCTAGAGTGAATTCCAAAATTCCCCCAGTGATATTACAATAAATGAAAAATAAATAAAAGTCTGAATTAAATGTGGGCTAGAATATCCGTCAATAACCAAAGAGAATAAGTTAAAGACTACGGTGCTTTTTAGTAACAGTGTCTTATTGTAAAGGGCTAAAGTTCAATTTTACAAATTTCAAGAGGTTTTTAAGATAAAGAATAAAACTGGTTTCAGAAGAGGCATTATTAAATACTTTGTAAAACATGGCTGTGGGTTCTCAAAAACCTTTGAATTTATTGGTCTCTCACAAGTATACATATTTTACTCATAAATCAAAGTTTCTCTTTCAAGTTACAAAAATGAAAGCCCTTTAAAGTTAATGCTTTGGTGGAAAGTGTTACTTAATTCTTTAAAAATAAAGAAAATTTATGCAAAGATGTAAGAATGGTTCAACATATGCAAGTTGATAAACGTGTATACCATGTTAATACAATGAAGATAAAAATCATATGATCATCTCAACAGAAAAGCACTTGACAAAATTCAACATCCTTTCATGATAAAAACTCTCAACAAATTAGGTATAGAAGAATGCTGTTTAGTTGCTCAGTTTATGTCTGACTTTTATGACCCCATGGACTGTAGCCTGCCAGACTCTTCTGTCCATAGGATATTTCAGGTAAGAATACTAGAGTGCATTGCCATTTCCTTCTCCAGAGGATCTTACAGACCCAGGGATCAAACCTGCCTCTCTTGCACTGTAGGCAGATTCTTTACCACTGAGCCACCAGGGAAGCCCATAGAAGGATGTACCTCAACACAATAAAGGCCATAACTCACAAGCTTATAACTTACATCATACTTAATGGAAAAAAGCTGAAAGCTTTTCCTCTCTGATCAGAGCAAGCCAAGGCTGCCCACTCTTACCACTTCTATTCAACACAGTACTGGAAGATCTAGCCAGAACAACTAGGCAAGAAAAAGAAATAAAAGGCATGCAAATTGGAAATGAAGAAGTAAAATTGTTCCTGTTTGCAGATGAAATGATCCTGTATACCGAAAACCCTAAAGACTTCCCCGCTCCCTCAGAATGTTAAAACTAAAAATGAAGTCAGTAAAGCTGCAGGACACAAAATCAATACAGAACTATACAAAAATTAAATTTTAAAAAATCCTACTTACAATAGCATCAAAAAAATAAAATATTTAGGAATAAACTTAACCAAAAGGTAGAAGACATGTGTGCTGAAAATGATAAAACACTGATAAAAGAAATTGAAGACACAAATAAATGGAAAACTTTCTTGTATTCATCAACTGGAAGAAATAATATTGTTAAAATATCCACATTACCCAAAGCAATCTATAGATTTAATGCAATCTCTGTCAAAATTCTAACAGAGTTTTGCATTTCTGTATTTTTCACAGAAATAGGAAAAAACAACTATAAAATTCATATGGAAATATGAAGGACCCAAAATAGCTAAAGCAATCTTGAATAAGAAGAAGAAAGCTGGAAGCATCACACATCTTGATTTCAAACTATATTACCAAGCTACATCAATCAAAACAGTTTGGTACTGGCCCAAAAGCAGACACATAGATCAATGGAATAGAACAGAGAGCCCAGAAATCAACCCACTCTTTTACAGTCAACTCTTTTTTGACAGAGACACCAAGAAAACAAAATGGGTAAAGAACAGTCTTTTCAATAAATGGTGTTGGAAACACTGGATATTGACATGCCAAAGAATGAAATTTTACACCATATGCCAAAATCAATGTCTAAATGGATTAAAGACTTAAAAGTAAGACCTGAAGCCACAAAACTCCTAGAAGAAAACAGGGGGAAACCTCCCTGGAACTGGTGTTGGCAATGATTTTTTAGATTTGACACCAAAAGCTCAGGCAATAAAAGCAAAAATAAAAAGTGGGACTACATCAAACTAAAACATTTCTGCACAGCAAAGCAAAGAATAAAACGAAAGGTCAATCTATAGAATGGAAGAAAATATCTACTAATCTTACATCCAATAGGGGATTGATATCCAAAATATATAAGGAACTCTAAAAACTCAACAGCACCCCCCCACCAATAACCCAATTTAAGAAATAGGAAAAGGACCTGAATGACAGTTTTCCAAAGATATAGCAAATGGCCAACTGAAGTCAGGTATATGAAAAGATGCTCAGCTTCACTAATCATTAAGTCCAAACACAGTAAGACATCACCTCACACCTATTAGGGATCATTACTATCAAAAAAGTCAAAAGATGCAAAGTGGTGTTGAGAATGTGCAGTAAAGGGAACCGCTGTGCACTGATGGTGGGCATGGAAATTGGTACAGCCATTACGGAAAACACTGCGGGGGGTTTCAAAAGTGAAAATAGACGATCCTATCATTCAGCAATTTTACTTCTGGGTAAAGTAAGGGTACCCAAAGTAAATGAAATCAGTATCTCAAAGATATATCCTATTCCCATGTTCACTGCAGCATTATTGACAATAATCAAGATATGGAAATAATCAAGTGTAGATGGATAAATAGATAAAGAAAGCATGAGTGTCTATATATATATTATTCATACATTCAGATATATAAATATGAATATTATGCACACATATAGTTTGTATAAGTAACAAATACTAATATACACACATATATAGTGGGACATTATTGAGCCTTAAAAAAGAAGAAGATCCTGCCATTTGTGACAATATGGATGAACCTGGAGAACATTATGCTGAATGAAATAAGCCAGACACAGAAAGACAAATATTGCATGATGTCAGTTATATGAGGAATCTAAAAGATTAGATGTATCTTACATCAATAAGACATATCCTGACTTAGAGATGCTCAAATGTGGCAAATATGCCCCTTGGAATCAATGAAATAAGATAATCCATGAAGACCTTTAGATACAATTTGTGATGCTATGATGCAAAGGAGACAAAGTCCTCAAGCACTTCTTCACTAAGGGTTATTTTACTAGCACACCTTACCCCAGTAATATTTTACTTATGCATGACTAATGCAGAACTTCGACTTTCAAGAATGCTTACGTGGGAATTCCCTGGTGATCCAGTGGCTAAGACTCTGCACTCCCAATGCAGGGGGCCCAGGTTCAACCCCTGGTCAGGGAACTAGATCCCACCCACATGCTGCGAATAAGAGCTCGCATGCTGCAGTGAAGATCGAAGATCCTGCACGCCACAACTAAGACCCCGTGCAGCCCAATAAATAAATAAATGTATAAAAAAGGATGCTCACACTTCTGGATGCAATTCTACGTGGCTTAACACTCAAATACTGAACTCTCAGATGACCCAGTTTATCATCCCTTAAAATGGTGCTTTAAAGATTCCACACTTGTCACTGTAGCCACAATCAATATTTACTGGATTTCCCATGTGTCAGCACTTGACATGGATTATCTTCTTTGGTCCTCAGAGCAAGCTAATCGAGTATCTACAAGTATGATTCCCTTTATACAGGTGAGGAAGCTAAGGCCCAGGAGGCAAAGTGACTTACCTGGAGTCACTCAGCTAGTAGGCAGGGGAGGTGGGAGCCCTGCCCTGTGCTGGCCACCTCGATTCTCCATCATCTGGGCTTGGAGTCACACCCACATCCAAGTTGTCCCCAGTATTTAGCGGGTTCAATCCCTAGGTCGGGAAGATCCCCTGGAGGAGGGCATGGCAACCCACTCCAGTATTCTTGCCTGGAGAATCCCACGGACAGAGGAGCCTGGCGAGCTACAGTCCATAGGGTCGCACAGAGTCAGACATAACTGAAGTGACTTCACACGCATGCACATTAAAAGGTTTTGAGCCATAAGAAGCAATCCAGAACCTGAGAGTCTCAAGTTTATTGCTGAAATGATTCAAACTGCCTTTTCCACACCTTTTCCTTCTCATCCATTCTACCTCATTCTTTTCATTGTACCTCTCACCCATTTATTATGCAAAAGATGAGAACTCTCTGGAACCTCTCAGAAAAGGGGGCCAGTTTAGCCAACTCTCCACTTCCCAGGGTGGCTTGAGACTGAACCACTCCCAGCCATCACCTTGTCTCAGGGTTTTTCATTCAGTCCAGGTTCTGAGAGGGGCAGGGCCCAGTGCAGTATCTGGCACAGAGCAGACATGCAATCCATGTCAGGGAAGCACATGTTAGATGCATTATTTATGGGATTTATACTCTCAAGCTTGGTTTAAATGCATATTAGTCATAAAAATCAGGCTGTTACTAACAAAATACTCAGGATAAATTAAGAGAAAAAGCAAACTGCAGCACATTTTGAACTATAAGCCCCACAAAATACTTTATATACACTGAGAAAAAGAGGAGAAAGACATATTTTTGAAGAACCTTAATTTCTGAGTGGCTGGAGTAATAGGTAGTTTATATTTTCTTTACAGTTTTCCAAATTCTGCAATATATACATTTTATATATATATATATACACATACATGTAGACAGACTATAGGTACTCAAGATGGGTTAGTCTTTCAGTTGTGTCTGATTCTTTGTGAACACATGGACTGTAGCTCGCCAGGCTCCTCTGTCCATGGAATTCTCCAGGCAAGAATACTGAAGTGGGTTGCCATTTCCTTCTCCAGGGGATCTTCCTGACCCTGGGATCAAATCCGGGTCTCTTGCCTTACAGGCAGATTCTTTATGGCCTAAGCCACCAAGGAAGTCCTAGGTACTAAAGGGAGATCTCCAGAGCCAGTTTAACTCCTGCCAGGATACTCCATCCTAAAGGCTTGTTAATGTTGTACTCACATTATTACTTCAAAGGAAATGAGTTCAAAATTCACAGTTTTAACCACTGCTGATAGATTCAGACTTGCCTGAAACACACCCGCCTTGCTGCAAACTGTGTTTTACGACCCACGCTTCCCTTTGGTTCCAGCTGAACAGAGGAGGAAGCCTTCCCTTCTCCAATCGGTAAAACTGTCTCAAGGATGAAAACAAGTAAATAAAAACAGATTCCCTGGACACGAATGAATGAGAGCACAGAAAGGTTGCAGGAGCCTAAGCCAGGAGTTGGCTTCCCCTTGACTGAGAACACCATCCAAGCTGGCTCTGGTGTCAGACGGAGCCCTGCAGCCACGGGTGGGAGGTGGCAGTTTCCTGGCTTGAGGGGGACATGGTCTGGCCACAGATTTACCTGACATCGGACTGCTTGTTTTAACAAGAAGCTTACTGGGGGACCAGTCCAGAGAGCGGCTCTGTGGAATGAACTGGAAATACAAAGCAGGGGAGGAAGGATGGTCCTGAGACCCAGGGCTTGAGTGGTCCTCCTCCTAGGACGGAAGAGGTGCCAGAACGTGGAACAACCGTGCATCCTCTCTGTGTCAGAAGACGCGATGTCCGAGGTGGTCCCTCCCTGAGCTACTATTCAGTGACTCTGATGGATTTCCCGGCTCCAGTCTTGAATAATTTATCTGGACACAAGCCTGGAAAACCAGTTTATTTATGTCTTGGCACCAGGACCCAGGTGCCACATATGCCACGCATGTGTTTTCGCCTTTCGCTTTTATGTTACCAAAGATCTATTTTCACTGGATGAAAGAAGATCTACATGGAGAATCAGCCTTTCCATTTGTTAAGCTTTTTCTTCTTGCTTTAAATGTTCCAGACCAAAAATTATCCAGGTCAGATGGGCTAGGTTTGATTTTTTTTTTTTTAATTTTCCCTAATGTATACTTTCTTGAAGCCTGGAAACACGTCTACACCCTAATGATTTTAATGACTTAAAAGAGCATTAAATCTAATGCTCTTGCAACTACTTCTGGATGGAGAAAAACAGCTTCTGGAGAAATGTTTGTGACATTTGACATCTAAAAGGAATCTGCAGTTGGTCACAGTTTAAGGAAAACAGCACCTACTCAAATGCCTTCACCCTGCTCTCACTGCAAAATGAAACGTTTCAAGAAAGATCTGATTGTTTTCCTGGATCAGAAAACAGTAGTCAAGTACTGAATTTTCCAGAAGAAGGCCAAGAGCTTTGTCACGGTGGAAATAACAGATCTATCTCGTTTCTTAGTTTGAGAAACCCAGATGAAGTCGGTTAGATATCTGAGACCTGAGTCTGGCAGTTGGTCCACGAGGCAGAACTGCCACAAATCTGGTGGGAGGGTGTCCGCCTGCGGGGAGGGTGTGCAGGACGTTGGTTGGGATGAGCTGTCAAGAGGGCGCTGACATGGTGGGAGTCCTGGGAGTCTCGGTGGCAGAGAAAGCCAGACTTGGGAAAGAGTGAATAACAGGAGAAGCAAAAAAGAGCTGCAGGAAGAAGCCAGTGAACACCTGCCAGGGCAATCGTCTTTTGGAAAAAGCTGTTCAGGTCTGCAAGTCTCCTCGAGAATTACAGCTGAAGCTACTGGCGGGCTGAGTTGGAAGCCGACAAGGAACTCGCCTCCTGTGTTTGAAATTCACATCTGTTTAAGATGGTGATTTTGATGACTTGACTTAGCCTGAAAAACTTTGTACCTATCACCCTTCCAGGCTTATGAAAAATATATGGTAACTTTCTTTCTCCCGTTTGTTGAATGACAATGTTAAAACTAACTTAAGGGCACCTCTGTGAGTCACTGTGGCATCATGTTAAATGCCCTATACACATGAATTCTCATGATAACCATTGGATGCCTATACTATTACCATCCTTATTTTAAATATAAACTGAGGTTCAGGTGGGGTTTGAGCTTTGACTTAGTGCATGGGGTACTTAAGGTATTTTAAAAAAGGGTCATTTTTGGCACCATCAAGGCACGAAGAGGTTCAATTATAATTCACAATGGATCAAGAAAACACTGAACTGTCTTTAAGGGAGACATAGAACATCTTTTGAGACATTTCTCTGTAAGATCTTAGATTAGAAGACCTTCCAAATTCTTTTCCAGTCCTGGATTCTAAGAGTCTAGCATTTATGATTTTCTTAGAGAAGCCAGCGTTTTTAAATTCAAAAAATAAAGTGAGAGTCAGATTTCCATTGGGAAATATCTCAGGGATAACCAGGAGGGCTCATGGGAGCCCCAACCTCTCTGGTTGCATGTACAGCACCTAGTCACTTTCATCAGCTCTTCGCCCTGTGATCCCTCTGTGGTCCTCTTATGGAGGACCATGCTGTCCATGCCTTTGCTTCTGCTCGTCCCAATATGGAGGACAGCTTGCTTCTCTCCTCAACTCCAATCCAAATCCCACCAATTTCAAAATCAAAGTCTCATATGAAACCTTCCCAGCTAGACTAACCCTGACCAATAATGATCTTACTTTTTCTCTGCCACCTGACATCCCTCTAGTTTTCTCTCCCTATTGTTGTTGTTGTATCCCTATCATCTAGCACTTCATTAAATATTATCTTCTATACTTTGGGGGCAGGAGGAGAAGGGGATGACAGAGGATGAGATGGCTGGATGGCATCACTGACTCGATGGATGTGAGTCTGAGTGAACTCCGGGAGTGGGTGATGGACAGGGAGGCCTGGTGTGCTGCAGTTCATGGGGTCGCAAAGAGGCGGACACGACTGAGCGACTGAACTGAACTGAACTGATACTTTCCCAGTTGCTTTATGTTAATTGCTTTCATGGCGAGTTTATGAGTTTCTTTTTCTATTTCAAAAATTGGTCACAGGGATTTCCCTAGTGGCTCAGTGGTAAAGAATCCGCCTGCCAGTGCAGGAGACACGGATTCAATCTCTGATCTGGGAAGATCCCACATGCTGCAGAGCAATTAAGCCTGCGGACCACAATTACTGAGCCTACGCTCTAGAGCCTGGGAGCCACAACGACTGAGCCCACGTGCTGCAATTACTGAAGCCCACATGACCTAGACCCTGCGCTCCGCAGTAAGAGAAGCCACCACAGTGAGACGCCTGTATCCCGCAACTAGAGAGTAGCCCCAGCTCTCTGCAACTCGAGAAAGCCTGAGCAACAACAAAGACCCAGGAGATCCAAAAATAAATAAATAAAAGTATTTTTTAAAAAGTTGGGCACAAAGCAGGTCATTCATTCATTCATGCTTACCAGGTAACAGGCAGTCCCTGGCATGACAATGGCTATCGCAATTTCTTTACCTTAAAGGTGATTCAACTGAACGTGATCTGGAGTTTGTTGGCATCGATTGATATAACCAGAGTATTTAAAAATTAATAACAAGCCAAACTTAATTTAGGATCTATTTCTAAAGTAAGAGTCCATGGTCCTAAGAGTTTCAAACAAGAAAGATGAGGTGGAAGGAAACAGAAGAGACGACGTAATATGCAAAGGTGGCCGTGCTGACCCAAGACGCAGACTCGCGCCCTGTCGCCCACTGGAGCCCAGTGGCCACCCTTCTCCGCTGCTTGGCCTCCTGGCCTGAATTAATGCTCCTGCCTACTACTGCGATGCCCTTTGAACGGTTCCAGCTCGCCCTGAAGGAACTGTGGCATTTTAGTGGTGGGGGAGGCTACTCCTCTGTAAAGAGTGTATCTGTGGGGAATGCAGTTTTGGGAAGAAAGACACTATTTAAAAGGAAGAACACTATTCCTTTGACAGCCCCACGGAGCAGGGCAAATGAATTAGAAACAGCAAATCAAGTCCAAGCTGGTAAAAAGCCCTTGGAGGCTGCAAAGTGCAGCCCCCTGTTTTAAGCTGGTCACCATATTTTTGTCATGACCAATGAATTCTACCATCTCAGAGGGAATATACTGGCTGAAACACAGTCAAGAAGTGCTTTTCTTGGAATATGGAGAAGGAAGGGAAATGAGGAGGTTTACTGGAGAAGAGATTCTTTCAAAATACCTCTTAGGATAACATATGCTGAATGGAAAACTTTATGTGTCATAAATTATAAGCGAGTATGAAGTGTGTTTTAGCCAAAACTTCATGTAGGGCAGCTAACAACTTGGCTTGTAGCCTAATAGGTATATACATGGAGTTATCTACCCATAAAATCATGCAATACCCCTGTCATAGCTAATTCAAGAGCTCAAGTACTAGGTGGTGGTTTGGCACTAAGTCGTGTCCGACTGTCGTGACCCCATGGACTGTAGCCCTCCAGGCTCCTCTGTCCATGGGATTTTCCACGCAAGAATACTGGAGTGGGTTGTCATTTCCTTCTCCAGGGGAATCAATCAAACTCAGGTCTTATGCACTGCAGACAGAAGCCTTACCGACTGAGCCACCAGGAAACAAGGTAAATAAATGCTATAACCTCTTCAGAACCACTATGGTTTAACGAACTAGAGCTCACTCCTAACTGGGCAGTTTTTTCCTGAGTAAGAGGCTCTCAGGCTCTTCCACGAGTTGAGACCTTTATCCTGAGGCTTCCCAGGGTCAGGATGGTTTCCAGAAAAAAGTCCACGAGGCCACATTTTGTTGGGTACTTTCCTAGTTATACTGCATAAACTCCTGAAATAACACGATTTCTTTCAGATCATCTAATTTTGCCTCTCTTGAAACAAGATACTTTTGGGACAATGTAACCAGTTGTGACATTGTTCAATCCATCTTCTCTTTGCCATTAGCAAGTGAAGCAGGATAACTTCTATTAAAGTGGAAAATGCCTGGCAGTAAGAGGGAAGAGGCTATTTTCTTTTTATGTTGCTCATTGTAAAAATAAGAAAATAAGTAATTACTGAGAACGAGTAATTTTTTGAGGGAGGTTTAGTAAAACCCCCAAACCAACAAACAAAACTCCCTTCTCTTCTGTTTATGATTCCATACAGGATGGGTAAAGCTTTCTTCCCCAAAGGGTTAGACACTTTGAACAAGAGAGATGAGTTGGTATAGGAAGTTTAGGCCTTATACTATCTGGTTTCTTCCATTTTTCCTTTACCTTCTGTTGGGAAAAAATCTATCCGGTCAAGGGCAGGGTGACCTGCCAAATTGACAACAAAATGGTCAGAGGGCAGAAGTGTAAAGGTAGATGTACGCATGCCTGACTGTAGAACCTTGGGATTTGTTCCTATAATTAATCTACTGTGCCTGACTAGGTCCTGTGTGCCTCTGTTACGGGATCAGGGTGGCTCCCACACTGTTGCTTCTCCAAAGGACAGGAACAGAGAGCTGTTCAACAGCATGTGCAAAGGGCCTGTGGCCTGACAGACACAAGTAGCCAGAATGAGTCAGGGAAGGGCATTTATGAAGGGAAGTTAGAAAACAGGCTTCCCAAGTGGCTCAGTGGTAAAGGATCCACCTGCCAATGCAGGAGACATGGCTTTAATCTCTGGTGCAGGAAGATCTCTCAGAGAAGGAAACAAGCCCACTCCAGTATTCTTGCCTGAGAAATTCCACGGACAGAGGAGCCTAGCAGGGTACAGTCCATGGGGTCACAAAAGAGTTGGACACAAGTGAGTGACTGAGCACTTTTAGGAAACACTCACCATTAAAAGTGCGGCAAAAGAGAAACAAGAACAGAATTATTAACTGCCCCAGAAAAGCAATCCCACCACTGTAATGTCTAATTAGTCTGGGGGAACTTCTCATTTAAATTTAAGAGCACAAAGTTCATGTTATATTCGGCCGGCAAAGTTCCCACACTCCTAGCAAAACTCAACATTCCCTCTCACGATAACTTGTAAGAACTCTTCAGAGGTGGTCACATTTATGCAAATGAAAGGTGAAAATAAATCCCAGGTGGAGGGATTCAGCCTCTGCCCGGATCACAAAACCTTGCTCCTAGAGACCAGCAAACATGTTGCCATGGTGAGGAAGTTATTTTGGTCTACTCTAATTTGAATCTCTTTCTAGGGCTTGAGCATTGCAGGGAAGAATTACATCCTCTCAACTCCTCTGAGAAAACATATTTTATTCTTCAAAAGACAAATCCTGGAGATAAGAAAAATAATATCTAGTCCTCCAGGTGGGTTTAGCTAGCTGGGTTATTTAATTTAGCCCTGAAGCTGGAAGACAAGTTTCCCTCTGAATCAAACCTTTCCAGGTGCTGGGGGAAGAAATTTTGATAGTTGCCTACCCATCCAACCCCCCGCACCCCTCACCTTGATAATTCCAACCCAAACACTATAAATTAAAATCTCAGAAACCAGCCTCTGGTGAGGACAAATTGAGGTTGAATAGAGTCCATATTCTATCCCAAAAGCCAGGCTGCATCCATGGCAGTGACAGTTTCCGTTTGATCAGCAAAACCAGCATGAACCCTGGTGAGAGAACTCAGCAGAAAAGCGTAATCTTCTTGATGTTTTATACTCCAAAGAGGCAAATCTAATGTTATTTTGAGTTCTCTCGTCTGCTATTCTTGAAATACCCTACATTTCTCAGCTCAACCATTTGTTAGTAAATGCAATTACTCTGGATTTCAGGGGCTAAATCTAGAAAAAATTAATTTGATTTTTAATGAGTTTTTTAAAAAGCTAGTAAAAAAGACCCCTTTATGCATATTGTCAAGGATGGAAAGCCACATTCTGATGGCACCAGTAATTTTCAAATTACTTTAGGAAGCCTGATGAGGTTGAATAAACAGAAAAGAAGGTATTTCAGATACTTCCTTTTCTTGTTTCATGGCCGCACTGTGAGGCAAGCATGTGGGATGCTAGTTACCTGACCAGGGATGGAAACTGTGCCCTTTGCATTACAAGCGTGGAGTCTTAACCATGGGCTGCCAGGACAGTCCTTAGAGATTTGTTTCTTTTTCTATAACTCTGGACACCAATCACGGAGGGACAAGACAAAGCTTGTCACTCATATGACACCTTCTGCTATCCTCCTCTGCTACGGCGTAACTGTTAGTATTAGTTGCTCAGTTGTGTCCGACTCTTTGTGACCCCATGGACTGTAGTCCGCCAGGCTCCTCTGTCCATGGAATTCTCCAGGCAAGAATACTGGAGTGGGTTGCCATTCCCTTCTCCAGGGAATCTTCCCAACACAGGGATTGAACCCACATCTCCTGCTTTAGCAGGTGGATTCTCTACTGTCTGAGCCATCATGGAAGCCCAGGGGCTGATCTGTGTCCTTCTTCAAATTTATACGTGGAAGTCCTCACCTCCAGTATCTCAGAATGTGACCTTATTGGACATAGGATTTTTGTAGATGTAGTTAAATTAAGATGAGATCATACTGAAGTGGCATGGCATGTGCCTGCCCAGTCGTGTCTGACTCTTTGCAACCATGTGGACTGTAGCCCACCAGGCTCCTCTGTCCATGGGATTTCCTAGGCAAGAATACTGGAGTGAGTTACTATTTCCTTCCCCAGGGAATCTTCCTGACCCAGAGATCGAACCTGCCTCTCCTGCATTAGCAGGCGGATTCTTTACCACTTGAATCATACTGGCTGCTAAGTCACTTCAGTCATGTCCGACTCTGTGCGACCCCATAGACAGCAGCCCACCAGGCTCCCCCATCCCTGGGATTCTCCAGGCAAGAACACTGGAGTGGGTTGCCATTTCCTTCTCCAATGTATGAATGTGAAAAGTCAAAGTGAAGTCGCTCAGTCGTGTCTGACTCTTAGCGACCCCATGGACTGCAGACCACCAGGCTCCTCCATCCATGGGATTTTCCAGGCAAGAGTACTGGAGTGGGGTGCCATTGCCTTCTCCCGAATCATACTGGAGGGGAGCCCTAAACCAGTATGACCTGTGTCCTTATAAAAAGGAGGAGATCTGGACACAGACAACATACAGGGAGAGAGCCATGTGAACACGAAGGCAGAGATAGGGGTGGTACACCTCCAGGGCAAAGAATGGCAGAGACTGCCAGCAGGCCAGCAGATGCCAGGATTAGACTCTCCCTTGCAGACCCCAGAAGGAAGCCGCCTCAACAACACCTCGACTTTGGACTCCCAGCGGCAGGACTAGGCTACAACCAGTGGTACCACGTGCTGTGTAGGCCACTTGGTTTATGACACTTCGTTATGGCAGCCCTAGCAAATGAATATACTCACCTCGAAAGAAAGGATCATGATCAGGACCTACTTATTTTTTTAAAAAATAAATTATTTCAAAAAGAGGGGAAAAAAAAAAGTTTGCTTCTTACTGTCAGCTCTTGGGGAAGAGAACTTGGCTTCTTTATGTTGATCTCAATGCTGTTGCTGTCTTGTTTCAGCTCCACAGGGGACCCATGCACTCTGGCCACACCTTCAAACATCTGGGATTTGGTCAACGAGGTGGCAAGTGCCACCGTGGGACACTCTCTTTCCTTCTCCTCCTCATCACCATGAGTCGTCTCTCCATTCATGGTGACTTTCCCATCAACCTGTAAAACCCAGAACGAACAAGAACATGCTATTCCCCAGTGAAAGATTATAACAAAATAACATGTTCAGAATCATCTTAAATCATTAGCATTTACCATTCACAGTCCAACAAAGAATAAGTTCTCTTATATGCTTCTGTCAGTCTAGAAAGCAGGGCTCCCTTAAACGCCATCTTTGAAGGCTTCTTTAAAAGGTTGTCTGCCTTCTCAGATCACTTCATGTTAGATTACATTTCATGCTCAACTTACTGGGGGTCTGCTTTTATTTTGCAGTACAGAAAATCAAGGGATCTTAGGTATAAAGACATGTCACATATTTGGGTTCCAGTAATTTTTCATGGAAGTTCTGTGACTGCTATTTCACAATTTTGAGATTTTTTTTTCCTAATAAACATATAAATTAGGTGGAGCTCATCTTAGATCAGGACTATTTCATGGGTTATTCTGTTATGGTTGAGGGCAACGAATACTCTTTGCAAGCAATCATGGAGGGCAGGGAACCTGGTGCGTTACTATGTTACAGTAAATTCCTGTGTGCGTGCGTGCGTGCATGCTCAGTCATTTGCCATGTCTGACTCTTTCTGACCCCGTGGACTGTAGCCCACCAGGGCTACATGGGAATTCTCCAGGCAAGAATACTGGAGTGGGTTGCTATACCCTTCTCCAGGGGATCTTCCAACCCAGGAATCGAACACTCATCTCCTGCCCTGAAGGTGGATTCCTTATCCAGAGCCACCTGGGGAGCCCCACAGTAAATTCCTATTTCTAGTTAATTTGACCATCTCAGTTTTTTTCAAGAAAAAAAGGCCATGCACGTTAAAATATCTTTGTTTTGTCCCCATGTCTAGGGACGGTGGTGGGAGCAAGAAAGAAGGAGTGAGGGTAGTTAGTCTGACTTATTGAAGGTACCTGGAAATCTCTTTCAAGTCCGACAGTATATAGAGCGGTCGTGAGAGGAAGCCCTGCAGTGAGGCAACCTGAGTTTTGGCTTCATCACTTAACAGCCATGTAATCTTCAACCTCAGTTTCCTCCTTTCTATGTTAATCAGTCAGCTCAGTTCAGTTCAGTTGCTCAGTCGTGTCCGACTCTTTGCGACCCCATGAATCGCAGCACACCAGGCCTCCCTGTCCATCACCAACTCCCGGAGTTCACTCAGACTCACGTCCATCGAGTCGGTGATGCCATCCAGCCATCTCATCCTCTGTCGTCCCCTTCTCCTCCTGCCCCCAATCCCTCCCAGCATCAGAGTCTTTTCCAATGAGTCAACTCTTTGCATGAGGTGGCCCAAGTACTGGACTTTCAGCTTTAGCATCATTCCTTCCAAAGAACACCCAGGGCTGATCTCCTTTAGAATGGACCGATTGGATCTCCTTGCAGTCCAATGGACTCTCAAGAGTCTTCTCCAACACCACAGTTCAAAAGCATCAATTCTTCGGTGCTCAGCTTTCTTAATAGTATCTCCTTAATGATGCTGTTATGGTATCATTTATGTATTAATATATGCATAGAACTTAGAACAGTATCTGGCATATTTATGTATATAAATGTTAGCTATTCTTATTACTAAACCTTCTAAAATCTTTTAAAAAGAATAATAGAAGGGCAGATACTAGTTATAGATTATTTACCTTAAGTCAGTGTTTTGTCTATTGTCTGTGATCCATAAAATTTAAATCACAACTGAGCACACACACATAAAGATAACTGAAATGGAGTTTAACCATTAATATTTACCATTTTCTATGTGATGCACTACACTGTTTTTAAACATTATATTCTAATATATATATTTTATAATATATAATAATGTTTATTATTAATATATATTAATATATCTAATTATATCTATTAGTATAATATATCTAATAATGTTTTTTTAAAAAAGAATGCTGATTCCAAACCACTAAATTGATTTCATAACCTAGCAATAGGTGGCAACTCTCAGTTTGAAAACACTGCCTTAAACCATTTTACTGCTCCTTCATTTTATTGACACTTCTTTTACTCTTAAATCTGTTGTACTAAGAAACTGAGCCTGTATTCCCTGCCTCCCATGCCCACCTTCTCCCCACAGGAAAATACACATGCACACACACCTTAGCTACAGTTCTGGTGTTACCTGGTAACAACTGTCCACTTGCATGCTACCTTTGACCATGAGTGAGCTCACCCATTCGATGGTGGGGCTGTGAACAGGGCTGACAGCCATCAGGACCTACGATGAGTTGAGGGCTCATTGGTGAGCTCCAGCTCTAAAAGGACTTCTATCCAAGTCCCTCATTCTACCTCCCCTGAAGCCTCCACACTGTCTTGCCACAATGGTAGGAACTGGGTTTTCTCAGGGTCTCACCATGAAGTCATCTATCCTAATTCTTCTGTTTAAACGATCACATTGTACTGTTTATATAAAGGAAAGGAAATGGACATCTAGACTAACAGATCACATTCCTTGGATACCAAGTTAAATGCATGTATTCCCTGTCCCTGTTCTGGGCCACCTCAGTATCAAACCAAGCTTCACGAGAAGCTATCAGACAGTTGATGGCCATGGGCCCCGGGTGAAGGAGAGCTGCTATGGTACTTAGGCAGCCTGCCGAGCACATGTGATTGCGTGTGTATGTGTGTGTGCACCAGTCTGCATGATAAGGATCTCATCTTCTCAGGAAAAATTCATGTGCTTATTCAACAGACACTTGCTGAGTGCCTAGGCACAGACACCAGCCTCTTAGGACGAAGCTGTGGACACACACACAGCAGTTGCCCTTGGAGGGATAAACATCTCAATCCAACCTAGATGAGACGGAAAGGACATTTTTCTTTCATTTGATCAAGGCCTAAGACACAGATTTTAAAGATACATTCAGAGTTAAGCTAAGAAAGATGCTAAGAGTTAGAAATATGGCTAGGCTCCCTCTGAAACTCAATAGGAAGATACACACACACAGTGCTCAGTTAGCTAAGCTCAGTTAGCTTAGCAAACTTTCTTTACAGTCACATGTCTGTGTCTGCCACTGATGAATTCCACCTCTGTCTTCTATTATAAACCCATGTGGCGTGCAGGGACAAGGGAAACTGACTTTTCTTTGTCGTCTCGCTTGAGATGAAGGATGAGTACTTCCTCCTGATGCAAGGAAAAATACTAGGATTTGAGGATGAAAAAGGATGTTTGGCTGCTATAGGTTCTTTGGTTCTGGAACACTATTTTACACGTTCATTGGCACCTCCTCCCACCTCCAAAATAACATAGATTCTTCCCACCTAAAATTAAAAAAAAAACCAAACCTCTCATTTGAATACCAAGTATATATCATGTATTTCTTATATTACCATCTTTTTTTTTTCCCAGTGGTAGCATCACGGCAGAGCCTGGTGGGCTGCTGTCTATGGGGTCACACCGAGTTGGACATGACTGAAGTGACTTAGCAGTAGCAGCAGCATCTGCTTCTTTTCCAGGATTTTTCTGGAGAAGGTGATGGCACCCCACTCCAGTACTCTTGCCTGGAAAATCCCATGGACGGAGGAGTCTGGTAGGCTACAGTCCATGGGGTCGCTAAGAGTCGGGCACGACTGAGCAACCTTCACTTTCACTTTTCACTTTAATGCATTGGAGAAGGAAATGGCAACCCACTCCAGTGTTCTTGCCTGGAGAATCCCAGGGACGGCGGAGTCTGATGGGCTGCCATCTATGGGGTCGCACGGAGTCAGGCATGACTGATGCGACTTAGCAGCAGCAGCATCTTTTCAGTTATGATGTCAGAGGCATATACAGAGGTAACTGTATATACTGTCACAGGTATATACAGAAGTAACTCTGTATTTACACTAAAGGTCATTAAAAGTTTGTTTTGAGGCATTTTCAATACCCCCAGATAAATGGAGATACCTAGGGTGCTGCTAAATTGGGGTTTGTTACCATTGCTATGGAGATATCATACCATCATGCATGCATGCGTGTTCAGTAGCCCAGCATATCAAACTATGAAACAGACCTTGCTCATGGAGGTGACTCAACCACCAATCTCATTCAAGCCCATCAGTATTAAAAATAGGAATTGAGAAGAATCCTAAGTTATTTGATGGCTCAGATGATAAAGTGTCTGCCTACAATGCGGGAGACCTGGGTTCAGTCCCTGGGTCGGAAAGATCCTCTGGAGAAGGAAATGGCAACCCGCTCCAGTACTCTTGCCTGGAAAATTCCATGGATGGAGGAGCATGATAGGCTACAGTCCGTGGTGTTGCAAAGAGTCAGACATGACTGAACAACTTCATTTAGAGAAGAATCATCAATCCCTGAATTATTTGCAAACCAAATCTCAGAGACACATAAACTTCATAACTGTACATGTTAATGCATTTGCTTTTGTGTGATAAAAACCACTGCATCTTCCTGAGATAAGATGCTTCTTTTCCCCAGGGAGTTCAGTTTTGGTTCTGCCCTTAAAGAACTCATCTTACCTTGAAGGTCTTCAGAACCTCTTGAGAGTTTTTGGGCTGGGAGTAAGGCTTGGGTGTCAGCATAGGCACTGCTTTGGGAGAGACAGTTTTGCTCGGAGACCCACTGCCTGCTGACATGCTGGCATCCAGAACGCTGGGACGAGCGATGGTGGTTTCCACAGAGGCAGTGAACTTGGGTGGAGGCAGTGACTGTTGCCGCAGATATTTCATAGGGTTGGGGTCGCTGAGGAAGGGGGATAAGTTTGGCTCTGTTGAATGGCTTCTTTCCAGGATTTTTGGCATCTCCAAACGTTCAAGAACAGCTTCACTGATGGTGAATCTCTCGATGTACTGCTGAAGGATACCCTCTGCCTCCTCCTGGGTCCGTGCATTCTTGTATGCTTCATGCAACTCCCTTTCTCTCCGCTCTCTAAAGGGTAGACATGGGAGGGGAAGCAAGAACAAAGTCAACAGTCACAGGAATTGCAACGAGGACCTTAGTAGGACCCAAAGTAGAGCTGAAGAGACCAAACAGGGTGTGTAATATTAGTGTCAGAGCCTTTGTGATGACTGACAATTTTTAGAAAAAGCATATCTAACTAACTGTACATTAAAGAACAACAGAAAGAACCCACTTTTCTTGGACGATTTCTCTGTAGGTTTTTATGCTTTTCCTTCGTTCCCTTGTCCCATCCTCTCCAGCCAGCAGCTTCTCCATCTTTTTCCTTTCTTCCTCTTTTCTGATTAAGTCCTGAGAAGCACTTCTTCTACGGCTCTTCCAACGAGCCAGGTCCTACGGGGGAGGGGGAGGGAGACAGAACACTCTTCTTCAGACTTGCATGTAATTCCATTTCTACACTTAAGGGTTTAGTGAGTGCTGGCTGTGGGCCAGGCTAAGACATTCCTCTACAATCCAGTTTAAGTTTGGTTGGAACAGGAGTATCTTGAAGGCAGGAAACCTTCAGATATTCTACATTATCCAGAGCAGGGCAGCACATTTTGTAAAACATGGTAATGTAAAATTTGCTCTTGTATCCCGTGTCAGTTGCCAAATGTTAAAGTATTGTCTCACAGGATATTGTAAGAAACTTCATTTCTTGCTATTTATGACCTCTGCATTGTGAATGGACTCGCTGACAATAGAATGGTAGGAATTAACCACAGACCTACACAAATTCCCTCAGGGAAGGAAGAAAAAGCAGAAAAACAATTGGTTTTGGGGTCTTGTAGAACCAATAGTTCTGTATGCCCTAAGTCATCTGATCCTTATGACAACCTCACCACAAATCCTATGGGCAATTAGAGCCTAATGAGAAAGAGTTAGGAGTCTGGAGTTAGACAGGTAGGCACGTGGCTGTGGGAAAGAATCCCAGCTCCATCTGTTCCATGTTTTGGAATCTCAAGCATGCTTCTTAGCCTCTCTGTACCTCAGTTTCCTCATCTCCAAAACAGAAATGATAATGATACCTACTCTTGCAAGCTTGTTGTGAGGGTGAAATGGGGTGTTGCACGTCAGGTGCCAGGCACATAGTAAGTGCTTGATATCTCGTAGACATAATTGTGACCACAATTTATCGACTTTGGAAAAGTTCACCAATTGACTAAAGGTAGAGTCAAATCTGCAGTGACTACCTCAGAGCGCTCTGTGAGGATGAGATGAAATAGTCCACTCTCTTCGTTTCATACCGATCTTCAAGTTCCTCTCCTGCCCTAGCTCTCTGGTCTCAGCTCACAGACAATCCCAAGGCCCCCATTAGGCCCTGGAGCCATTCTTGATCTCTTATTCACTAGCTGTGTGACTCTGGACAAGTTACTTCACTGCTCTGGGGCTCCTCTGTTGGGCTGAGGACAGTAATATCTACAGTTGCTAGCATACTGAGTTACTGAGAGGATTCAAGAACGATTAACTGCAAGGCACTCAGAACAGTACCTGTTACTGGCATGCTTTCAGTGTTGGCAGTTATCATTGTGGTCACCATCATCATTATTATCAATTCCAAATACACAAACTCAGAAGCCAGTGCATCCTTGATATGGCATCCCATGCTGGTTGCCTCCCACCCGCTCCCCTCTGCTTTCTGGCCAAACTTCAGCAAGGGTACTTTCCTTAATTCCCACATGGGCGGTGTTCACTGTTTGAAGTCTTCTCCGGGCCCCCCTTTCTTCTGCATGGCTTTCCAGCCCGAGGCTCCCACCCAATCTGATTCTCTGTTCCAAAGGGCCTCTTGCCCAGCGGGCAGCGCAGTCTCCCCACTGCCCACGGCCATGGCCCCAGCACTCACATCCTGCCATTTGTCATCCTCTTCTCGCAGCTGGCTGTTTATCAGTTGCAGCTGCTCCTGGCGGGCCCTGCTGTGCGGCTGCACCGCGGCCTCTTCCTCACACCGCATGTCAAACATACTCGTGCTCCTGCGCGTGGAGAGAGCAGACAACGAGCGGACAGAGATGAGCACCCCTCCTACCTCTGCGCACTTGGGGCGTCCCGCCGTGTGGGGGCGCTACCGAGTATGGAAAACAGTCCCTTTCCCTCCGCAGCCTAAGGCAGCCACGGGGTCTGCAATCTGTTCCTCCCTCAGCCGGCAGCAGCGGGCATGCTAGGAGCCTCAGCTCTTCTTTTGAAGCAGAAGCCAAAATGTGACCATCTTTGTCTTCAGTGATGGCTGAATTGGTCAATTAATTTTACATGTTGGGGCCTAGATATGTTTAAACTAAGAGACTTGAAAAGGTTTTTGAAACTCTGAGCTGGTCTCACTTATAAATGTATTAGAAAATAAAATTAAAAGCATTAACATGTATAACTTGGAGAGAATTTGTGGGGAAGGAGGATGGCGTCCCCTGAAGTGAAAATTTAATTGCAGTAAATGCTTCTTTGTGTAGGGCTAGCTTAAATGCTTTCTTCATTAACAGGCAATTTCTCCATTAAAAAAGTGATCACACAGCCTCAATCTAAGGCACCACTTTTTCATGTCGTATTTTCTGAATTTTGAATGCATCCAAGAACTATGCACAAATGATACATATATTTGTTGTGGTTTATTTTTATGTCCTGTAAAACTAAATCTGTAGTATGTTGATGGCATCTTGAAATCAAGAAAATAAGGTATTTTATGGTAAGGTTAAGGGCAAAATATAAAAATCAGCATATACTTTATATCCTAAAATTCTCACAAGGGTTTCACTTTATTTCTGACAGGATACCTCTGCATATACTCTTTAAAAGCAAAAGGATTTGGAAATCAAATTTTAAGAACCTTTAGGCTGTTCATATAATTGATATATTCTGCAGGAGCTTATTAAATGTTGGGTAAGACCACAGGGCCTTTTCTGCAATGCTTATTATAGACCTCTGTTACAGCGAAAGCTGAAGCAGAAAGATGAAAATAGAAATAAAAACCAAAGCAAAATCTTCTTTTTTTTTTTTTTCCTCTCAAAGAAATGACTAGCTCTGGGACCACGTGGGTTATAAAGCGCCCAACAAGTGGAGGGCCCTTTAAGAACAGAAGACTGTGACGGTCCATTTTTGAAGCCAGCTTAACACAAAGAAAAAGAAAAGCCATGCACCAAGACACTGACTAATTCCAGACATCATCAGTGATGTCCAAAATAGTTATCCCCAGGGCCAGACAAAGCACAGCAGCAGCATCGCTGGATGCCAGGGGTTCCTTAGCAGGCGGCTCTCTGGAAGGAGAAGACAATCCCAAAGCAATGGCTACCCACGTTCATTTCAGTCTACTCAAATATGAATGTATGAGTGCCTCTCCCCTCTCTTTAGATGTTGGACAATTTGAGTCTGTGAAAACTGTGTGAAAAGAGAGTGAAAACTGAAGACTGTACTTTAACCTGTTTCTAATAATCTGGCTTCGTAGGACTTTCTTTGATCCAAGGCTTCTATTTGCATGGATATGACACGCTACTGTGTGGAGCTGTCCACAGATTCAGGGCACAGTGTTGCTTGTGGTAACTGTGTCTTCCTGGAAGATAAACTGTAGTCCTCTAAAGAGAGGAGGGACTGCAATGTGTCACCTATTTGATGCTGCTGATTAATGTGGTTTAAGAAAAATTTAGGAATTTGCAGAGTTAGGTAGAAAAGTCTAATTCATGGTTTTTAAACTTCATGGATCATAATGCCCTCAAACAACCCTTCCAGAAGGGGACCCGAACTCATCCCATCTTCCTTTCAGAGTTAAAAAAAAAAAGAAAAAACAAAAAACAACTTAACTCTAAATGTATCAAATTCAGCCTGTTTCTCTTTCAAGGCAATATATAGGCTTTGTGAAGGTCTTAGAAGACATAAACCCCTCTCAGCTGGGACTCAATTGTAATCTACTAATAGCTGGCAGATTATGGGAGAGAAAGGAGGTCCTTTCCTTCAACTTTGCCATCTGTAATTTTTAAAGGGCAAAATTTTTGGAGAAGGAAATGGCAACCCACTCCAGTACTATTGCCTGGAAAATCCCATGGACAGAGGAGCCTGGTAGGCTACAGCCTATGGGGTCGCAAATAGTCGGACACGACTGAGCGACTTCACTTCTTCTTCAGTAAGAGCAGAGATTTTCATCCATTTGGATCACTAGGTATCTCTAGTACCTGTAACAGTCATGAAATATTTGCTTAATGAATAAACCAAAATTTGACTAAAAAAAAAAAAAAAAAGGGCAGAATTTTGGTTTAGGTCACACTGATGGCCATAGGGCAAAGTCTTCTGGGACCGCAGTAAGAAAATGGCAGGCTTTTCCAGGATTTGAGACTGCTTATCTCACTTGATTGGCATGGAGAGGGTGGGAACAAGGCCTTCAGAACTGCCTTCTTCTGTCCCAGGTTCCTATTTCTGTTTCTACCATGAAGTTCTAACTACCACAGCCCAAATGTGACCAAAAGCTGGTTAGTGAAATAAAAAGAGAAACTCTTGTCTGCCTTCTCCTATACCAGGAAGTACTTTTTTTTTTTTCTGGTTAGAGATCTTTTTTTTCTTTAAAAAGCAACACCAGCAAAAGAGAAATAATAAAACTATGAGCAATACCTTTAAGCCATTTCAAAAAAGGAAGCAAGCTGAGGACTGATAACAGTAGACAGAAAATGAGCTGAGTCACCATTCAGAAAATGTTCCCTCATTCAGAGATTGGACTCAGCCTCCAAAATGAAGAAGTGCATGTCGAGGGATGAGGTGGGAGGCCCTGGTGGTGCTAGTGGTAAAGAACCTGCCTGCTAATGCAGGAGACATAAGAGATGTGGGTTCGATCCCTAGGTCGGGAAGATTCCCTGGAGGAGGGCATGGCAACCCACTCCAGTATTCTTGCCTAGAAAATCCCATGGACAGAAGAGCCTGGCAGGCTATAGTCCATAGAGTCACAAAGAGTCAGACATGACTGAAGCGATTTAGTAGAGCACAGCACATCAGGGGACCCTGGAGAAGTCTAGGTTCCACAATGTTAACAGGACTTACACCAAACCTATGCTTCTCAGCACAACAGGCCATGCTCTTGGGCTGTTGGGAATAGGGCCCCTGGCTGTAGAGCCCAGGAGCCTCTCCCTGCAGTGGGTTGGCAGTTCTTAGGGCCAGGATTAAAGTACCTCCAGGGGAGCCTGGAAATTGTTTCTGGACCAAGTCTAGGGTAAGGGAATTAAGAGCAAAATGGCCTCTGGCTCTCACAGTTTCCAGGCTCCATGGTGGGGACCATTGGGAGAGGAGGTATGTGGAAGTGAAGAGAAGGGCAAGAAGGTGAAACTAAATCCATGGAAACATTCTTGGCTTGCCAGGAGGCGGAAATTTCTGTTTGCCTGTGTGGTAGGTCTGCCCCTGACCCGCATTCTCCTTAAAGGGCACATCTTTTTTTGATTGGGCTGCATTTTAAGAATGTGTCAATTATGAATAAATAGAGCCTGTGCCAATAGTGGTCTGTAAAGTTTCTGAAAAAGGGAGATAGTGAGGAAAAAAATGAAACATATTATAAATTTCTATTTAAAAAAAAACTCCTGACATAATTTTTTTTCCTTACCCACTTGATCACTTGATTTCATATAAATTATGCCTATTCCAAGAGGGAAATTCAGCCCTTTAGATGTTCCCAGATAAGACCCCTGGACAAGAAGCTCCTTATACTCTTCCTAGATCACAAGCTGCTTTTTTTTTTTTGGTAAATTTAGAGGAGTCTGCACCCCCACTTGATTTAAAAAATCATTTACCTTTCCTGTGGGTGAGGTTTCATATTTAGGTACAGGCAGCATTCAAAAGCTCTTTAATATAGCTCCTTTTCTTTCAGCTTTCAGGGTTTTTGAGAGATCTGTATTAGGCAAATTGCACAGCAGCTTGGCAATGATGAAGAGTAAATCCATTCTATCAAAATGTTTTTGCTAACCAAATCAAAGTAGTGTTTTGCCTATCAATCTTATATAATCCTCCTTTCAGTGAATGTTAAATACTGCCACTGTAGATTTTAAAAGCAATAACCAGGGCTCAGTTTTATAGACTACTTAACTCCATGCAGTCAGTCAAGCTCCGGCTGAATTTAGTTCTGAGACATGAATGTTCCGTGTGTCAGGCCACAAAGCAATCATACATCACACATCGGAAACTGATCTCCTTGGCACTCGAGTCAGACTGCTTAGAGCTAAAAGTCAGACTAAGCTGACATCTTGAACACAAACATGGAAAAAAAGCACAGTTCAAATACAGTAGATGTGTGGCCCGATTGCAGTTACTGGTGGAAATGATATTTGTTCTACACTGTTACTTGGATTCCTCACTCAGTGACTCGAAACTATGGCTCAGGCCAGGAAGACAGGCAGGGAGAATGTTGGGGTTCACTCTTAGAATGGCCTAGACTCCCACAAGGCCACAAAACACCTCTTCCAGAGGACAGACATCAGGCTTAGCGGGCCACTGGTGTTGCAGTGAGATATTGATCATGTTTCTTAAACCTGAGCAAGCCAGCCTTCTGCAAAGAAAACTTCTGATTTGGCTATCAGTTTCAGAATGCTCTGCCTATGGGGAATCTGTTTTTGAAATGGAGTCAATGCGGTCACAGATGGGAGAAAGTAGATTCATCTCAAATTCAGATGTGAGGCTGCGGATGGGCAACGCATCTCTGGGAGGAGCGGAGACCAAGGAGAGGCAACCCAAGTCATGTTGCACATCCTGACCCCTGGCTGTGCCACGGAACATGAACGAAACTCCAGCGTTCTGGGCTCAGGCATCCCACAGTTTATATTACTGCAACCTGGGAGGAACTTGGGCTTCTGAATCTATCATTAGTGGTTTAGAATTTATTTTCTTAGCTTAAAAAAAAATGTGTCTTTGAGAATGACTGCTGCACGGCTAAGCCTTCATATATCAAGGATTCAATGCAAAGCGCAGAAGAGCCTTTTAACAATTCCATGGTTCAGAAGAGGTTCCAACTTCCAAACCCTAACAAGAACAACTTTCACATGCCCCATCTATGAAAAGCAAATGTTAAGTTTTAAGCAGCAGCTGCGTATTAGAATCATGCTTAAGTGGCTTTTTCATTCATCTCTCCTGCACAGAACATATGTTTTGCATTCCAATTTCAAGGGCTTCTCTGAGGCTGCAGAGAAGAGTCAGTTAGCTCTTCAGTCCACTGTTACATTAACTGCGTTTCAATTAGTGGTGAGTACTGGAAGCATGCAGTTTAGGCTATAATTAATGTATTCCTATGAATACAAAACAACTTACTCTGCGTCGTCAGACACAGGAGTTCTCGGTCCGTATCTATAAGACCAAATCCAAAATTAGAGGATTGGCAAGACAGAAGGTTAACACTGTAACCAAGCTGGAAATAAAAACTGCAAGTGAAATGTATACATGCCAAACCTTTTTTGCTGATCATACTGGAAGAGAAGTGTCATTATACAATTAACAATATTCACCAATGGCTAAAAATGAAAGCAAAGTCTTGACATTTCTGAAGAATGTGAAATTTGTAGGAAAACCCAAAGGGGAAATAAAAAATACCTCTCCATGTTACCCACAAAGAAAGACATCATTTCAATATAAACACAAAAAGGCTTAGGTGCAACCCACAATGTTTAGAGAAGACAGCTTTGAAAAAACCAAATGTGTATTATGGTCATTCACAAACGGTTGAACTGGTTTTTGCCTTTCTGTGTAGAGTAATGGGCTGTAATGGACACCCAGCATAGAAGCACACGCTTACTGACCCTTTCCCTGATGTGTTAATGCATTTGCACAAATAACATCAAAGAGTGTTTCTGAAGGTTTCTGAAAGCAAACCAGAACTCCAACCAGAACCCCAATCAGTGCCTTCCGCATGCATTTGACAAAAACCACAATTCCTAGAAAACTGGCAACCTTAATCAAAACCAGACGTGGATGATATTCCATAACTTGAAAAAGCAAAGTTGGTTTTTTTTTTTTAACAATCTTTTATATTCTTCTGATTATTTAGAGCTACAAAGTTGCACCTTCTTTAATATGGGCATTTTAAGTTTTAATGTATCTGATAAAACAAAGAAAAAGGTCAAATTAGAAAAAAAAAACTAGACTATTACAAGGGCATATTTAAGCACATTTGAAAAAAGTACCTCCCACAAGTGACTATTTCTGGAAAGGGGAATTTTAAGAGAAGGTTCTTACCTATGCCCTGAAAGGCAATTTATTCATGCATTCTGATGGTGGACAAAGACTTATTTGAGCAAAGAAAAAAAAAATGCCAGGCTTTCAGACCAAAAAATTAAATTTGGGGGTTTTCAGCAAAAACTACCTGATCCTATGTTCAGTTTCATAACAATATAGGGGGAAGGGAGTAATTTCTAAAGGTCTCTTCCTATGATCTTAGAGAAAAAACCCCAAACACATTGGTGTACACACGCAGACACTTTTCTCTCTGATGCCTTCATTACCCTGTAACAGTATGAATTCATTAATAACTATTTTCATGCACAGTGAGGGCAACCATACCAGTGAAAGACTAATAAGAGTTTCAGTTGAAATGGCCAAAAGCAAGAAAAGGAAAGCGTTTGTGGATGTTTTTCTTCTGGAAGTAAGACCCATTTTCTGCTTCTCTGGGGGACAATTTTAGAAGGTGCTAAGGTTTGACTTAATACATTCAGTTTTCCAAAACCACCTCCACATGGAGGCAGATGAATTCCTTCACATCAAGAAAGAGGACAGAACAGTGTAAATTCCACCCAGAATTAACAGTGTTAATTCTGAAGCCTGGATAGATGTTTCCCAGTTCACTAGTAGGCCTACTGGAATAACCATTTGAATATAGTGTTTTCTAAATTATCTATGGAAATAAGCAGAGAAGTTATTCCTAATGGATGCTTAATCTAGAAATGTTCAATCGATAGTTGGTGTTTTTGTGTTGATTTGAATATTTTAATGAACGTTTTACTGAAGTAAACTATACATACAGAAAGTGCACAGACCATACACACACACACCTTGATGAGTCTTCACAAACCACAAATCAGCACTGAGCCTTGTGCTGTGTAAACAGAATCATATAGAATGTACTCTTCTGAGTCTGGCTTCCTTATTAGCACATTTCATTTACGAGGTTCACCTGTGTTGTTGCATGCACGATATATTAGAATTTAAATTGCTTCTACACAAAATACTCAGCAGCATTTCATGGAGACCTCTGCTGACAAATGTTGATTAACCCTACAATGCAAGGTCCATGAGAGTCGGGATTTTTCCTTTGGGGGTTCCCTGAATAGTGACCAGACCAGGCCCTCCATAAGTATTTACTAAATCCTTATTGGATACTCAGGAAACTGAAAAGAATAGTGCAGTCTCTGAAGATACCCTTCATTTATCTGTTTACTATATACTTGTGGCTTTAAGACATTTCCTCTCAGACAAATTTATTAGCTTTAAGAAGGAACCAATTTAATCAGAATTGCCTTTGCTGTTATGGAGAAGATAATTAGAGTTTGGGCTTCAAACGATTTTCTCAGTGGTTCTGTGAAATATAGAAAAGAAAAGATGAGTTTTAAAAAATCACTAATAAAGAGATTTAAAAAAAAATGCAAAGTAGGTAAGTCAACAGACTATCAGCTACAACACTGGCCAGACAAATCACAGTTGGTATAAGCATCCTACCAAAACCCAGCAATTAATAAAGTTCAATTGTGAGGGCAGGGGTATTTAGAAGGTAAAGAGAGTACTTTCTTCACCTGTTGATTGCATCTGTGTAGTTTTCAGCACAAATAAAGCACTTCAGGATCAATGCTCAGCAACGTTATGAACTAGCGTGAACACCATTTGAAGTGAGGAGGAGAAATGAGTTTACCTGTCATTTAAGACTATCCTCCAGCAGCACCCAGCACAGTATTTCACACATAGCAATTACTCAATAAACACTTGTTGAAAGGAAAGACGAATTCCCAACGTGTGTGCCTGCTCCCTCACACGATTTTGTCACGCAGTTACTCTGACCATATCTCCTTATGCTCAAACCAGCCATTCCGTCCAGAGGGACAGAATACAAGTGAAAGGGAAGTCGTCAGACCTCCCTCTGGTAACTTGGTAGGTAATGCACTGGCATGGGATGGCAGCTCCCTCTTCAGACAGCGCTGGGTTTGGACCTTGGATCTGTGATTGCCAGCTGTGTGGACCTGGGCTTTGGTTTCTTTCTTTTTTTTTTAATTGGAGGATAACTGCTTTACGATGTTGTGTTGGTTTCTGCCATACAACTTGGTTTCTTCCTGGAGAAAACAGATGAAACTTCTCACTCTCCAAGGTTGTGTGGGAGTAAATGGGCTGCCTAGAATGTATCCAGCAGGCAGCCTACAGGCCTCATTTCCTCCTCTGGTCTCTTGCTAACTGCTTCCCACCAGCCTGCTGATGCAGCGCCCATCACCACATCAGGGCATCTGGGGACCGAGTGAGTGTGCTGGGCCAGGCAGTGCCTCGTCACCAGCCTGCCCTCCCCAGCTGGGACCCAGGTGTAACCTCTCTGCTGCAGGCTTCCCAGTTGTGAACTGGAGAGCCAACAGGCATTCACCTGTGAATTCCCAGCAGAAGGTGAGCTGGAGAGAGCAGAAGCGCCTAGAAAGGCGAGCACAGCTGCCACCCCTGCTCCCTGAAACCAGTGCTACAAGAAGGCCCTACTAGAAGCCTTACGATTCACAAGACTGCAGAATGCATGTTAAATCCAGGTGGTAATGACAGCTTGGCTATTAACTTGAAATTGGGAGATTAAGACTCTCTCTGCTCCCCACCCTACCTTCTGTCTCACTACCACCAAAGGGAAGCAGAATTCTATCACTTCCTGTCTTATAGGGGAGCTTTAATTATGCTAAACGCTTCTTGCTCCTCTGCTCTACATGGATCTGGCAGACCACACTTTTCACAAGTCTATTACTCTTGAAATAACAGCAGAAGCTGCAACATATAGGATTTTAAAGTAGACCATGCATCTCAGGATTACTCTTTACCTATTTTCGTTTTATTTTTTTATTTGTATTTTATATTAAGAGTATAGTTGATTTATAATATAGTGTTAGTTTCAGGTGTACTGCAGTGATTCAGTTATGCACATACATATGATCCATATTTTTTACTCTTTTCCCATATTATTACAGAATATTGAGTAGAGTTCCCTGTACTATACTGTAGGTTCTTGTTGATTATCTTTTTTATATATTCCCAGGGTGCATGCTAAGTCACTTTAGTCATGTCCAACTTTTGTGACCCTATAGACTGTAGCCCACCAGGCTCCTCTGTCCATGGGATTCTCCAGGCAAGAATCCTGGAGTAGGCTGCCATGCCCGACTCCATATATATTCCCTACCTTCATTTTAAATCAATAGAATGGAATGAAAATTCTACCTCTAGAAATCACTATTTGATAATGTTAAAATTAAATAAATTTTGTAAGTAATGTATATCTTCTTAGGACTGGAAGACCCTCCTGGAATCAGAATGAAATCAAGTAGGTCAGAAAGAAGTTCAACTCCTCTACCCGATGACTTCCATGTGAGCTAGGAAGAAATAAGAGTTTCCAATTTAGGCTGCCCACAAGATGGTAGTCAGAAAGAATGTTTATAGGACAATGCACAACTGAACTATTCTTTCCATACCTACTTACATGCAAGAGAGGGAAAAAAAAAACCTTGGTAAACTGGGCCAATCATTTAATCATTTCGTTTCTGCTAGCAATAGCAGGTAAGTGGCACTGATAAACCATAAAGCATTAATAACATATTCAAAGCATGTATCAAGGCTCAGACTGGAGAAACAAAGTCAAAGCAGCTTGGGATAATCTTTTGACCTCTTATCTTTTATTGCTGGACCCTTGGCAGATTCCTCCCAAATATGTTGCTTTGCAAATGGAACTGGAAGGAACTGGTTTGTTGGATCCAATGTGACTAAGAGACACCCCAGTTCTCCAGGTCATCATGTCATCTTTTTGTGAATTGTACAATTTTCTTTGGCCTTTCGGTCCACTGCGGCTCCAGACAGGAGCCGTCATCTTCTCTAATTTCTCTTCTCTCTCCGAAGCCTCCCATTCAGAGGTCACAGGATGTCAACTAGGGCACGTCAGTCCAGCCAGTCAAATGGCACTTACTGCTCAAGATATTTTCAGTAGCATCACTCGCTCGGCATTAACTCAAGACGGAAGAAGCTAATGTTCATGGAGGCAGCAGCTCACATAGCAACTGAGTATTAATACCAGGGACTTTCTTCATGCAACTGATACTTACACGGGAATGGGCTTCCCTTTTTGGTTTTCATGAGTCCTGAGAATGAAATCTGGCCAGCACCCAACCGCGTGCAAAGGCCAAAAATCTCTACCCAGCCGGGGGCGCTGAAAGCAGAACTCTGACCCTGGGGCGGGTGCATTTCTTTAAGGGACTCTGCTCCATGCCACACCACTCATCAAGCGCACGCTGTGGCTTAAGCTATTTGGGGGGAGCCGTTTCGGGGAAGCCGGCAGCCGCACACAGCAGACGCAGCACACCCTGGAATGCAGGCAATGCTCACAGTGGCTGGCCGCCCTCCTCGGATCTTTCGGCCTTTGGCGCCATCTCAGAATCTCTTTGAGCAACTCCTTCAGGCTCTTCTTTGCCATCCTGTGGCTGCTGTTTGTGTGTAACTAAAGCCAGACAGGACAGCTTTACCACTGGGAAGGAATTCACACCAGAGGCCGTGGCCCCGCCTGTCATCTTCCACCTCCTCACCTTCCTCTGTCCTCCTGGGGCCCTCGCCCACACTGAAGCTACGCTCCTCCTGGGACTCCGGCACGGGAGCCAGCTGAGACACCCTTTTACAACAGTCATCTACATCAGAAGTCACTGTTCTGTTGGTGACAAGTAGCATTGGTGGCAAGAGAGAAGAGGAAAAAGAGTTAGGAAAGGAGACAGTGAAAGTCTTTGAGATGGAAAGGTTAAGAGAGAAAGTTTGGTTGCTGTTCCAGAAGCTGGGTTAGTTAGGGTGACATCCTCAGAACAGGATAATAGAATATGAACCCAAGCAAGGCCCTGAGAAAGTCAAAGAAGGCTGGCCTGACTCACCATGGAGCTCAGTGACAATCCCTTAGTACTCAAGGGTGCATTTCTTACTAATTTCTTACTTCCACCCCCTCCATGCCTGGTCCCCACTAGCCTCTGAATCTCCAGCAGTGACTTCTGGTGTACCCAGGTTATTTATATTTATAGCCTCCTCTATGGTATCATCTACAAAGAAATCAAACCAAAGAAACTCCTCTGTATGTCACAGATGATCCACCATGTGCTCAAGGACAAAGCATGGAGGAGACTGTCCTGAGCATTTCCTCCTGCCATGAAGAGCTTTGCTTTGCTCCCGCCACACAGGTGGAGTGGAAGTTCCTGGGAGAATCCAGAATCTTTTTTTTTTCCTAACAGAAACTCAAATTTTAATAACATGTCTAAATGGAAGAGACCCAGGAAAACTGAGTGGCTTACTAAAATTGGTGAAACCCTCACCTTCAATACCATCTTCAGCCAAAGACAAAAGAGGATGTGGGGACAGGGGTTTGGGACTTCAAACGGGAGGAAGGCAATTCACTTGGAGATGGCAGAGCAAATGTTTATTAAATAAACGTTTGCTGGACCATGCAGAGACAGCGGGGTGCAGACTGGACTCTGATCTCTAAGTTACCCCTTCCTCACCTAGCATACAGAGAATCTAGAATCTTATAAATGCCTTGTGCTGTGCTTAGTCACTCAGTTGTGTCTGACTCTCTGTGACCTCATGGACTGTAGCCCGTCAGGCTCCTCTGTCCATGGGGATTCTCCAGGCAAGAATACTGGAGTGGGTTGCCATGCCCTCCTCCAGGGGATCTTCCCAACCCAGGGATCGAACCCAGGTCTCCCACATTGAGGGCAGATTCTTTACCATCTAAGGCTATACCTGCTTAATGGAAGAAAGACCGGTCCATAGATAGAACCGAATCCCCCACAGAGGGCTTGGGAATTCACATCTGGAAGCCCTCCGGTAAGAATGAGGACTGGTGACAGGTCTACAAGGTCTTTTCCCAGTTGATCCCTCACAAATTTGGTTACTCATCCAAGGAATCCTGACTCATAGGAACCCTCAAAGGAGTCTTTCCACTCGAGTTCTGTTGTATGTTTTTAAAAAGTAGAGGGGGAGGAGGTTTACTTTATTGTGTGTCTGCTTAGATATCTGAAATCTGAACTTATGATACTAATAACTATTTTTTCCTCCTTTATGGGATAGGAAGGAGGGAGTGTATAGGTAATCTAGATTTTTATCAACATATTTTTAGGAAAAACACAAAGGGTATCATTAAAACATCCCATCTAGTCTGTTCAATGTTGCTGACGAAAAAAATAGTGCTTAATGCGGCTGAGGGAAAAAGGGGCATTTGCCAAAATTATTGGCATTCCCAGGCAGTGATTCTGGTGATAACAGCATCAAAATGGATGTCTTTTAACTTCACACACACTTGCCCCCTGGGGCACTGACCTCCCTTCTCTGCCAACCAGCAAAAGCGCCTGTTAAAACTTTGTCATCTCTGGGGGTTCCTTTAACGTGAGTCAGCGAACCCTTTAAAAGCAGCAGTGATTCCCATGCAGACCTCCTTGCACATGTAATGGTGAAAATACCTGCAGTCATTCTGTGGATTAAGCATGCGGTCTTCCTTTAAGTTGGGCATGGCCGCTGAGGCAGCAGACACAGAACATGTGTGAGTCTTGCTGTCGGGACTGATGCCTTCCTCTGCATCCTCCCTCGGCCCCGCCCTGCCAATGCTGAGCCGCTTCCACGTCTGCTGATCTATCTCTGTCACTGGTCCAAAGTGCACGAACTTTTGCCTAGGGCTGCTGGAAGCTTTCTTATAGGCCTTTGCCTTGCGGCTGGCAAAGTCATCCCGGATGGCAGTTTCCGCTTTAATTTCTGGTGAAGGCTCAGGGGCACACGTGTGCTCTACATCTCCATCCCTAGTCAGAACCGGAAATAAGTTCCAAAGGTTTCTAAGGTGAGCACAGATCATGGAAGAGTTTTTAAAATATAGTGGATGTATGAAAAATACTTGGATGGCTAAAGCAGAATTGCTTTTGCAGTAATCAATCAAATGAAGAAATGATCATTGCCTTGCCTGGGTAAAGAGTGCTTTTCTACAGCTTTTAAAATATCACTTCCAATGCCATAAATGACAGCATAAGAAAATCTTAGGTACTATGAAATAATTAAAATGATTTACAAGTCAAGTTTAAATTCCTTACAAATAAACAAGCCTATTGAAATATGCATTCACAATAAGTCGGTTGAATTAAAAAGGATGTTTCCTTGTAATTTTTAGTATTAAGAAGTTTTAACCATGCAAAATATGCTCTGTGTTTTGAGAGGTATTTCTTTTTTTCTGGCCATGAAAATAAAGAGTGATAGAATGATAAGTGTTTGATTTGCTCAAAGTTAAATGATACCACTGTTAGGGGGAACCACGACACACCTCGTCTTTTCTGACACTTTCAGTCTCTCCCATGTCTCCAGGTCGGCTTCTGTTATACTGGCAACCGTGATAAAGCTTGGGGCCTCACGGTGAGGGCCGAGCCTGCCCTGAATTCTCCGCTGGGCCAGGTCATCCTTGTATAGATCCGGCACCTTCCTGAGTCCCGCTTCTGCAGGTTCACTTTCCTGGGCCCGCACAATACAGGTCACCCTTGACTTCACCTCTTCTGTCTGGCCCTGGTTTCTGTTGATTTGGTCCAGGCCCCCACATCATCAGAAAAATCAGGTTTCAGGAAGAGGAGCAGATAAACAGAATGTCAAGCACAGAAATTCAGAGGCTGAGCACAGAACGGAATGATGGAATGATGCAAGCACCTTTCCTCTCTCAAAAATATGGAATCAATTGTAGCCTGGATTACTATGCTACCCTTTTGACACTGTAACGAGACAGAGTTTTCCACCAGATTACAGTCTCTAGCTTAGTTTAAGAAGAGAAGCCAGGGTTTGCCATAAGAATATTAGAGATGGGAATGAGATTTCAGTTTGACAGTAATGAAGCCCAATTCCCACACTATTCAAGTTACTATAATGAATTCAAGTTTTCTTATTGAATCCCTGAGCCCTCTTGGAATGTCTTTTATTGCAGCAGTAAAATGTTAGTAACAAACTCTGCATGATCCAAATTCTAGGATTAGCGTGGAGATAGCTGGAACATTGCTCACGTATTAAACATCTCAACCATAAACCTTCGTAGGTATGCCAGAAAGTATGATTAGGTCAATGCTTAACAGAAAGGTTCAATGTTCAAATTCAGTCTCTGACTTCTAATAGCATTCACTGCTGCTGCTGCTGCTGCTAAGTTGCTTCAGTTGTGTCTGACTCTGTGCAACCCCATAGACGTCAGCCCACCAGGCTCCCCCGTCCCTGGGATTCTCCAGGCAAGAATTCTGGACTGGGTTGCCATTTCCTTCTCCAATTCATGAAAGTGAAAAGTGAAAGTGAAGTTGCTCAGTCGTATCTGACTCTTAGAGACCCCATGGACTGCAGCCCACCAGGCTCCTCCATCCATGGGATTTTCCAGGCAAGAGTACCGGAGTGGAGTGCCATTGCCTTCTCCGATAGCATTCATTAGGTCTGGTTAATGTACACTTGACGAACAGAGAGGTATCCTCTCTACTTGTATCCACAGGGGCAATACCCATTTGTTTCTTATGTCAATAACTGTTCATCTTTATTAATGATAAATCTGATACTTTCTCTTTTTTATATACAGAGATATTTTAATTAGCTATTTCTTTAAGCTTTCTGGCAAATTTTGTTTTATTTTTTTAACTTTTTTGGCCTCAGGGCAAGGTATGTGGGATCTTAATTCCCCAATCAGGGATCGAACCTGTGTCCCCTGCATTGGAAGACTGATTCTTAACCACTGGACCGTGAGGGAAGTGGCCTGATATTTTCAATTGTTCCCATAAGAAATGAACATTAAATGGCTAATGTTGACAATATTATAATTTAAACTAAAACTGTGGCATCTACGTGCATAAACATTCCATTGCATTAAAAGTCAGTTTCTAACTAAATATGTTCCCTGAGATAGAAGTTTTTAGAAATGTACATAAATAGGGCTATTCATTTTTTTCAAACTAAATCACCTGGATGAGTTGGTGTATTTACAGAGTCTATGCAAATAGGAAGGCTACAGAATTTTCTATTTGCTTTCAGTGGAAGGAAGGGCACAGCAAAAAGTCACCAGGGGGCTCTCTCTTTTTTTTTTTTTTTCAACAGTTCTTTGAAGCTGTCTAGAGAGCTCATGGGCTGTGTCCCCATAAACAGATGCAGGTGACAACAGACAAATGGGGCTGGAAATGTCAGGAATTAAAATGGCATGCAGGAGAAAGGAAAAGAGGGAGGTACAAAAGCTACTCCCTTTCCTAACTCAAATTGCTGATCCCCATCAATATGTCTTGATGCTACTCAGTTATCCAGAAGTTTTTGTTCCACCAGCAGCAACTAAATCCCTCCCACAAGGCCCTCTGAGAATGGTGTGTTACAAGGCATGCCAACAAGAACTGCAGAGACCAAGAGCCTCCTGAAGCTAGAATGCGTCCTATAAAAACTGTGCCAGGTCTTCTATGCTCTAATCCCTGTTTATGTCCAGATCTTTGTATCTGGTGCTTCCTAAATAAAATACTAAAATACAATGGAAATCATGAACTACTCCACTGATCTCAATACTCTGCCCAAAGAACCACTTTAATTGTGTAAAATACAGTTGAAGTATTTATATTCTTCGTTCAATAGATTATAAACCTCTTAAGTGATAGGCAGAAATATGGCAATTAAATTAAGATGTGAACTTTGATTTTGATATAAAGGAAAAGAATGATGAACTCTGCCCATGGAAATTTAGCAGGCTGAACTGATTTCGTATCCCTCTTGGGATAAAAATCACTGGTCAAATCTATTTCATTAAATTTTCCTTTCCTTAATTATGAAGATGGAAGAAAAGCTGGGACAAGGAAACTCACTTAAAAATAATTTCCATGACAGAATGAATAGAAGTGTGTTATATATCTGAGGACTATTTTTTAATGAGAAGTCTCCATCATCAGATGTCTAGGTGATCATGTTGCTGTGAGGGAAGAAACAGCAAGCCTCCTTTTTTTCCCCTTCCAATATCTGAAAGGCACTAATGAGATAGAAGGGTTCATAGCTAAGGGATAACTGTGATTTCTGCCTGCTGACGGATGAAGCAGCCTGGAGAGGTGGCTGTTCCCGCCCCATGTCACAGAATGCCAGTCTGTGAACCAGCACCCATGTGTGGTATGGATATAGCACACCTGCATGCTTGGGCTCCAAGTTTATTCGGTGAACTCAGCCCCGTTTTGGACATGGTCATTCTGCTCCCTGCCATGTGAACTTAGAAGAGATCAGCTATCTGGAATTCCACTTCAAAATAAACCACCATTACTGATTACATGTAATCAAGGCAGGAATTAGAGGAATGGGGGCCAGAGTAGGGGCTATAATTCAAATCACCTTCACCTAATTATATTCTCTCCCTCTTTCACACACACACGCACACAGAGTGCACACCTTTTATGTTCTAGAGTTTTCTTTTCTGAGATTCCCTTTGAGTGTTGTTTGCTGCCATCTGATTTCTCTGCCTCTTTTTTTCGGTAAGGCCCATAGAGGAGTTGATTCAATGGCACCATTGGCTTTGTCTGGTTCATCCTTACTCTCCTGGCAGCAAAGTCATCTTTCTCAAGATCAGGCAGTCGACATGCAACTTCATCTTCTGATTCTGAATCTCTGCCGTGTTGGTGGACCAGGAAAGGGTTTTCTTTACGAAGGATAATATTTCGAACAGCTTCTTTCTCATCATTTAATTGCTTTTGACTGATAGAGCAAAATTAAATGGAACTCCACATGTGATCAGACCCAAACAGTTTTTAAATCCCCATTGTCAGGCAGACAACTGTCTTGTTAGTGAAAGGTCTTCTCAATATTGTTAGTCCAGATGACATCTGTTTACTACTTTAATCCAGCGTTGCAGAGAGTTAGGGTGGGTTTCAAAAGCTGGAATTTAGCCAGCTACTAGCAATACTAAGCATTCATTTAACTTGCAGCGCCCCATCAGCATGAGAAAGACAGGATCCTAAATGGCTCTGAAAGTGACAATCCAAATTCTTTCATGAAATTGAGAAAAATAAGAAGCATTTAAAAAATATTTTTATGACTTTGTGGGTTTTTTTTTTATTTTTTTGGTTGCTGTTGTTGGTTTTCTTTTTTTTTTTTTTTTTTGGCTGCACTGCACAGCATGTGGGATCTTAGTTCCCCGACTAGGGGTCAAATCCACACCCCCTGCATTGGAAGCACCCAGTTTAACCACTGGACCACTAGGGAAATCCCAAGAAGCATTTTTTTGTTATGTTTTTTCTTTAGCACATTAGTAATGCACCCAATAGGTACTCAATTTATTTTGACTGACAGGGCAAAAATCTGAGCCACCAAGGAACTAATCTGGGGGAATGCCAATGAATGCAGCCATGCAGCGGCACGCCTAGGATGTGTACCGGGTTGCAACGTGTAAGGATGATCTTCCTACAAAGCTGCGCTAGCCTGAAACATCTGGGATAGTCCAGGACCATTCATAGAATGGACTCAGGCACAAAAGCTTATCTTGCCCTGCTCCCTCCCACCAGCAATCCTTTCTTCAGGTTTTACCCCCACTGTTTTCCATCTTTCAGCTCTTCTTTGTCATATGCTAGATGTCAAGTGAATTGTGTTAAGGCATTCTGTCAAAATGTTTACTTAGGACTATTTTCATTTTCAAAGAAATCTTGAAAGCCCCAAACGTGAAATTCTTGGAGAAATGCAGTTTAATGGTGGACTATTAGGACTTTTTTATGCTTTTTGCTTTTGTCGGGGGCAGGCAGGGTGAGAATACAGTTGATGGTGCCTTTTCAGCCTTGCTTCTAAATCATAATAAAATATTAAAACTTAAAAAATGATTTATTATCTTTTCAGTTCATAGAGATGATAAGTAAATACAATATCTTGGTTTCTAAAGGAAGTTCACCTACTTTGTATCCAATTTCTGAGAGAGGATTAACAGTAAATTTTTCATGCTCATGGGACAGGTCAGCTCAAAAATGAACACAGGAGGAATTAGGTTGGCTAAGAGCAAGGAAATACTGTCTCCACTGGGTGACCAGGTGGCCCACTGTCTGCTGCAGAGGAGGCCGTCAGCTTAAGGGGGCAGCAGGCCCTGACTTCTGGAAAATCAAAATCAAAATCATGCCCAGAAAACTCTTTCTCCCTGCTGACCACTGTTCTCAATAGAATTTTAAATCATGGAATTTAGAGGTTAATGGGTGATGCTCCTTGAATAAATTTATTTCTTTAAAAAAATTTTTAATTGAAATATAGTTGATTTACAATGTTGTGTTAGCTTCAGGTGTATAGCAAAGAGATAGTTATATATACATATTGTATATATATATACATATATATACATGTTTTATATATTAATATATATACTTTTTAAGCTTCCTTTCCATTAAAATTACTATACTGAGTATCATTCCCTGTGCTATACAGTAGGTCCTTGTTGTCTAGTTTATACATAGTGATGTGTATCTATTAATCCCAAACTCCTAATCTATCCTTCCCTCTCTTTTTTATTTGATAACTATAAGTTTGTTTTCTATGTCCGTGAGTTTCTGTTTTGTAAATGAGTTCATTTTATCATTTTTTTGATTCCACATATACATGATATCATATGATATCACATTTCTTTTTCTCGGTATGACTTGCTTCACTTAGTATGATAATCTCTAGGTCCATCCATGTTGCTGCAAATTAAATTTATTTCTTAATATATGCAATACTGCCCTTTAAGCATCCCTGCTCTTCATCTCCTGCCTGGCCCCTCTTGGACTGTGTTGACTCTCTTCCCTGCCTCCCTAGCCAACAAGTCTGGCAAGAACCAACTGGCATTGGCTGACTGTGGCCATAAAGAATGGTCAGTGGGAAATGAGAGGCCACTGAATCAATCTCTTCAAAAACTCATTATTTAAAAAGCACAGTGATGATGATAAAGAGGGTGGTTCATTCTTATGGAGCACCCACCATGCGCTAGAATTCTTTATAGTGTTAATTCGTTTAACTCTAATACTAGCCTTGTAATGGTAGTGGGATTAGCACCCCCATATTATAGAGGGGAAACTGAGATTACGAGAAGAAATTTGCCCAGGGTCAAAGCGCCATTGCTTAAGTTACAATTCAAACCCAGGCAGTTTGGTTCCACAGGTCCTGTTCTTAACCACTCTACTATTCATTAAACAAAAGATATCTCCAGCAACAGTTTTGAAAGTGGAGCATCATGTAAAAAATAAGGCATTATCATTACTATGGAAGTAGGAGACAGGGTATTTTGGTTACTAAATAAAGGGATCCTGTGAGCTGTGCTCAGAATGGAGTTGTGATTGGCATTGCTATTTGCAGATGGCAATGCTCAGCCAGGATTGACAATAGAATGCTAACTAATCATACCTTACAGAGCTTGCACAGCACTTCACACAGTTTACAAAGCCCTTTCAAACTCATTATCTCATCTCATCCGGAGCAGACCCCGAGCTTGAAGCTCTCAAGTCCAAAAGCAACAGTCCTTCTACTTTCTGACCATAGTCCTGGGCTTCAATCTCTCCCAACTCAGGCAGAATTTTATGGGATAAAACATATGCATTTATGCAAACAGCCGTGCCAGTTTGAGCAAGGAGAATCTACTGCCTTATGCATCATGTGAATCCAGCTAGGCTACAAATTCCCTGGGGTGTTTCTTTTTAGGCTAAATGCCCAGTGTGGCAGGACTCATTTCAAATGATCTCAGTTTAGATATGCAGGCTTAAAAAGAGGGGGTGAATAAAGCTTTCCGTATCATTGGCCACTTAAAGCCACTCCCTGCCCACTTGAAAAATGATCATAATGATATTCTGCTAATTGCTTGAATCCTGTAAATTCAGAGCTTCAAGGCAGACTCAGAAAGAGAAAAAATTTAATGACATAAATTCTGGGTTGGCACTGTTGGCTATGAAGTAATAAATAATGTATATAAGACAAATAAGAAGGCTTATGCTCACAGGTATCTAGTTAGCAAAACATTTAAATGACTTTTTATAATGTGCCCTTCTTTTCTGAAGGTCAGTTTATTGTAAACCCTCAGTATACTCTACTTTGTTTTTTAATAATTACAATAGCTCTGAAGAGCTAGTATATTCCAGATACATTAGCATTCAAGACAACCCTGTAAAACTGGAATTATGATGACCACTTTGCAGAGGGGAATGTTGAGGTTTCCAGTTATGGTCATCTGAATGTAGGTAAAGTAAGTACATTTAGGTGGCAGACTTCGGCTATCTGGCTTGATATTCGTGGGGGAGGTTTGGCACTATTTTTTCAGAGTTATTCATAGATGAGTTGTGTTGAAGAAGAGGTTCCTCAGTGGGCCCAGCTCATTGCTTTACTTAGGAGGAATACAGTCCAATGTGACATGAGAAATGCCAAGCCTTGCCTCCAACCTGGCAACTCTGTCCTGAAACAAGTAAGGCTATCTTTGTAGGAGAGACTGTGGGCTCTGAGCAGGTGAGGGGGAAGAAAAGCCCTTGTCTCAAAGCTTCTGAGGCTTATATATTTCAAAGTGAGTGAGATAATGATTTCAACTGAGGAAGAGCTGGCATTTTCTTTCACTCCCTTTTACTTAGTGCACAAGCAACCAGCTCAGACCAGCAGTCAGTTTGTTCTATTGAAAGAAACCGGGTTCTCCAGAAAAGCCTGTCAGGCCTCCTGGGAACATCACGGGCAATACCAGAGACCTCCCTGGTTCACGCAGTGCCCAACCAGGGCAGTTACATCCAGAGTCACAGAGGTTCACACACATCCTGTGTCTGCCTGGTCCCTGATCCCCCGGAATCTGTTCAGTGACACACAGGCATCTGGTAAGGAGGAATACGTGTCTGGCACTTAGCTGCATCTGCTCTTCCTCCGAAGACTTCTAAAATGTCTATTGTTCCTTGGAGGGCTTTTCCCCCTCTCTGTGATTAATTACTATGTGCCTGAGAAGATCCACAGACTAGTAGAAAAGACTGAGTGCTGAAACATATGAAAACAATTAGAAAAGAAGTCCAATCACGTGAAACCTATAATTCAGTTCAAAAACAAGTTTACTTCTCCAATGGGAAACACCAAGTTGGAGAATTCAAATCTCCATGGCATTTTAATTCAGGGGAAGTGAATCTTAGTTCTTATTTTATCCTCTTAAACACAGAAATCCCAGCTTCTCTGGCAGAGTCTCATATTTGGGGGGTAATTAAGCTAACTACATCATAAACTAAAATCATAAACATGGAAGGAAAAGTAGTTTATGCATTTCTGACTTCAATGGCAGACATATTTAATAAGAAAGACCTACTCTGTCCCATGGTGCTAAGATACCTCCTAACATATTCTTTGACAGGAAGCCTGGGACTTCTTGACTAGAAAACTCATGCACTTTTGCTCATTTTTATATGGTATTAAAAATAATTCAAGGAGGTGTTTGAGAATACTTGTGACACAGCAACCAAAAACTGGCCTACAAAAGTCAGGCCTTCCTCTCATCTACACGTCTCCTTCTTCGCCTGTACCTCATTCTCTCCCCAGCTCTGCAAACACAGACTTTCTCAGCTCAGAAATAGGCACAAGAAGTATCTGGTGCCTCTTGTTGAGTTCCAAGATGTGGTGGCCAGAATGCATTTGGATTGCAAAGACAGGAGACTGAAGTTAAAATGCCTTAAGAGACATCAGCATATTGAAATGTTTCATAGTCTTATTTTCCAGACACCAAGAATCCTTTCCTTCTTCATGATATGCATTTCATTCCAGTTAAGCTACTTTCTGCCTCATTAAAAGCAGGATCCAAAATGTGGATAAATTTAGGATGGCCGTTGACTCTGTTGTGGGCTGCAAAAAGTAAGTGACAAAGACACAGACAGGGCAGGCTGGTGGCATGGTATATATAAAACTTTTATGAGAGAGCTAGCAGCTGAAAAATCTATCTAACAAATGAATTCTGGGTGTTTTGAGCAGCTGTGTTGTGTTGCTATTGGGAACATTCTCTGGGAATATGCATGATTTTCCTGAACTCCATTTTAAATGCTAAGTCAGTAGCTCTAAAGTATGACATTAACTGACATCTGCAGATGTTAACTGACCTGCAAATTTCTGCTTAATAGAGCTAACTTGGATAAAATATGGAAAAATTATGCCAGATCCCAGGAACATGGACAGGAGCAAAAATTATGACACAAATATACTATTACTCTTCAATTTCAGAATTCATGGTTGTAGACTAACTACGATTCTAGGTCTGTGCACAGGATGGGAGCTGTCATAAAAGATTGCACTGTTTTATCAGAAAATAAACTTCCAGTTACTGAAGAGGCATAGGACACTCGTGGAATCCCCAGCCTTTGCCCACTCTCTTCTCTTCTCCACGTCACCACGATTCCAGGGTGTGCCGAGTTCTCTTCCAGTCTCTGCCCACTTGTCTCCCCTTGCTCTTTTGCATACTCTAAAGATGACATGTCCATGGGACCTCAAAGAGTTGGACATGCCCCAGCGACTGAACAACAACTGTAACAACAAAGATGACATGGGGAGGCTCCTCAAAATGTAAAAATAGAACTAGATCTAGCAATCCCATTTCTGGGTATATATGCAAAAGAACTCAAACCAGGACTCCCAAAGGGATCTTAGCACTCCCACATCATTATTCATAATATGCAAGATGTGGGAACAACCGAAGTGTCTATCAAGGGATGAACAAGGCTGTGTACATGCATACAACGGAATATTATTAAGCCTTAAACAAGAATTAAATTTTGTAATATGTGACAACATGGATGAACTTCGAGGACATTAAGTGAAATAAGCCAGTCATAAAAAGAAAAAAATGGCATGATTCCACTTACATGAAGTAGTTAAAATGGTCAAATACAGAGAATCAAAGAATGGCATGGTGGTCACGAGGGATGGAGGGAGGGTGAAATAGGGATTGCTAATCAATAGGCATAAAGTTTCAGTTAAGCAGGCTGAATACATTCTGGGAATCTGGTGTACAACATTGTACCTATAGTTAACGACTCTGTATTGGGCAGTTAAAGATTTGTTCAGAGTGTAGGTCTCATACCAAGTCTTCTTACCACAATAAAACATTTTTTTTAAAGCACAAAAGTAAATGACAGAAGATATGAGGGACTTTATAGGAAAAAAAACAACCTGAGCAGCCAATACACATGCTGTGACCGTCAGCAGCATTAGTAATCATGGAAAAAAATCCATTTTTTTAAAAATGAGATTTTAAAACTCAAACATTGGCAATTTTTGAAAATAACAAGAAAAATAATAAAAAAAAGATGATGGTGTCTTTGGTAACTTTTAGTTGCAGACTTCACAGATGTAATAAAAATGAAGGTATGTGTGTCAAGGAAATTAAGATTAAAGCGTGTTTTTTTTTTTTTTTTAATAAATCCACTCTCTTATCTGTATCACTTATTACTTATTTCCACAGTGCCCCAGGCTTGAAGACAGAAGCAGGAAAAGCTGAAAACTGGTAAGAGGATATACTCCATTTTGATATTCTCAGCACCTAGCCTGGTCTTTGATATACATAGATGCTCAAATGATGCTGAAACAGCATGTGTCTCAAAAGGTCTCTGAACTGCAATTTAAAGACTATCTGGATTTATTTCTAAGATGTTATGACATTACCCTTTATAATTTTAGAAACCCTGAGAGTTTCTTGTAGCACAAGTACAGTTTTATGTCAGAGTTTTCTAGAAGCACATACACATTTAGGACAGACATGTTTATCTGTGGGATACCACAGACAGGAAGAATTATATCCTTGGTGTTTTATCAATACAAAGCTACTCTAAGATTAAATCCATATAAGCCAGTTCTGGAATTTTCAGTGAAGATCTAGACCACAGCATAACCACACACGGAGTTGTACAGAGGGATGGAAAACGTTCCATCAAATGTGTGGGAGGCAACGGGGATGCGGTGGTCAGAGAACATCTGAAAGTGGCCACCAGGTCAGCAGTAACTGGCTCAGAGGCTGTTAAGTAACTTACTTTCACTGATCCTCAGTTTATTCTGCTTGAAGAAAATGGGCATATCACCTACCTTTCAGGATTCAATGACAGAGCAAGTGGCAAAGGAATTTCAATTGTCAAACTGTTATGAGTTACAATTTGTCCAATAAATTTTGGTCTCACTCTCATTTGTTAGGATCTTCGTGGCTATTACATGACAAAAATTAATCAGCTTCTGCAAACACCACGTGAAACTGTACAACTATACTTCTCTGTGACTTCAGCTGCTGAGGGTCTCCATCTCTCGTGTAACTCGAGGCCACCAGGACTGTATACCAGTGCCTTTGTTACAATTAAGAGAAGTAATTACTCCATCCTTCGTTTTTGAATCAACAAGTTTTAGAAATGAGTCAAATAAACCTAATTGTACTTACTACTCCCTTGGGACAAAGAAAGTAAGCAGATTTTTGTCAGCCAGCCACTCTTCCTAAAGACAGTGCTTCCCATGCCAAAGGAACTATTTTCTAGTGATGTGTAAAGGAAGATAAGAGCCATTTAGGAGTAGTGTGAAAATTAACAAGCCATAAACAATTGAAAAATAAGATGTTATTGCCAGATATATCCTGTAGCCCACAAGTGACTGACCACACATACTTGACCAGGACAAGGTCTACTCAAGCAGCACGAAGCTCACTCTTTACCTCCATTTAAAATAACCAAAAATTCAGCAGAGACAGGCCTGAAGGCAAAGACGATTAGCTATTTCTATTTGCTCCAAGTAGGAAATAATGATGCAACGGGTAAAGCAGGAAGTGGGAAAACAAGATGGAAACTCCACCACATCAGACAGATTCCAAAGTCCCGGGCATGCACAAAGCCAGCCAGGCCAGTCTTTGGCCTGCACAGCTAACCTGGCAAAGCGCTGTGCTGCGGGCAGGACCTTGATTCCGGCTTGCTCCAGCCTTCTGCGCTTTTGCATTTCAGCAGCAGCTTTCTCTTCAGACTTGGGAGCTGGTGCCCCCACAGCCCCCTCTGGAGGAGGCTGCTCCTTCCCACAACTGGTGGGTAGTTCTGACCCACCATCAGGAGGCTTCCCACTGGTGTCCATTTGGCTGATGGGGTCCTCTTCACAAGGAGACCCCACTTCACCTTCCTCTTCCTCTATTGTTTCAGGATAGCTAGTGAGTTGGACAACATAATTGGCCAAACTAACACACTAGGCTGGGGAGCAGATCATAGATCAGCTCCTGGTCATTCCGATATTACTTCCACTTGAAAAAAAGAATCATAGTATGCAATACTATTCTGGTAATGTGAAGAAAATTAAATGTAGCCATTTGTTAATTAATACAACGCATCATAATCTCTACACTGATTGAAAGCTATTTCAAACTTGATAGGCAAAAACCTTTTCTGCCAGAAAGGCAAAATTCATGTTTTGTTCAATAACTACAACTTTTAATAAAATGTTTACTCAATGGAAAATCATAGATAATAAAGGTAGACTATAAGAAATAACCAAGCAATGATCAGGATGGTTTTACTAAAAGGATTAGACCAGACTATAAGTTTCTTTTATTAGACTGTAAAGTTCTTGAAGGCAAAGACTCTATCTTACCTTCTATTGGATCCCCAAAGCCTAAAAGATCTACTACCTAGCACATGGTAGATGCTCAATAAATATATTCTTACTGAATAAATGAATGAAGAAGTACAAAAACATAATCAGAGATTAGGGGAAAGACTGCTTGCTTCCCTAAAGAGATGAGAAGTCCAATGCTTCTTCCATTTCATTATGACTGTTTGTTTCTACCTATGACTCAGCCATGTTCATGCATCCCTTACATAATGCTTGCGCTTATGTCCAGATAAACTTTGGTGTAGATAAAAGGTCTTATTATATCTGATCTAACAGACTGGGAGTCAGACAGTCTCCCGAGAAGGATATGGATGACAGATCTGTTCTCAATGTCCTGATGACAGAGTTGGTTTCAAAAGTCTACTCATTAGCCCAGTGTTGGTTGAATACCTACTGTGTGCCAGGCACAGTTGTAGGTGCCTTCGTGAAGCTTCTATCCTATTGTGACGATCTGTCTCTGAAGGTCTGTTCTTCCCACCTCCATCTGTAATCTCACATCAATGGTCTACAGTGGCTCTTGGGGCTCATTCATATCCAGGGGCCCGTAGTTCCTATTATCACAAGCCATGACAGGAGCAGCACAGCCCAGGTCTTACCTGAAGGGCCTCTCCCCACCCAGGGGGGAGGTGGCGGTACTCCAGCTCTTCCGATATTCCTCTCGCTCCGCCTTTTTCTTTCTCAGAGGCGCGGGGACATAGGCTGTCTGGTTGCTCTTGTTGGGGAGGTACTGGTTAAAAGGCACTGCTGATTTCGGCTCACCGTGGGACGTCCGCCTCGCAGACATGTCATCCTTCTTCACATCAGGCAGCTTCCGATGGGGCAGGTCGGATTCAGAGTCGCTCCCCCTCCCTGGGGAGAGAGGACGGGGGCTGAGAGAGTGTGCCGGGCTAGCAATAAAATTCCAAATGGCAAGTATACAGTATGGGGGATGTGGTTAAACAAATCTAGAGTATCAGTTGAAGTTAGTCCACTCTGGGAAAAGCTCTCAATTCTAATCAGGAAAGAAAAAAAGTCAAAATTAAAAAAAAAAAAAGTAAGCTTAGCTGTGTCTGAGAATTACAATTAACAACACATTTGCAATAGGACTATACGCCTGCTCAGATTCTGCAAGTCTCAGAAGAAAAGATAAATTTATGGAGTTTTTACACAGCACCTGTTGTTGCATGTCTTACTCTGCACTAGATATTCTGACAAATAAGAATTATAAAAGATTTATAATCCTTTGTCTTTGAGGTATCTTTAACCAATTCATGAAACACCTGGAGAATATCAGTTATAATCAAGGAGCACAAACATATAAGAACTATAGGAATTCAGAAAAATGATCAGTATGGATTATACCAAGAGTTTGCCTTCCAGGAAATGGCTTGAGTTATACTAAATGCATATTCCTCTATATCAGAGCCCTTCCTGGTACCCAGAGCTGGAGGCAGTTTTTTTCCTGTGAACACTATGGCCCGATGATCTATTTTTCTTCTGGCACTTTATACTTTCTATTTTGTATTTTGAGAACAGGGCTTTGTACCCTTCACAGTACTTATCACACGGTTTGTGCACACAGTGGATATACTCAAACGATCACACAAATCAATGTATCAGTCTAGCTTAAAAAGCATTCTATACAAGACAAAGGAATTCAACGTTACCAACATCAGTCTTTCACTGGGCAGTATCCAAATTATGCTGTATCCTTGTTTCCTGAGTCTCATCTCATCAGATTTCTAACATCCATTAGACTGAAACTGTCATTGAAATACGCCCTACTGTGACAGGCAGCCACCATCTGAATGCTGGTTGAAAACTCTTACTGAGTGCCTTATAAAAAGGTCCAACTCCACTGACAGCAAACAGAAATTGACCTCTTTACATTTGTGAAAAGAACCTTAAACTGAAAGTCGAGAGATGTGGCAGCCTAGCGAAGTGGGCAGTGCAGGTGGTTAAGTCAGATCCACTTCGTACTGAGCTCTGCCACTCACTAGCTATGTTACTTTGGCCTTGGTCACCGCACCACTCCAAGCCTCAGTTTTCCAGTCTATAATATAGTGAGGATAATAGTATCACCTACTTTGTAGCACTGTTGGGAGGATCAGATACGTGTGAAACAGTACTTGCTCCTGCGTAAGTGCTTAACAAACTGACTACTCTTTATGCTATAATGGTTCTGGATCTGTCACTGATGAGCTGTGGGCTCCCAGGCTTGTCTCTAATACACCTGCTCATGCTTTTCTGTAAAAATGGGAATGAAATAACTTGCCCTGGAGATTAAATGATTTAATGGCTTTTAAACAACGGTAAAAGTTAAAAGCATTGACCATAAACAAGTTGTTCATTGTTGCAGATGAAATGTTCAGTTTATGAATTATTCATGTCACTGGCTTTTAGCCTCCCTTCTGGAGTTTTGACCATTTCATGACTTGTTGGTTTTTGATTCATAACTTAGTTCCCTTCTCACCCCAAGTCTTTTATCACGTATATCTGTCTCAGTATCATAATAAAATACTTAGAGCCCTCGGTGAATTGCTTTATAACAAACACTAATACTACCTTACCTTGCCAAGCACTTTGATTTGTTTCCCTATTTGATATTTTCCCCATGATACAGGGGTGAAAACAGAGGCTCAAAGAGACCCAAAGAGCCCCTTTTCCAAGGCTGGTAAGTAACAGCTCAGGACTCCAATTTCTGATCTCCAGATTCCAGCCCAAGAAAGACCCCTGGTTGCTGGAAGGAGAGAAACACAGCCTTGGGGAAAGGAAGGATCAGAGTTTGATAAAAGGATATCATCATCATCATTTGCACTATTGCAGTTTTCTAACTTTGGGCACAATGCCCTCTGCTTAAAGCATCCTGAGGAGGGGAAAACCTGGACTTGGCTGAATAAATGAAGGAAATAAAATGATTCTTCAATTAACTATGAAGGCCTAGCACGGAATAGAGCTGTCTCTATTCACTCGGTTCTAAAACCCTATAATCTATGAAACTTATTTTGGTACAATATCTAAAAACATATTACCTATAATACACTGAGAGTCTCAAAATAGGTTGTTTAACACATAAACAGATCACATTCCCCCTCTCTCCAATTACTCTTTGATAAATGTCTTCAACAGACACTTCAAAGAGTTAATTTACAAATGCCCAGAGGCAAAGTGACTTAGTTGAAAGCAGTGTAACCTTCTGGACTTGGAGACCAGGGTCTAATTTCAGCTCCATCATCACCCTGCCGTGTGACTGGGGAATTTAAGTCCTCTGTTCCTCAGGGTCCTCATTGGAAATAAGGTGATAATACAGCTCTCATCAGTTGTTGTCAGGATTACCTGAGATGTAAAGCACCCAAGTGTTAGAACTCTTCTTATCTCAGGCCAAGACTTCAAAAGATTTTGATTTAATCCTGAAAAGATGAAAATGTACTAGGGTCGCTTCTCCATCTATGCCCAACAGTGCACATAACCATGATGACATCCTTTTATCAAAGTCTGATCCTTCCTTTCCCCTGGGACTACATTTCTCTCCCTTCCAACAACTAGGAGTCTTTCTTTTTTTAAATCTATGTTTACCATATATGGGCTTCCTTAGTGGCTCAGTTGGTAAAGAATCTGCCTGCTATGCAGGAGACCTGGGTTCGATCCCTTGGTAGGGATGATCGATCCCATGGAGAAGGAAATGGCAACCCACTCCAGTACTCTTGCCTAGAGAATTCCATGGACAGAGGAGCCGGGCAGGGATTGCCAAGAGTCAGACATGACTGAGTGACTAACTTTCCCTTTTACTTTACCATATATACCACCAACCCTTTGCTTTTTCATCTTCCTCCAGCACTTTAATTTCTCTCATTCCTTATGTCTCTCCCTTAACTAACCTTTTATATAAGAGATAAGAATATTCATTTAACAAAATGCATTATGTTTATAAAACATGTTCTTAATTTTAAAAGCACCCAAGTGGAAGATTTTGTATTTCCTCTTCAGTGGAGCTCGCCTCAGAAGGCATGTCAGTGAAAGCGAGGGAGGAACTGGGTACCTGTCAAGCAAGACAGAGTGGCTGAATTGACCCTGGTGACCCACAGCTTCCTTACCAGGTGGCTCTTGTGTCCAACCCACAGAATCACGGCACCTCTTATGTGTGTGGCTCTTGACTGTCCCTACTGAATGGGTCTGTGGGCCTCAGTAATAATAAAATGAAAACTCTCTCTCAACCCAATAAGGAGCTGGAAAATTTCATGGTAAGACTTTCCTTAGTTGATTATGAGTCCTAGGAAGTAAATTTTCAAGAATTAAAAAAAAAAAAAAGTTCTTCTAAATTTGGAAGTGTTTATTAGCACTAGCAATCTTCTTGATTACATCACTTAAAAATATACCATAAACTTTAATGAAATACAACATCAATTTGGATTAAATTATACCACAGTTTTAAAGGCAGATAAAAAGTGTTGTTTTTCTTTAAAACCTCATTAGGTCTTGATTAGTTTACAAGAATATGAGCCTGAAGGTATCAGGCTGATTGGTGAAATCTGTGTGTTAAGATGCTCTTTCACGGACGGTGTTTTGTGAAGCTCAATTTCATGTTTTTCTCTACATGGGAAAAACTTATGAAAAGACTCTGGCTTATCAATCTTAATTGTTGCCAATGAAATTATGCCTCAGCACATATTAGTACAATATTAGTAATTACCATCTCAAATCCCTTCAAGATGTGGCCCATTATAAGCTCCGAATCCCTCAAAGCTGGTGACAGAATAAAGGATCCACATTACCAGTTATTAGAAACCAGGATGAGACAATGATAATTCTTTAAAACAATCAAAATAATATGAATGCAATAGTTTAGTTATGATATGTTTCATAAAAGCAAATCTCCCTTTCAGTTATGTTAAAGTTCAATTAGATCATGCAGTTGGTATTGTAACTTCTAATACTGTGGGTGGGACTTACGATGTCATGTAAAATTGTAGAAATGTTTTTCAAGCAGTTCACAATGCACCATGGAATTCTTTAGGAGTCACATACGGTATGGCCCTGAGGCTAATCTATTTGCTGGCAAGTTTAAGTACTAAACAAAAGCATTAGTTCAGTCATGCTAGAATCTGAAAAATCTATTAAGCAAACAGAAAGACGTGTGAGTAAATTAAGCTTTAGGGTATAAGCTTTGGACTCACACTTCTCGAGGCTAACGTTGTCACGCTACTTACACTGATTGGGGGCACTTACAATGTTAGGATGGTTTCTTAACCTAAGATTCATCTGTAAAATATGGCTAAGGAGTGTTTCATAGCCCTGTGAGAGAACTAACTCACATACTGGGTATCTCATAATCTGTGCTAAGCATTAAATGAGATACCAGAGGTCGAGTAATGAACTCAGGACCTGGGCATATTAAATACCCAAGTACTTTGGTGACATAGAATTTTATAACTGGAAGGGGTCTTTTAGCTATAAAATAAAATTTTCATCTCAGACAGAAGACTTAAAGTCTCTAGAAATATTAGCTTCAATCAGAAGCTAATTATTTTTCTAGTAAAAAGAAATAGACACAAATAAAAGAATTCCCCTGAGAGTCTTTCTCCAAGTTTATACATGCAGAGCCAAGCTATCTTCCCTTCTTATTAATAAAAGCACAAAGGCACAAGATAAGTAAGGTAAACAGCTTCTGAAAAAATATGCATTAAATTTACATCAGGTTGCATGCCCATACATTTTTGTAAAGAAAAATGATCATTCCTTTCAGGTGATATAAAATCCAGGAGATGTAAATGAAACCCAGCCTCTGAAGAAACAAGCAGTCTGGGTTGTGTTCAATACATTAAGGACCACCTGCATCGCTCTAGTCAACGGTCAGTTATAAGCATCTAATATTGGCAAAACCATGCCAATTAAAGCTTCACAGTCCCAAGCTTCAGAGCTGTCGTAAGTGTGTGCAGTGTGTTTCCAGTTTGCTGGAAGTTGATCCATTTTCACTTATACAGTGTGGTACTCACTCAAGCATTTCCCTTCCTCGTACCTGGAACATATAAACCTCCAGCACACTTTATGAGCTAATGGTCTGTACAGCGTCTTGATTCACTGAGACCCAGGGAGGAATGATGTAACACATTTTCCAACAGAAGATATGCTCACTGAGGCAATGTTCAAACCAACTGCTGGCAAAGGCAACCCAAATTCTAAGGACCACCAAAAAACAACATTAAGAGATTTTTTTTTTCCTACCAGTTTAGAGTTACCGCAAGGTAAGTATGGAGTCCGCCTTCCCGGTGCCAATCTCTCGGCTGGGAACAAGGCAGCTTTTGTTAGTGTTTGATTCTAAGAAGTGCAGTTTATTAAGGCTCCAACCTACCATCACTGCTTCCCCTGAGGACTACATCTGGCGAAGGAGTCTGCCGGGAACGGGAGCCAAAGGAATCCAGGCTGTCGAAGGAATCATCTCTGCCGTGTCGAGGGGGAGAGAGGGAGTCGCTGCGCTCGGAGTCCCAGCAGTCGATGTAGCCACTGTCTCGAATACTACGTTTAGGGCTCTCAATGTCATCAGTCTCCTGTTCAAGAAGAAAACAAAAGGATTACAGACATTACTGCAACAGACATAGAGCCTATGGATATCAGGAAAATCAGTCCCCAGCAGTCTCCAAAAAATCCTGCATATAGAATCACTGTGGAAAGGCTACAGCAAGCAGTTATCACATTGATTATCATCTGCAAGTCAACATTTCATTCTTCAATCCTTCCCTGCTACAACTTTCTCAATCAGAAAATCACACATATTAAAAAAAAAAAATCCCCAGACATCTCGTAGTCCACAATGTTTAAAAAAAAAATTTGAGAAATTAAGAATAAAAGATAAAGTTTGGATTCACAAGAATACAATAAAAGATGAAAAGAAAAATGAAAACCTTAACCTTGACCCGTCTTTCGGGATCCATAACTGCATGTCTGTTCCGGGACCCAGCCCCAACTGCTTCTGTTTATGCTGTCTGGCTAAGGCACGCAGCATTTGTTTTTGCAGCAGAATCAGTTTCATAAAATCGTGGAGCAGTATGCTCCATCTTCTGCTACCTTGAAGGGAAATTCCTGCTCTGAAAGGGAGCTGTCTTTTCTGGGGCAAAAAGTTAAAAAAAAAAAAAAGGAGTGAAAAATATGCAAAATGCTTTTCCTGATGCTTCAGAAGAATCCAGGCATGCTCTCGCTCTCGGCCAGCTCTTGGCGCTGGGGGAGCTGAAAGCACTTGTGGCTGACCCACATGTTCAGAGCAGTGAAAACAATGGCTGTCTTTGACAGCCTGTGATTATAAATTCTTTCCAGCGCAAGCAGCACATACTAAAACACTGAAACTCCAGCAGAAGAAAGGTCAGTCAAAGCCATCCTCACCCTCATATTATAATAAAAGCCTTGTTCCCGCCAGTGTCTTAGCATTAATTACAAGAGTCCAAGCTGACGAAAACAGAAATAACTCCGGTCACTCAAAGATAAACCTCAGTTTAATCTCTCCCAGACTGTTGCTTAACATCAGGGCTGTGAATGACATCCACAAAGACTGGAAGGTCCCACTGCAGATTTCCTGGGATGCTCAGGCAGGTGCCCTCCACATTCCCCATAGAAAGGAAAAAAACAAATATACTCCATGTTAGCAATTTTTAAACACTGTCTACACTGACTTATATGCACACCACAGCCAGTGTCTTTGTAGGAACTGTGTCCAGCGGCTTCTATCAGTTATAACCTCTGACTCTGACTTTAGTTAGATCCTCTGACTCTCCCCAGTGGAGGGCCCTCTGGGGGGACAGAGTGCCTGTCATTCACAAGGCACACACACATGTTGCATCAGGACTCCGAGTGAGCGAGAGCGGAAGGGGAAGTGTGGAGAGGGGCACTGCAGCCGTGCAGCCGCCACAGTGAGGACCTGAACATGGCCTGGGTGAGTTCAGCTGACATGACCCTCTGGAGGAAGGCAGAAATTCCAGTTATGGAAATGAAGGTAGTTTACTTGTAGGTCAAAAGTTAACCAGGACTTGTACAAAAGCCAGGCCTGACTTTTAGCAGGAAAAGGAAGAACTCATGACTAACTGAAAATTATATATCTAAATTGGATACGGTTTTGCATTTAATTTCTTTGGAAATGCAAGTAATTATCTTGGATTATTTATCCACTGAGAACAGGCCAAATGGCTACTGTTATTGAACACTTACTCTGTGCTTGATGCTTTTTGTAGGCTCTATTATTCAATCTACACAACCTACTCCCCAGTGATGTGGTTGGGGTTGTCCCCATTTTATAGAAAAGAATCAGAGAGTTTGAGTAACTTGACTGAGGTCGCGCAGTAATCAGCCAAGCTGTGATTCTGACAAAGGACTCTGTCTCCAACTACCAAATGGCAAAAGCTGACGACAACATCTGATGAACTTCAGTAAGTGACACCTGTCATCATCGGCATCACCTCTTCCAACTGCTGTATACTTACTGCCTGCTTATGCCGGCATGCTAAATCGCTTCAGTCGTGTCTGACTCTCTGCAACCCTATAGACTACAGACCACCAGACTCCTCTGTCCATGGGGTTCTCCCAGCAAGAATACTGGAGTGGGTTGCCGTGCCCTTCTCCAGGGGATCTTCCCAACCTAGGGATGGAACCTGTGTCTCATGTCTCCTGCATTGGCAGGCAGGTCTTTACCACTAGTACCATCTGGGAAGACCCATGCTTACACTGGATGATGCTAACCTGGATAGTGCCCCTCACTAAATGCTGTTTATGCCTCGATTCCCAACCTATACCTGCTGCAAGAAACAGTTTAGAGCAGGTAAAAAGCATGGTCTTAGAAGCTCAGCTAACAGTTTAAATCCTGGCTCCACCCGTTGTCAGCTGTCTGACCTTGGGCTAGTTATTTGACCTTGGCCAATTTCAGTTTTCTCATCAGTAAAATGGAGCAAATAATATTTATCTCATAGGGTTGCTGGGAGGGTTAAATGTATTACTACATGGAAAGCATTCAGAAAAATGCCTGATGCTTAAGTACTCAAAAAATGTTAGCTATGCATTCATTTGGCATGTAAATGTCAATATATAAATCATACACAATTTATAAGTGCAGTTAAGGACATAATCTTATATAAACACTGATATTCTTCTATCTCCTTCTCCATTTATATCCCATAACTAGATGCCTTGGGCCCAATTTCCCATCAGGGAGGACAAACACTTAGGAAGCCCACATCTAGAAATGACACAAATTTTACAAGCTGCTTGGTACAGCATTACAAAACTGGATTTTCAAGAAAATAGTATCAGATTTTATTTTCTTGGGCTCCAAAATCACTGTGGGCAGTGACTGCAGCCATGAAATTTAAAAGACACTTGGTCTCTAGGAAAGCTAAGACAAACCTAGACAGTGTATTAAAAAAGGAGACATCACATTGCCGACCAGGGTCCGTATAGTCACAGCTCTGGTTTTTCCAGTAGTCATGTGTGGATGTGAGAGCTGGACCATACAGGAGGCTGAGTGCCGAAGAATTGATGCTTTCAAACTGTGGTGCTGGAGAAGACTCTTGAGAGTCCCTTGGACTGCAAGGAGATCAAACCAGTCAATCCTAAAGGAAATCACCCTGAATATTCATTGGAAGGACTGATGCTGAAGCTGAAGCTCCAATACATTGGCTACCTGATGCGTAGAGCCGACTCATTGGAAAAATTCTGATGCTGGGAAAGACTGAGGGCAGGAGGAGAAGGGGGCTACAGAGGATGAGATGGTTAGATAGCATCACTGACTCAATGGACATATTTTGAGCAAACTCTGGGAGATAGTGGAGGACAGAGAAGCCTGGCGTGCTGTAGTGCCTGGGATCACAAAGAGTTGGACATGACTTAGTGACTGAACAACAACAAATATCAGGAAACCTTTCCCAGATACCCAAATGTCTCCCCTACCCTACCCTACAAACCACAGGAGAAAAGAAAGGAAAAAAACCCAAAATTCAACATGCTTCTTGGAGCTTCAGCTGCTTTCTCACAGGTAGTTATGGGAAAGAAAAATAGAAAGGCCATTCTGTTCATGACTTCATAGAAAGCCAAGAGTAAAACCTTGGATCAAGTGAGAGCTGGAAGCTGAACGGCAGCTTGACAAATGTAAACCAGGCCACCTGCGGCCATCCTTGGCCATAGAAACCTCAGGGCGAAGCAAGAGATTGGAAACAAAGATGTGGATGTTAGCAGGATGAACAATTTTATTGGATTCCATCAAGTCACTCAAAGGCAAGCTTTGCAAGAAGGGTTAGAAGATATGAACAACACAAAGGCTTGCACAGTCTAAATGCTCCTTTCTTCACATCTATTATGTTGTCTATGCTTCCCATCTAGCTGCCCAGTAGCTGCCTCCTGTCTTCTGCAGAGAGCACTCCAAGGGGAAGGGATAAGACTTAAGGCTCTCCAGTGTGCTAACTGTCGGTTGTTCCAGTAAAAGTGTGTTAATGAATGGGGTGGGAACTACTAGCTTCCACAATATTTTTGGATTATTTCACTCATCTGTCCTCTTCTTATCCTCCTTAGTCAGAGATAATGAGAACCAGCTAGGGGTGGTGAATGACTTACGCTTTCTGAGAAACTCCAGACACCTCTGTTTTACTACTCACCATTTTCTGCTTCTTTTGATTTATAAGGCAGTTAAATTCTATTCTGGAGTGTTTTAGGTTCTACTTTTTCAGCCTGATGAGCTGTCTCCACCCACCATGCTCTGGTTGGGAAGTTATTCATTCCACAGATACTGACCAAGCATCTTCTATGTGCCAAGCACTGTCTCAGTTCTGGGGACACAATGTTATGCAAATTCGAGAAACACCCTGTCCATCTTGGGCCCTACACTCTAGCAGGGAAGAAAAAAAGCAAACAGAAACACCAATAAATGAAGACAAAGTTGGACTGTATGTATCATGAAAAAATAAAGCAGATTACGGGAAGAGAAGTTGATGATGGCTGTCATCTAGGGCGAGGTCTTATATTTGTTGGCTTATCCAGCTCCCCCCTCTATCCCCATGTTCTGCTAATACCCCTCACCATCTGAAACAGGAGTAGTTTGGGCCAATCATGGTATACCTTGCTCCTGGTCACACTGACTAGCTCAGAAATAGCACCCACACTGGGCCAGAGGACACCCCAGGAATTTTCAACCGGGGCCAGGGAGGAGAATTCCTTGCCTTTCTGGGCAAGGAGCTAGAAGCAGAGAATTCTGTTTTTGGCCATAGTCTCTGCTATGGCAGAATGTCTAACTATAGGAGGAAAGGATGAATTCAAAGACAGACAGGAAGAGATGAGAGAAAGAGAGAGAGAGAAAGAACCTAGAAAGTCAACATAGTTCCAGACCCTGAGATCTCTAGGGCCACCCTCATCCCCTCGGCTCTTCCTTTAATCTCACTATTCATAACTCCCGTTGGTTTAGCTTAGGCATCCCCTCCTTTGGAAGACCTCTGACATATCCAGGCCCAGTGAAAGGCCATTATCACCATGTCTTCAGAGACCTTTACTGTCTAACGCAATAGCAACCTACTATGAACACCTATGTGTTCAGACACTTATGTTAAGGGCTCCACATGTAATTAGTGCACTATAGAACAAGTTGTACCATAGTTAATCATTTTTTGCACATTTCTCCTACTAGAAAAAAATGAATACAAAATAAATTTCATGAATACAAATTAAATGAATATGAAATAAATTGCCTTTGTGAACAGAGAAGGCAATGGCATCCCATTCCAGTACTCTTGCCTGGAAAATCCCATGGATGGAGGAGCCTAGTAGGCTGCAGTCCTTGGGGTCACTAAGAGTCGGACACGACTGAGTGACTTCACTTTCACTTTTCACTTTCATGTACTGGAGAAGGAAATGGCAATGGCAACCCACTCCAGTGTTCTTGCCTGGAGAATCCCAGGGACGGTGGAGCATGGTGGGCTGCCGTCTATGGGGTCACACAGAGTCGGACACGACTGAAGCGACTTAGCAGCAGCAGCAGCCTTTGTGAAAGAAAAGCTTTAAATTTCAAATCTACTTCAGCTTGAGTATGTGCAGAAGAGATTCCAGTTGTCTCTAAGTATCTGTTTTCCAGTTCTCTTCCAGCGAAAATACCCACAATCTGCTTTTTATTTTTTAGTGGGAGGCAGGACATTGTAATGTTTTATTTATTGGCTGTGCTGGATCTTTGTTGCTGCGTGAGCTTTTCTCTAGTTGTGGTGAGCAGGGGCTACTCTCCAGTTGCAATGCACAGGCTTCTCATCGCAGCAGCTTCTCTTGTGTGGAGCATGGCTCTAGGGCATGCGGGCTTCAGTAGCCGTGACACCTAGGCTCAGTAGTTGTAGCTCCCAGGCTTCACAACACGTGGGATTTTCCCAGATCAGGGATCGAGCCCATGTCTTCTGCATTGGCAGGCAAATTCTTTACCCCTGAGCCACCAGCAAAGTCCACATGCAGTTTTTAGATGAAATAAAATCTACTTTTCTCAAGTCTTTCCTTGCAGCTAGCAATGGATATGTGACCAAGTTTAAGTCAACAGGATGTGAGCAGAAGTGTAGTGCATGACTTCCCAGAAGTGTCTTGAAAGTAAGGCACAGAGCTTTCTTCTTCTCATCCCTGATTTCTCTTGGTTAAGAGGAGGACGTGAAGGCTAAAGCTTGCATGGCTACCTTGGATCAAAAGGTTATGAGCTGAGGATCATGGAGTAAAAGGACAGTAGGCCCCAGCCAGTCACAGAACCTCCACACCAGTCCTGGACAGCTCATGTCCAGATCTTACTTATGGGAGTTTGACATAAGACTCTATTTAATCTAAGCCATTGGTAGAGTTTTCTGCATTTACCAGCCAAACTCTATCCTAATTGATAAAATGAGATAATACACAAAATGAGATAATAGACACTATTGTTGTTTAGTCGCTAAGTCATATTCAACTCTTTGAGACCCCATGGACTGCAGCACACCAGGTTTCCCTGTCCTTCGCTATCTCCCAGAGTTTTCTCAGACTCATGTCCATTGAGTCAGTGATGCTATCTAACTATCTCATCCTCTGTAGCCCCCTTCTCCTCCTGCCCTCAATTTTCCCAGCATCAGGATCTTTTCCAATGAGTCAGTTCTTCATATCAGGTGGCCAAAAGATTGGAGCTTCAGCTTCAGTATCAGTCATTCCAATGAATATTCAGAGTTGATTTCCTTTAGGACTGACTGGTTTGATCTTGTTGTCCACGGGACTCTGAAGAGTCTTCTCCAGCACCAAAGTCTGAAAGCATCAATTCTTCTGTGTCAGCCTTCTTTATGGTCCAACTCTCACATCCATACATGACTACTGGAGAAAACAATCTAATATTTCCAGTTATCAAATAGACCAGTGAAGTTCAGGTGAGTTACTCTCTAGTTTACACAGAGATATGGGAGCATCACAGCTGGTTTTTTTTAGTTGTTACGCTTTGTCCAGTGATACTAACTACTCCCTTGTGTCCTGTGACATCTATATTCATTAAAAAGGTAACAGCTGTTCACAAAGGCAGGTCCTTTCAAGGAAGTTGTTAATAACTAACTATCTCAAAAGAAATGGAAGTCAGGAGAGACTCTGCAGCTGCCGAGACCAATAGATGCTCGGATTTTTAAGGTGCCAGACTAGCAGTAAGAAATGTCAATAATGAGAAGAAATTATATTTCCAGAGAATCAAGCAGGGAAACTATGAGGCAGAGCTTTTAAATAGTTTAAAACAGATAATCCACCTATCATTATCCAAGTCCAAATTTAACAAAAAACAATAAACATTTAGATTTCACAAATCCAGACTAAAGCTTACCTTTGCACTTTGCCTAAGTAACTCTTTTGAGTGAGATGAAGATTAAAGGACAAATAAGAGTTAAGACTAAGAAACAATGTGTTTGAGCGGTGTGTTTATTTTTCAAGGAATTGAGCTTAAAGGACTTTGTTTATATGTGTTATGACCAATATGAAAGCTTTGTCCATTTAAACATTCATGAGCCAGCCTGTTTCTAGCCAAACACAAAGAACTGTCAGAACTATTTGCTTTAAGGAAAGAAGAATAAATTGTTAGAAAATTGCAGCAAATTCTTGCTTTCAGTATTAAAAGCAAAACTATAAAATACAGACTGTCTCTCACCAAGGTCTCATGAGTGCATTTAGTTTTCATGTTAGACGAAAGAGGAGGAAGGCCTTAGTTATCTCGGCTGCACTACAGGTCTTATCCAAAACCCATGGGTGCTACTGATTCCAATGAGTCTTAACCTACTCACTGAGGCTTGCTGGGTGGGGCTGCTCCCGGGTGATGCCATATCCTAGTACTTTGGGTGAATTCTTATTTACTGCTGCATCTTTAACAGGCACACATAGGCAGCCACACACAAAACACACTACTTTTTCTTGGACAAATCCCTACCTTAGGTCAGTCTTTCTCATAATTAAATACACAAAGCTCTCACTATTACAATGTTTTCCCAATTTTCAGGTCATTCAAACGCAATGGTTATAAGATATGCATCTTAGAAGAGTATGTTTCTAATTTTCCAGAGACCAAGGCAAGAACTTGGCCAACGTTACCTTACCCATACCAAGGCTCTGACAGGTAAGCAAAATGACCTTTAGGATCAAAGTGCAGAGCAAGTCTTCATTTTTGTATAATACTGTGTTGTTTCATTCAGGCATTATTTCCCCAAGAAAGCAGGCACTGAGCTCTTTGGCACCCAGAGTCATATACTGACAGACTGAATTTGCTCTTTGGGAATTCAAGTTGGATAGAGATAAGCCCTGCCATTCTCAGAAGGGAATAAAATTTCAGGTAGGTGTGGGGTATAGGGGGCAAAGCTGTCGTTGGTAAGACACATGACATCTTTGGCCTGTGCGATTTTATCATGAGGACCTGTAATGATCTTAAAAGCAAGCAAATGTGTTGTTTTCCCACCTTGTCTAAACCTCAAGGGATGAGGAAGAAAAGCCAAGTTACCTTTCTCATCTGAGCCAGCAAGCCTTCAAATTCCTTCAGGTTCAGCGTAGTCCCACTGTACGAGGCACAGCTGTTCGCCGCTTTGCCCAGCCAGTAAATGGTCACTAGTACCTGTGATACAGAACCATGCACAAGGAATTACTTTTCAACTAAGAAGTCAATAACGCTCCTTGAACAGGAAAGCAGGAAGAGAGAATGTGAAACACCAATTTACAAAAACCACCTTCCATGAGGTATCCATTCTAGGTAAAATTATTTTACTAGGAACCCAATGCTGCGTCAGTCAACACAAACATGATTCAGCAGTGAAAATAAGACCCTAGTTTTAGGAAGAATTTGGTTGTGAGAATGTGAGCAGGAAGGAAAAATAAATCTTCCAAAACTATTTTCATGTCATGAGGTTTCAAAACCAGAAAGCAAAAATTTTCAGAAACTCTGGAGTCTTTACCCAGACAAGCAATGAAACAGGTTGTCAATTCCTTTCAAGAGTGGTACTTTTAAAAGGCCCATAATTTCCACTTGCAGGCACAGAGGTTCTGCTAAGGCCATTAGCAAAAATTTTTCAAAGGAGTGAGAAAACATAATTAGTGGTTTCCAGAACAAGATCAACAAAATATATCTAATTAAAGTCAGAGGACAGCAATGTAATGAAGAATACATTCTGCAGAGACCTAGCTCTGGGGCATAGTTAGTTAGATTCCTATTAATCTGAGATGGGAAATTTTGGGCTGGGCAAGACTACTGCCAATTAGCAAGTGTTTGAATGTTTAAGAATGTCTATGAATATTCACTGGTCTGAAGCTTCAGTCCTAAGTTAATTCTGTCCTGTTTTTCCAAAGAAACTGTCCACAAAAGCGAATTCTCTTTACACTGATTTTCCCACAGAACCCCACAGGGGTCATCTGAAGATGAGCTCCATAAAGTTGAATGACCGGGATCTCAAGCCTATGGAAAAGCTAAGACTATGATTTTGTTTTCACATTTGGTCTTAATGCTCTAGCTAGGCTGGGAAGTATTTACTGTACCTCCCTCTATTTGCTAGGCCAGAAAATGCTTTGGACAGCATGATATATGTACAAGCTTCCAGATGGCAACAGGCCCAAAATATGGTTATGTGCATCATTGCTAAGATGTGATTTGGTTTTCTACCTCTGTGGGAAAATGTTAGTTTAAGAATCCTTCAAAACTTCCAGAAATTCTTTTTTAAATGATTACTTACAAATAAATTTCTGGAGTACAGACAATTACAGATGTCAGGACATGAACTAGGCCCATAAAATAACTCATGTGTGCTAAGGGTATGAGGCTCTCTTGAAAAGTGTAATAGGAGAACAAAAGATAGGACTGTGTTGTGTTTTAGATTATGGGGTTTCTGTTTAAAATTGTATGATGAAAAATGCACATAACCCTGGTTTTACAGAGGAAGAAAAAGGAGGTAAGAATGAGAATGTCAGTCAAATACAATAGCACGCTGGAAATTTTTTTAAAAGTGGAGGGTCACAGCTAATTTTAAAATTTTATAGACAGAAGATCATTTCGTACACTCTTCAATTTAAACTTAAAAGAGCACTAATGTACTTGCCCTTGGAAAATAAGATCTAACTAGAAAAAGATGATTTTGGAAGGTACTAATAAAAACCTCAAAAGATTAATAGCAAAAAAATACACAAAAGGTACAGGCCCACAACAGTCAACAGTATTTATATTATACTAATATTTTCCCAAAAACAACTTGCCCAACTGCTTAATTTAATAACCCCATCTGTGCTTACCCACAGCAAGGAAGTAATGTCAGTGCTCAGACAGATCATTCTGTGTTTAAGAAACCAAATTACAAATAGAGTGCAAGCTTTCATTTATTTCAGATGGAGCGCTTATCTAATTAAAGAGACATCCCCCCACCCAGAAAAAAACTACCATTTTTATTTCTATCACTGACATTAATTTTTCTATCAGAGGCACATATACTTGTTTTCTAAGAATGATTCTTTCTAGCTAGGCATTCGAGAGGCACTGAACTTATGAGGTAAAATTTATGCCCGAACCACCAATGTTAGAAGGAGAAAAGCTTTAGAAAGTGAAGCTAAAACACTTACATTTTTCAGCTTCCTACTATAGTCAAGACTCCTAATTAGGAAAAAGGAAAAGAAAATATGATCAGTTTCTTCACTGTGATCTTCATTTCAACATCTCTAAGATATATGTGAGAGCTAACAAATACAATGAAATCATCAGAATATATTATTTTTAAGGTCTACGATTAGTAATTTCAGGTACTAAATAAAATTACTTAGAAAACAAAATAAGGAAGGATAAGATGGGATTAAAATTCCATAGTACACCATGGAAAGATGAATGTTTTGTAACATCTGGAAAATGAAGAATTCCATTTAAAACTAGGACTGTTTATATTTGTATACTCAAAGCTGAACTGTTCAAGTAAAATTTTGCCTAGGTTATATATCACTGTCAAACTAAAATCTGACTACACTTCCAAAATCTTCTTTATACAAGTACTTTTAACAAAGGTCTAAAACTACTTAATTAAATAGACCTGAAAAATATATGTAGAAGAGGCAATACTATCCAAATATTTGTTCTTTTCTGCTATGGACATAAATTAGTGTTGGGAATTAGCCATTAGCAGGAAAATATGCATGCTATGTTCAAATACACACACACGCATTCTTAAATATACAGAAACATTTATTCTCAAACTATAAACAAAAAAGCTACTTGGTGGTACTTTCTAAATATTCATACAGTGAAATATAAGAATTTCTTCTAAATTATTCTAAGTTTTCTTTAGCATGTCAACAAATAAATACTAGGAAAACAAATGCTACATTTCTTTTTTCCACAGAACTTCAGTTGGGGGTTGGGGAGGGGGAATGTAATTCTATTGAAAAAACTAGTCAAGAATTTCTTCAGATATTTAGATCACGATTACCTAACTGCTGCATATTCTGACCCAAAGTACAGATTAATGAACAGATGCCCAATTTTAAGCCAACTGAGACTGGAAGGAACGGAAAACAACATAGTCCAGATCCAGGATATAAACCATCAACAGACACTCGCATTGCAAGAAGCAGTGGTCCAACCTGGATTGGATTAGGAGCATGTTTCCTATTCCCCCCATTAACAGAAGGGATGATATGTCATTAACTGCTTAGGTGTTTGCTAGGATTTTAAAAAACTGAACAACAACAACAAAACTAGATGAAAGCAAACAAAAATCTAGTAAAGACTTGAATTTTTGGTGAGAAACTTAAAAACAGGGAACATAAGACTTTTTCTGCACTGACAATAAACATTTTTTGACTAAAATTGTGACCCAGTTCTGAAAAAAAGTCACACTTGGCACACTCTAGGAGCTCACAAAACATTTGTTGAGTGACTCACACATAACAACCATGTGAAAACGCTTCTAAATTTTTCAGAGACATCCTTGGGAGCAACCCAAAGGCTTCCTCCTTTCCACCCAGTTGCTGCAGTTGTCTAGAATGATATTTGCTGCAAGCCCTTTTGGATTATGCTTTCATTTCTCACCAAGGTTGTCTGGCACCCATTACAGTTCACAAAATTACACGCCCAGTAATCATTTGCAGGTTCTCCCTCTTTCTTTCTTTCTCTACTCAAGTTATTTCTCAAAAAAAAAAAAAAAAAAGTAAGAAAAATTACCTACAAAGAAAGCTAAAGAGTACTTTGAAAAAGACAATTTGAAAAAGTATCAAAATTATCTATGTACATGTTGGCCAATTTACTTTTCTGTACGGCAGAAACTGACGCAGCAGTGTAAAGCAACTATACTCCAATTAAAAAAAAAAGCATCAGAATTTTCTTCTTGGGATCCACCCCTCTACCTATTGCTTTCAGTAGTAACTGGTGTCAACAGGGTGTTTTCCATCTCTGCTAATGTTTGGCTCAACTTTCAGAGGGGAAAGCAGAAAAATAAAGCAGTTTCTACTTTCATTTACCAGAGCTATGAAATCCACATGTGTTACAAATGTCCCCAGACAGTACTAAGTTAAACCAGCATCACTTACAGAAAAGTTGTGAAGCAGATAGTTCATTCCATGCCCCAATCCTCCTTAATGCTACAGAAGACTTTCTAAGTACCATAAATGAATTTATGGCATAATTTCAATATAAAGTTCTTTAGGTTCTAAATATTCATACAGTGAAATAAAAATTATTTCTCTATAATTATTCCCAATTCAACCTCCTATAACGCCTGTGGACAACTCCTCACACCACACTCATCCTTGCTCATTACCCTTCTACCACACTGGCTGGCCACTCTTCTTTCTCTTTCTAGACATCAAGTTTGCTTTTCTTCCCTAGCCTTTCTACCTACCCTTCCTCTGCCCTGAATACCCTAAAGATCTTTGCATGGCTGGCTCTTGCTTTCCTTTCATGCCTCAGTCCTCAGCTGAAATGCTACCCCTTCAGAGAGACTATTCTTGACACCCTCTCTTTTTTATTACCCCTCAGTTTTGTTGAGCTATAATTGATATAAAACATTATATGTTTAAGATATGCAACACAATGATTTGATATATATATACTGTAATTGGCACTATCTTTTACATCATTTATTTTATTACTATTTAATTTTCTCCTCAGCACTTATCACTTCCTGCAGTATTTAAAAATCTGCTTATTTACTTCTCATTTCTTGACACAGGGTATATAAATTCCATGTGAACAGAAGGCCTATTATCTAGTGACCAGAAAGGATCAGACACATAGTAGCTGCTCAGTAAATCTGTTGAATGAATGAAAAATATCAGTCATAGGGAAAAGCGATGGGCAAGTGTTTCTTAACAAAAATAATAACTTCAAGTGAAGGAAAAACTTAAAAGGGAAGAAAATAAAAAGAAATAAAAAATGGGAGATAAATGGAAAGATATGATAAAGAAGGGAAGGGAGGCACTGGGAAGAGAAGGAGATGGAGAAAAGAAGCAAAAGCAAGATAAAGGACAGAGGAAAGAACAGGAGAAGGGGAAGATGGCCTAGTAACTGAGACGTGATTGTGTGCCATTGGTCTAAGTGACTTTTTTTCCCTTTGGATTGCTTTCTGTGTCTTTGAATTAAAGTCTCTTTAGAAGTTGGTTGAACCATCTTCCCAGATCTGCACTGAGCAAGCTTTAGCTAGATTCATACCTGTAAGAATATTCTGTCCGATTCCATTTTACATATGAAGACACAGAGCCCTACTGAAGCAAAGGCTCTTGCCTTGGATTATAGACCTAACAGGTAGCATATGTAGAGGCAGACCCTGGGTTTCCTGATGCCCAGGGTTTTACAGAAAAGCAATAAAGGTGATATGAGTTCTAAATTTCTAAAACTAATCAGTCTCAGAGTTCTCCTGGTTTAGTAACATACTGGTTTAGAGTGACTTAAAAAAAAAAAAATGCATGCAGCTGCCAACATTGTTAAGTGAACTTTCCTTCACCCTCTAAGCAATGTGTGTGTGACTAATGATTACCTACCATGCCACATAATTACTATTGTTTCTGGTCACTTGCCACCCAGGTGAAACTACAAATATGAGATGAGGCAGAACCTGAAACAATTTCCTAAGCTGACTAATGATTTATACAGGCTGGATTTAGGTGCAGAACAAATGGAGCATGTGAGCACTAAAATGAGGTTTATGGTGCTCTCCATATTCAAATATCATAACTTTTATCCTGTTATTTTTGCCCCTAACTAAAGTTTTTCCATGAGAAATATTAAAGAGAGGTCAAAAGGTACAAACCTCTAGTTATAAAATAAATAAATAATGGGGTTGTAATGTACAGCATGACAACTATAGCTAATAAAACAATATTGCTTATTTGAAAGTTGCTAAGAGAGAAGATCTTAGAAGTACACATTGTGAGAAAAATACACTTTATATAGTGATAGATGTTAACTAGACTTACTGTGGTAAACATTTTGCAATATACACAAATACTGAATCACTGTGTTGTACATATGAAACTAATATCATAGTGTATGTCAATTATGTCCAACTCTGTGTGACCCTATGGACTGTAGCCTGCCAGGCTCCTCTGTCCATGGAATTTTCCAGGTAAGAATACTGAAGTGGGTTGCCATTTCCTTCTCCAGGGGATCGACTATGGTCCTGGAGGAGACTCTTGAGAGTCCCTTGCACAGCAAGGAGATCAAACCAGTCTATCCTAAAGGAAATCAACCCTGAATATTCATTGGAAGGACTGATGCTGAAGCTGAAGCTGCAATACTTTGGCCACCTGATGCGGAGAGCTGACTCATTGGAAAAGACACTGATGCTGGGAAAGATTGAGGGCAGGAGGAGAAGGGGGCAACAGAGGATGAGACGGTTAGATGGCATCACCAACTCCATGGACATGAGGTTGAGTAAACTCTGGGAGATAATTAAGGACTGGGAAGCCTGGGGTGCTGCAGTCCATGGGGTTGCAAAGTGTCAGATATGACTGAGTGACTGAACAACAACAACAAATGTCAATTATATGTAAAAAGAAGGCACACTGATAGCAGAGAAGTGATTTTTATATAGTCAGTCATGGATGACTCTCCCTTATTCCCAGTCATAAATCATAAACTCCAATTTGATTTCATTTAGTAGTTTCCATGTTTTCCCCCATCATTAAAAAAAAAAAAAGCCAGTATTAGCAGGCAAACACCAAAAAATTTACAGTTCTGAATTTTGGTGTCTCTCTTTCTTCTGCCCTTCTATGATAAAATGACCCAAAAGGAATCAAAAGGAGAAGTACATCCAACCCAAAGATGCTATGTATGTAACTAAGCTTATTATTAAAGCATATTAATGCCAAACACTGTTTGACTAACTTGGAAAATGTTTTATATGAATTTGGTAGAGTCTGAAGAACTTTTAAACTACAGGAAAGTTACCTCCACCAATCTCAAAAGGACTCTTCATCTCATTACTCTGCTCACAGCTATTTCTTTACAGAGAAGCACACTTGCCTTTTCTTTTACTAAAACATTCTTTCCCAAGAATTCTTTGGCCCCAAACATGGCTCACTGAGTAGATACAGTCAACAACAGTCAAATGGCCAATGATCCATCTTCAGAGAACTTAATCACTGACACATATGAGAAAACAGTTACAAATGTAAATGGAGAAGAGATTTTTCCATAATCTATTGCCTTCTTTGCATAATAAACAGAGTTCAGAACTGTTTAGGAGTTTGCAGTCTTCCAAGAGCCTATTCATATGCCCAACTGGAGCCAATAAAAGCTTTTTGTCTAACCCAAATAGATTTTGTCTAACCCAAATAGACTTCTCCCTTGCCTCTCCCTCTGTTATGTTTCACCTAAAAGTTTTCCTCCTTGTCTCTAAAATTCTAACTCTATATGTATGATTTTTGCATTTCAAAAAATTATGTTTGATCAGAATGAAAGTTATGCACAAGGGAAGGCCAATGTGGCTTGTTCTGAAAGCTGGATTTTCACCACATTTCTAATTTATTAGGCATGCCCAATTCTCTGCTTCTTAGACCTTACAACATCATCGCAAAACTGCAAATCAAACTATAAATGGGTTTCCCTTGAACATAAATCGTGCATGACTTACTTGACTGTTACTCTGTTGGACGTATCCTGTAGGTCACTCGGGTCAAAAAGTTGAGATTCTTTAAGGCCGAGCTCTTTACAACCTCTCAAGAATAATATGATATTGTCCTGGAAGAAAGAAAAGAAATCTAAGTCTACATTATTTAATATTATTTCATGAACCAACCTTTCCTCTTTAATAGTCCAAATCACTGGAGAGAAGACAATCATTAGGGCAGTCAGAGTCAGATGTGAGTCATGGCTTGTTATATAATAAAATCATACTTTGTTAGGAAATCCCAGAGTAAACAAAAACTTCAAACTTTTGAACCCACAGCTATATCAAATTCATTTTTCTTCCCTTTACCTTTCACATTGGTGTAAAACTTTAAGTTAAATGCCACTGAAAAATAAAACTTAGGACTTCCCTGGTGGTCCAGTAGTTAAGAATCTACCTGCCAATACAAGGAACAAGGATTTGATCCCTGATCTGGGGAGATTCCACATCCTAAGAGGTAACTACTAAGCCTTCACTTTTATGCCTGTGTTCTGCAACAAGAGAGTATCCCTTGCTTGCCACAATTAGAGAAAGCCTGCTTGCAGTGCCAAAGACCCAACACCGCCAAAAATAAATAAATACATAAATTTTTTTTTTTTAAGAAAAGTGTAACTTAGTGATTTGAGGGGAGTAGTCCCAGGTGATGGTGATAAAGAACCTGCCTGCCAATGCAGGAGACACAGGAGACTGGTTTGATCTCAAGGTCAGCAAGATTCCCTGGAGGAGGGCATGGCAATCCACTCCAGTATTCTTGCCCGGAGAATCCCATGGACAGAGGAGCCTGGTGGGCTACAGTCCACAGGGTCACAAAGAGTTGGACACGACTGAGGCAACTTAATACACAGTACTTCTATTGCTTCAAAGTTTTGTCCATGTCTTATTGCCTAGAATCTGGCTCAACATTTTTTAAAAAAAATAGGTTTTACTACCTAAGAGTCATCTTTGAGTTTTTCTTTCTAACTGATCTTCAAAAAGTACATCCTTCATCAGTGGGTTTTGATCAATAATACCTCTTTGTGGACTGTAAACTGAATTAAATTGGTGGGGGGAATCTAGACTTAACTGGCAGGGGAAAAAGAGGGGGCAAGGAAATCTTTTGGAAATAATATTAAAGACTTTCCTCATGGTGATGCTTTTGTCTATCAGGTACAAGTTGACTTTGGCCCGGCAGAGTAGCAGACACATGCAACAGCTGAGAAAGGCTCTGGTCATCATCTGTTCGGAGTCATTAAGAATGAACAAATGGCTCTGGAAGGGATGGCAAATTGTGAGTCATCCTTTAGGAACTCTAGGACATTAGCTGCAGATTCATCAGTTATGTCTTCGTAAAAGACTTTGTAAAACACGAGCTAACTGGTTCCATCAGGTAGTTCAAACTTCAGGAAAGGAATGATGAAGACTGGTCCCAGGAGCTGGATCAACGTGAAGTGAGAGTGAAATTTGCTCAGTCATGTCCAACACTTTGTGACCCCATGGACTATACAGTCCATGGAATTCTCCAGACCAGAATACTGGAGTGGGTAGCTGTTCCCTTTTCCAGGGAATCTTCCTAACCCAGGGACTGAACCCAGGTCTCCCACATTGCAGGTGGATTCTTTACTGGCTGAGTCACCAGGGAAGCAAATGCTATCTAAATGCTCTAAGACAGATGCTACAAAAATCTGAAGTCATGGTGGTGGTAAATAAATCATATATTCGAAGTGCAATTTAACACAGTGAACAAAAATCATTGTATTTCCCAATGACCAGTGTGTAGGCAGGATTCTGCTAATAAGACAGCCCCCAAGAATCTCACCCCCTGGGGGACACACTCGATACAATCTCCTCCCCTTGGCTGCCAGTGCAGCCTGTGCATATGGTAGAGTACCACTTTGTGATTATGTCATTAACCACTTGGCTATGAGTTGATCAAAAGAAAGATGGCCTGATTGTGCCTGACCTAATCATGGGAGCTTTACAAAGAAGGTGAAGTCAGAGTTCCGGCTGCCCATAGGTTCTATAGCTGCAAGGAGATGCATTCTGTCAACAACCACATGAGCTAGGAAGAGGCCTGGAAGAAGCTCAGCTTGGACTTCAGCCCCTGCCAACACCTCAGTTTCAGCACTGTGAGACCCTGAGCAAAGAATTTAGTCACACCATGTCAATATTCTGATTATAGAAACTAAGACAGTCAGTGGATATTGACTGAAGATGCTAAGTTTATAGTAATTTTTATGCAGCAATAAAAATTAATACATCTAGGCTCAAAATAACAAGAGCAATAGCAATAAATTGCTAACCTTTATATAGCCTTTACTAAATGCCAAGCATACTTTCAAGAACTTTACATATGTTAACTCATTTAATTCCTGCACAACCTTATGAGGTAAGTATGATGATCATCCTCATTTATAGATAAGCAGTGTGAGGCATGGAACAATTAAGCATCATTAAGGCTTCCCTAATAGTTCAGTTGATAAAGAATCTGCCTGCAATGCAGGAGACCCTCGTTCAATTCTTGGGTCAGGAAGATCCCCTGGAGAAGGGATAGGCTACCCACCCCAGTACTCTTGGGCTTCCCTTGTGGCTCTGCTGGTAAAGAACTGGCCCACAATGTAGGAGACCTGTGTTCGACCCCTGGGTTGGGAAGATCCCCTGGAGAAGGGAAAGGCTACCCGCTCCAGTATTCTGGCCTGGAGAATTCCATAGACTGTATAGACCATGGGGTTGCAAAGAGTCAGACATGACCAGTGACGTTCACTTCACTCCAACCGGTGAGTGGTGAAGGAATGAAGGATGCACAGCCAGGAAAGAATGGAGGTGCAAAAAAACATGGCAGACATGAGGAAATCAAGCATCAAATCTGAGGCTGGTACCAAAGGAAGAGGAGGCTTTGGAGTCAGGGGCTGATCAAAGGGGCCCTTGAAGGCCATAGAGGGCAGAGGGGTGGTAATGTGAGAAGTAAATGCCCAGGTCTGCAGCAGAAGTAGATTGTTGGGGGTAGGCCTCAGGGAGGAGGTGTACAAAGGACTTAAGAGGAACAAGGCAGGAGACAGGGAAACCAACGAGGAGATACTCCAATCTCACTTCCCCCCAGCGGAGTCTGGCCCACCCCAGTATGTTGTCCTTCCTGTGTCTCTGGATTTTTTTCAGTGGGTAAGAAGTACCATCATTCATAAGATCTGTGTCATGTACAAGACATATTGTAGACTGACAGTGAACTGGTTATAGTCTGAAGTTATCCATACCCTTCACAGTCTCTTCCCCAATCACTTTACATGTTTTAAAATCATCCAATTTCTCTTTGGAGTTTTTCTATTTTGCTTCCAGAGGTTTGTAGATGTTCAGGTGAGTCTTTTGCAGGGCATGCAACAATCTTTCTGGCCTATGAGCTCCGAGGGCTTCTAACCCAGAGGAAATTAAAGGATGGGTCTCAGAACTCTCTAGGAATCATCTGGGACCCCAATAATAGGAACAGACCAGTGACCCCCACGTGGTCCCATCAGCGGCGCGTGACTGTGGCACATGAGATTTTCAAGGAAGGCGTGAAAGTGTTCTTCCCACGTGCTCTACCAGAAGTGCCCCTGAGCACCACTCGATCTTCAGTACACAGACTGCAAACACAGAAGCGCTGTGTTGCCAGTCGGGCTGAACATTTTGGGCTGTGAGATTTAAATAACGGCAGGTCTCCTTCCAGTTTCGTGCTGCAACCTGATGATGCTGGAGGGGAGCCAGACCCCAGTCAGGAGAAAAGCCAGAAGGAAGAGCCCCCTCAGCCAAGAGCTAACAAGGGCAGCGACCAGAGCGGACAGGGAGGGCTGTGCCTTTAATTACTTAAAATGCATCCCGCAAATTCCCATCTGCCTTGCTCTTCACGCTGAGTTTTTTCCACATTTACAACTCCAAGCAAAGCTAACAACCTAGTGTCTTAGCTTCTAAAGCCAAGCAACACAACTGTGTCTCAATCCTGGGAAAGACGTGGAGACACTGATTTACCGCAATGACTATTCTATTTAGCTCTTACTAGTATAGTATTGCAAACTCATTAGTTCTTAGGCTTCAAAAGAAATTTTGAAAAATCTCTTCAAAAATGTCAATGTCATGATAAAAAAAAATTGGAGACTGAAGAGACATGATGACCAAATGTATCATATGACCTCTGATTGGATCTTAGATCCAGAAAGGAAAAGTATAATAAATACTATAAAAGTTGAATTTAAAGGTGGACTGTTGTTGGATAAGATTATTGGATGAATGTTAATTTTCTTAGGCATGACGATGATGGTGTTATGGTTATATGGAAGAATACCTTTATTTTTAGGCAAACATATGGATTTTTCAAGGATAAGTTATCATGTCTATAACATAATTTCAAATGGTTCAAGCAAATAAAATGTGTGTGTGTGCATGCATGGGCTTCCCCAGTGATTTGGTGGTATAGAATCTGCCTGCAATGCAGGAGCCTCAGGAGATGCAGGTTCAATCCCTGTTTGGGAAGATGCCCTGGAGGAGGGCACGGCAATCCGCTCCAGTATTCTTGCCTGGAGAATCCCATGGACAGGAAGAGCCTGGCAGGTTCTAGTCCATAGGGTTGCACAGAGTCGGACACAGTTGAAGTGACTTAGGATGCACACACGTGTATGGATAGGAGAGATGGAAATAGATAGGGAGAGAGAGGATGCTATCTGTCAATTATAGAGAACGAGATAAAGCAAGTATGGCAAAAAACTAATAATTGGCAAATACAGATCTCAAAACTTGGCCATTTTTTTTTTCTTACGCCTGGTGGGCTACAGTCCAAAGGGTGGCAAAGATGTAAATGTGGCATTGTGGGCATATGGTGGTCTCTGTCAAAATGACTTAACTCTACCTTGTGTGCATGATTAGTTGCTCACTAATGTCTGACTCTTTGTGACCCCATGGACTGTAGCCTTCCAGGCTCCTCTGTCCATGGGATTTTCCAGGCAAGAATACTGGAGTGGGCTGCCATTTCTTTCTCCAGGGGATCTTCCTGACTCAGGGATCAAAACTTCATCTCCTGTGTCTCTGGCATTGCAAGCAGATTCTTTATCTGCTGAGCCATCGATGAAGCCCCAACTCTGTCACTGTAGCCAGACAAATACACAAACGAGTGGAAGTATCAGCCTCCCCACACACTTCACTTACACAAGCAGGCCTCGGGCTGGATTTGGCCCACAGGCTGTAGTCCACTGGCCTTCTTCTAGGTAACCAGTATTCCAGTACCGATTATGCCATCTATACATTTGAAAACTTTCCCAAAAAGTTTAGAGAAAAGGTTTTTAAATGTATAGAAATGTATTCAACTCCATAGGGTTGTGAGTTCACTGGCAAAACCAGTTTCCTATAACTGAAGGGAAAAATAACAGTTGCCTCGGAGACAACTCTTGCAAAGTCTCTGAGGTAAAGGCTCCAGCGCTACTGATGGAAAGTTTTCTATTTCTGGCTAATGGGAAAGTGCAGTAACATGAGTCTCAATTCAACACAGATGCGGAACATAAAGTTCCTGAAAGAGGCCATTTTGTGCTCAACCAATAGTAATGTATAAGTTTATACCTCTGTTTACCTAAGGACTATGCATTCACTCCTGGTTCTTGGCCCGGGGGTTTCCCATGTCACTAATCTGTGGGCCTGGGTTGAGGCCTGAGCTTTCAGCCCTCCCCAGGGCCTCTTCTGAGGAAACCCTGATGCTACTCTCCCTTCCCTTCTTGCTCCAAAGTCAAGATGAAGGAAGGCCAGGATGGTCTCCACCTCCAGAGTTTCCCCAGCATACAGTAGGTACTTCCCCTGGTGACTCAGAGGGTAAAGTGCCTGCCTACAATGCCGGAGACCCGAGCTCAATCCCTGGGTCAGGAAGATCCCCTGGAGAAGGAAATGGCAACCCACTCCAGTACTCTTGCCTGGAAAATCCCATGGACGGAGGAGCCTGGTAGGCTACAGTCCACGGGGTCACAAAGAGTCAGACACGACTGAGCAACTTCACGTCACTAAATATTTAAAACAAATTAAGCACTACATTCTAGGTACTTAGAAGAATAAAAAAAACAAACCTACAAAATTCTGGTAGATGAGATGAGAAGGACTTAGAAGTATCTTATCTTCAGGATTAATTTTCATGATCTATTGTATAGCTGGATTTGTTCAAGATACACGTAAACAGAGGTTTAAGAAAAATTGTCTCATTAGACAATGGAAGTGAGGGAACAAATGCACCATGGAACACAGCATACCAGTTTTGGGAGTCAGGAGGACTCCAGTTAGAATCCCAGCCTCATCCACATACTAGTTACATGGCCCTGGGCATGGTCCCTAATATTTCTGATCTTTGGATTTCTAATCTGTGAGGTGGGGGATGCCATTAATCTTATACGGAGGACAGAATTATCAGAGTTGGACCATAAAAAAAGGCTGAGTGCCAAAGAATTGATGCTTTCGAACTGTGGTGATGGAAAAGACTCTTGAGAGTCCCTTGGACTTCAAGGAGATCAAGCCAGTCCATCCTAAAGGAGATCAGTCGTGGGTGTTCATTGGTAGGACTGATGCTGAAGTTGAAGCTCCAATACTTTGGCCACCTGATGCAAAGAACTGACTCACTGGAAAAGACCCTGATGCTGGGAAAGATTGAGGGCAGGAGGAGAAGGGGACGACAGAGGATGAGATGGTTGGATGGCATCACCAACTCAATGGACATGAGTCTGAGCAAGTTCAGGGAGTTGGTGATGGACAGGGAAGCCTTGGGTGCTCCAGTCAGTAGGGTTGCAGAGTAAGATGCAATTTGGTGACTGAACAACAACAAACATATTGAGAACATAGCCCAGTGTCTCTAGTGTTTCCAGACACTCATTATATGGATGCTATGTATTATTATGGCTTTATTGTCAACTCAGGTTAAGAAGGGACCAGAGAAAGTGAGAAAATTCTATCCATCCACAAAAACCAGCATTTATAGCCCTTGCCAGTTACATGGGAGATTTTTTTTTTCTTTTTTAAAAGGGTAGTTGCAATTACTGTTGTTTAGTTAGTTTTACAAATAGTCAACTTGTCTTATACAGGCTGCCTTAAACCCAGGTGTAAGCTATGTACCAAAAGTCCATTTCTAAGAAGATGGCTTGTAGGTTATCATTTGTAATTAACTCACAGAATTAGTCTTTGCATGGTGGTTGCCAGTTTAGGCCAGAAAAACCTACTTAACCCAAAATGTAACTGAAGAGGGGTCTTAATTACACTATGGAACCTAAGGGCTGAGTAGGACACTGTCTCAGTTGGAAAGCTTATTCAGAAAGGACTGCCTGTGCTCTAGGCTGTAGTCAGATGGAGGAGTCCAAAGGACATAGAAGAGGCTTCCATGGCCCAAGGGGGCATCTCAGGAGGGAGGGGCAAGAGTGGGAGGGAAGAAAGGCAGGCCCGCAATTCATTCCCATGCAGCCCCTGAGACACATCACTGTCTCACCTAGGGTCTCCCTACTGTCTTCAGAAGGCAGCAAGGACCTTGCTACCTTTCGCTTTCTCAGCTGTCATTTCCAACTGGCAAGGGGTTTCTCCTTTCCCTTGATCCATTGCGGAGCAACGTGTAGCTCTCTGGCTCTGAGGAAGGCACCAGCCCTTAGTGGATCTCTAGAGAAACCAGACAGGGATTGAGAAACCTCCTGCTCTACCCAATCTCCTTGGCTTTATTTCCTTTATAGCCAACAGGGAAAGGGCAACATGATGATGGATTTGGAGTTCACAGAAAATGGATGTAACGCTCATTTGGGTTTCAAATGAACCCAGACGTCTATATTGCCAGGTATTTAAAATACAATATATATTTTCAGAATTGGATTAGAAGTTTCAAGCCTCAATTTTTTTTTAAAGATCAGTAAAATAAGAAGCTTTCTAGACTTTTATCTAGATGCTACAATAAATCGAACTATGTCAAAGTTTTGAGTGAATATAAATTAGAAATCTAGCATTCTATTCATTCTAAGTCAAACAAGTGGAATCAAAATGTCATAAATTTTTTAGCTAGGCAAAAAATACTAAATTTTCTAAAACATGTATTATATTATACATACTATTTATAATGTGTATACAAAAGCTTTTCTGCTGTGCTTGATAAAGGCTTGGGAAAGAACTTTAAAAGAAAAAGAGAAAGAGAAATTGGAAAACAAACTAAATGGGAGCAATGAATATGAAACAGAAAAAGTGAAACAAGCTAGATAAAAGTAAAAGATCATCACATAGTCCAGTTTTTAAACACGGCTGCTCATTAGAATCACATCTGGTGCTCTGGAGAAAAAAACAATACCTGGGCTTCTTAGATACACCTATCATTTAAAAGTGTACACTTAATTTCCAAATACATGGGGGTTTTAAAGTCTCTTTGATATAAATTTCTCACATAAATGCTTTCTTCTCTGCAATCATCCTCTATTTTTTCAGTCTTGTAACCTTGAGGCTTTCCATGGCTAAGTCAAAGATCTCTCTTGGTAAATGTCACACTGCACTTGAAAATGTGTGGATTATTTTCAAATATCTTTTCATATTGATTTCTGACATAATTCCACAGTAATAAGAGAACAGACTCTGTATGATTTCAATACTTTAAACCATGAAATTTTTCACCTTGTTTTATGTCCCTGGATATATTCCAGTGTCTCCTGGTTTATAATCGTTGGGAACTTGAATAGAATTTGTACCCTGCTGTTGTGTAAACATTGTATACATCTTACTTATGTTGAATTGATTCATAGGACTTTTCAGGTCTACTATATCCTTCTACTTTTCTGACTATTCATTCTATTAGTTTTTGAGAGTTTGATATTGAAACTCCAGCTAAAAATCTTAATTTATCTACTTGAAAAATAATTGTAATATACAGTGGAACTATATGTAACTTTGTTCTGTATTTTCCAAGTCGCTTATAGATGTGTTATGATATTTTCATAATTAAAAAATTTAAATGCTATATATATATATAAAGCCTCTGTATAATTTTCCATTTCTATAAAGGAGAAGACTAGGCGCAGGGAGAACAATGTAAACTGACATTACATCTGGTGAATTTATTATCTTAACCCATTTTCTATAGTAAATATTTGCTTCAAAAATCTTAATAAGGATTACGGTAGCTCAGAAAGATTTGCGAGCATATCAGAGAAGATCCAGACTTTTCTTGAAAATCAATAACTAATAGCAATGTTACTTTTCCATTCTATCTCTAAGGCTTTTTTTTTTTTTTTTTTAATGGTTTTTGCTAGGTTTCCTGCATTTGAAGCAAACAAATTCCCTCTAACAGAAGTGCAATTATGAAATTCAGAACTTAAGGAATACATTACCAAAATATCTGCAGGAACTTACCCCACAATTATTAGAATCTGGGGATTTCCTGTACCTGCCGTGAGTTCATGGTCACTCTCCTAACCTGCATGGGTTCCAGCCTGGCTCCATTAATTGGCCGATGTCCAGCCACAATCAGTACTCGCCAGACTTTCAACACACTTGAGTTTGCCAGGAGCACTTAATGAGGATACCAGGCCTTCCACTGAGAGGCAAAGGCGGCTCACTCTGCCTGGGGGAATTCTGGGGAAGTCTGACCCAGAAGGTGGCCGCTGGGTTGCTGCTTGCAGAAGAAGAAAAAATGTTATGGATGGGAAGTGAGCAGAAGCACAGTGAGTTGCAAGGGGAGAATGGGGAGGGGAAGAGAGTTCTGCAAGGTAAGCTTGGGAGAGTTCGTGAGAGCCTTGTGAAGGATTTGTGAAGCCTTGTGAAGCACTCTTCTCTAGGCACTGGGGAATCAAGTCCAGGTAAGAAGGACAGAAAGAGTCCTGTGATCGACCTCTATTTTAGGAGAATACATTGGGTGGTAGCAAGAGAGAGCTCCTGGGTGAAGGAGAGGGTCCGTTCAAAATTATAAGAGCTCTGGGAGATGTGGAAAAGCCTGAACTCATTCCGAAGTACTGAGTTAGCCAAAAAGTTCATTTGGGATTTTCCATAGAATGAAATGGAAAAACTCAAACGAACTTTTTGGCCAACCCAACAGTAAGGGCAGAAAAGGGGAAGAGTACAAGCACCCACTGTTGGCTTGGCAGTTGAGTGGATTCAGGAATAGAGAGAGGAGAAGAAGAGGGGTTTGGAGTGATGATTAAGTTTTCAGCCATTGCTGCTGCTGCTGCCGCTAAGTCGCTTCAGTCGCGTCCGACTCTGTGCGACCCAATGGACTGCAGCCTACTAGGCTTCTCTGTCCATGGGATTCTCCAGGCAAGAACACTGGAGTGGGTTACCATTTCCTTCTCCAATGCATGAAAGTGGAAAGTGAAAGTGAAGTCGCTCAGTTGTGTCAGACACGTAGCGACCCCATGGACTGCAGCCTACCAGGCTCCTTCATCCATGGGATTTTCCAGGCAACAGTACTGGAGTGGGGTGCCATTGCCTTCTCCATTAAGACCATCTTAAAAAATAGAGGAAGGGGGGAGATTTGTGAGAAACAGAAATAATTGAAATGAACCTTGGGACATTCCATATTCCAAGAGCCACAGTTCATCAGGAGCTTGTATTTTGGTTGGCTACTCAGAGGCTGAACGACCCTGGGCAAGTTGTTTACATAATCTCTGCCTCAGCTTGCTCTTGAAAGCCCAGGTCCTTACAAAGACTTACAAGGCCCTACAGGAGCCGCGGCCCACTACCTCTCTGACCCCACCTCCACCTTGCTCCCCTTCCCTGCAGCCAGGCCCAGCTCCTTCCTGCTGATCCTCAACCAACCAAGATCCCTGCCAGGGCTCCTTTTCTTACCTAGGTATTATCTAGAATGATCCTTTCTTTTTTTTAAACATAATTAAGATTTATACAATTTTCACATAACAGAAGGATACAAATTCCATTCAAGTTCCAATAGATTATAAACTAGGAGACACTGGAACATACCCAGGGACATAAAACAAGGTGCAGAAATTTCAGGGTCTAAAGGTATTGAAATCATACAGCATCTGTTATCACTGTGGATGTCAGAAATCAATATAGAATGATCTCTTATACACAAAAAGTAAATAGTCAAGATATATGGAATGAACAAGCACCCACTGTTGGCTTGGCAGTTGAGTGGATTCAGGAATAGAGAGAGGAGAAGGAGAGGGGTTTGATGGAATGAACATGGAATGTTCATGGAATGAGCATGGAATGAACAAATGACCATAATTGTGGGGATATGTATAATGTCATAAAGATGTTGTGGAGTTAAATAAGAAAATATATGTAAAGTGCTTAAAACAGAACAATGTTCGACACAATAAATGTTTTCCATTGTGCTATTTATTTCTATTATTAGAATAAAACTCTTAAGTAATCAATGAATGGAATTTCTGATTAGAAGGACATTATTGACATTGGGGACAATGTCAATGGAATGAGAGAGTGAAAAGCAGATTGCAGGAAGTTAGGAAATTAGAATAAAAACAATAGAGAAAACACAGAGACACTTCTGGGAAGTTTAGCAGAGAAGAGATTAAGAAAAGGTATGGTGGGTCAAAGGAAGGCCGGCTGATTGTTTATTTTAGGGAAGTGGCAGGTAAGGAGAGACATGGAACCCTGCTTGCCCCAGAGCTGCTTTGCCCTCCCAGACCACTGACGTTACCCTCCTCATGAGGAATCCTCATTGAGAGTAAGGTCTGAGCCATCAGTTTTCGCTATAATGACCTTCCATCCTGCTCACCATTTCCATCAGTTGTGGGGAACTCTGGTCCCATGTTGACTACAGTCAGCACTCTAGGTTACTTTACGTTCTACACAGCAACCTGTTCGACAGCCTGGCTTTGTAGTCTGACTGCCTCAGTTCCAGTAGTTTTTACTCATACACTCTATTTTAGGATCCTAATTACCACCCACACCTGCCCAGTTGGAATCCCAATTTCCAATATCCTGCTCCTGGGCCGGAGTGCCTCTCCTTCCAGGTTTCTCATTCCTTCTCTCCCACACACCTGCTCTTTCATCTCTGCTGCTGCTGCTGCTAAGTCACTTCAGTCGTGTCCAGCTCTGTGCGACCCCATAGACAGCAGCCCCACCAGGCTCCTCTGTCCCTGGGATCCTCCAGGCAAGAGTACTGGCGTGGGGTGCCATTGCCTTCTCCGCTCTTTCATCTCTAGACCCTGTCTTTTCCTTTCAGTTCATTTCCCTCTCCTCTCATTGCCTTATTTCCTTCCTGATCCAGTCCAAACCAGGGTGACTATTCAGCTGCTCCACTGCCTGGACCTTCAACAGCCCTCGCTCTCCGCCTTTCCCCTCGGGAGCAATGACCAGGAAAAGCAAATGCAGAGGTGGGACAGTTCACCTTGGACATGAGCCTTGGAGGCTCAGCCAACCACCTTTGTCTCTGCTTGAGGCGGGGAACAGGTATGCCCACTCCTCATGTTTCTCCATGGAGGAAGAACACTCCTGGCCCCTCACTCTTCCTCCCCTAGGTTGGTTTGGGAGAAGGAATGGGGAGGGCATGCTTGGTTCATCCAGCTTGGGATTTCCTCTCTGTGGCAGATGGCCTGTCCATAGGACACATATGTCCTGTCTGTCTCTGCCGTGTGGGAAGGGGCCTCTCTCTAGGGGGTGAAGCCTGTGGTTGTCCAGCTGTGCTGGGAATGGGTGAATAAATTTGTTTAATTCAGGAGCAAGGATTAGCAAACCCACTTGGTTGCAGCTCTAAACCCACACTCTCCTATTTGTTTCATAAGAAGTAAAGCTGATGTTTTCATCTCTATCTGACTCCTCGGTTTATGTCTCAGCTGGGAGGGAAAGAGAGGAGTGTTATTTACTGATCACCCTAAATCCCTAGCTCTCTGCTCCTGGTGCTACTGGAAATGATGGAGCTTTGCTGGGTCTGGAACTGCTACACCTTTCCAAGCTCCTGCCTCAGTGGGCCCACTTGGTCATCCTTCTGGGGCTCCTGGCCAGCCCTTCTCCCATCCTTGCAGAGGGTTTCACAAACCTCCTCTGCTTTCTAAAAGCTCTCTGCCATGATCTCACCTTCTTCTCCCATCAACAGATAGATGTCATTAGCTCCCAAGAGTTAAACCCTTTGCATCACCCTTCCCACATTCTGCATCTAAACACTTTAAAAAAAAAAGAATATAAAGTTGACAACTGCAGACATTTGCAAGCAATCTGTTAACATGTTCTCATCAATGAGAGTGAAATGCGGGTCAGTGTCAGAGTGAAGAGTAAATAGCCAGCAGTTAGGCTCTATTATCTTTAATTTTTATACTTATTCAAAAATATTAATTGCATATGTATAGTATGAAAGGGTTTCCTAGGTGGCTCAGTGCTAAAGAATCTGCCTGCCAAACAAGAGATGTGGGTTTGAGCCCTGGGTTGGGAATATCCCCTGGGGAGGAAATGGCAACCCACTCCAGTATTCTTGCCTGGAAAAGGAAACGTCAACCCACTCCAGTATTCTTGCGTATCTCCCATGGAAAGGAGCTTGGTGGGCTACAGTCCATGGGGTCGCAAAGAGTTGGACACAACTTAGCAACTAAACAACAACAAAAAGTATGAAAGGCAATGTGCTAAATGCTTTGGGCAGGAAAGGGTCTTGATGAGAGCTGGGACTCTTATTCGCAAGTGAGAGAGGCCCAGATGGACGCAGGCTTTTGTTGGATTACAGAGCCCAGTGCATCCCAGCTAGGAGGTAGGGGGGCAGCTGACCCTTTGAAACAACAGGAAACCAGGGCTTCATCTATTTGGAACCTGGAATTGCTTCATCTCCCATCCACTTGCTCTGCACACTGGCTGGCTTGCTTTCACCACACACAGGTTTCCTTCACATGGATCCCCTAGTTTCCAATCTCATACATGAATATTGTCGCCACCTGAGAGGACTGACTTTTTCATTTGCAGTTTGAAAAAATACCAGGAAAAGGAAAAGACCCTTATTGGTGTGCCTGGGGTCAGGTCCCCTCCCACAGTGATGAATGGGACAAGTTAAAAGAGATCATGAATCATTTACATCAATGGTGGGGAGGAAGAGGAGCCAGAACAGCTTCCAGAAGGAGACTGTGATCCCCTAGGAATGTGTGTCCCCTAGGAAGGGGACCTGGGGCAGACAAAGCCAGCAACACTGGCTACCTTCACAAAAGCAGACCAGATGTGGATTTTTATCTGAGTTCTTATAGAGTAGAAAATGGAACTACCACTACCATCTTTCACAGCCCAAATATAACAGATCAAATTTAGTTTTTCTCTAAAGGTGTTCTTTTCAAAGGGTCTCTGCACTAAGTCGCCACGCTGCCTCAGTTTCCCAGAGGTAACAGGCTTGATGCCAAAGATGGCCAACCACAGAACGAGGCACGCTCATATTGCTTAACTAACTCTGCTGGAAGAGTTTTTACAAGCACAGTTCCTCATCAATACAGCAATTGGAGCCTAGCTCTTCTTGTGTCAGAACACTTAAGAAATCGAGTTCCCAAACCCAAAAGCTCCAGCACCTTGATTCTATCTCTCTTTCTGGATTCTGACTGTCCACACGGCAGCTGGTTCTCCTTTCAAGGACTTAATATTCAAGCCTACTTAAGGGTCAATGTCACAGTGCTATCTCAGGAGAACTCAGATGCCAGCCTATCAAAGAAACTGTCCAGATTTCAAGGCTGTTTACCCCACCGAAAAGTGACCAAACTCTCTCCAGACCAAAAACAACTTTATTATGTTCTATGGCCAGGTGGTTTTTCAGCATAATTTATGAATTGTATTTGGTAATTGAATAAAAAATAGTCTTAAGTTATTTTAAGAATAAAACTGCTTAAATTACCTACCATGCTTCATTAAGTAATACTCATGTATTTGACACGTAATATAACTTCAGCGTTTCTTCAGCAGTGATGGCCAAACAATGATCTGTGGACTACTGTGTGTTTGGTACTGGTTCATGATGAGAAAAATGAAGAACTGGAAAACAGCATTTAGAAACGTCTGTAACCACTTGGCATTCTAACCACATCCAAGTCTGTGACCCCTGGACACATCTCACTGAACAGAGTACACACCATTTTGGATGTTGTCCAACCTGAATATTGTGTGACCTGTGCAGTTAATGTCACTAGGATCACTGCTGCTGCTGATCACACATCAGCCCAAACTGAATCACAAATTAAACACTCAACAACAAAATGCAAATAAAAACCACCATGAAATACCACCCTCCTGCAATGCAGGAGGCCCTGGTTCGATTCCTGGGTCGGGAAGATCCCCTGGAGAAGGGATAGGCTACCCACTCCAGTATTCTTGGGCTTCCCTCGTGGCTCAGCTGGTAAAGAATCTGCCTGCAATGTGGGAGACCTGAGTTCGATCATTGGGTTGGGAAGATCCCCTGGAGAAGGGAAAGGCTACCCACTCCAATATTCTGGCCTGGAGAATTCCATGGATTGTATAGTCCATTGGGTCACAAAGAGTCAGACACGACTTTCACTTTCACTTTTTTCAAGATGACTGTTAAAAAAAAACCCCCACAGAAAATAACAAGTGTTGGCAAGAATGTGGAACAACTAGAACCCTTGTGCATTGCTGGTGGGAACATAAAATAGTGTAACTTCTATGGGAAACAGTTTGGCAGTTTCTCAGAAAGTTAAACACAAAGTTAAGCATGATCCAGCAATTCCACTTGTAGGTATATAAGTGAAAGAAGTGAAAACAGGGACTCAGATATCCATACATCAAAGCTCAAACTGTCTGTCCATAAACAAATGAATGGATAAACAAAATGTGGACTATGCGTATAATGGAACATTATCCAGCCTTAAAGAGGAAGGAAATTCTGACATGCAGTCCAACGTGGATGAACCCTGAAGACATTATGCTAAGTGAAATTAGCGAGACACCAAAACACAAATACTATATGATTCCACTTATATGAGGTACCCGGAATAGGGAAATTCATAGAGACATAAAGACTCCCAGACTTCATAGAGACTCCCAGGCTAGGGGCTGGGAGTTCTGAGGCATGGACAGATGTTCTTTAACAGGGACAGAATTACAGTTTGGGACAACAAAAAAATTCTGAAAATGGTTAGTGGTGATTTTGCACCAACAGTGTTAATGCACTTAATGCCACTAGATTGTACACCTGGAAAAGGTTAAAATGGTCAATTTAATGTTTTCTATATTTTACCACAACAAAAAAACCCAACAATAATAAACCCTGTTCTTTAACACAATAGTATGAGAATCCTTGTCCTAGAGTGTATGTCCAAAGAGGTTCTGCATCAAATAAAACTTGAACAATGCTACATAAAATAGCCCCAGTTGGAGTTCATAAAGCTCAGGCTAACAGTTGTGAGAAATTCCTCACTAAGAAACTTCTTTAATTTTAACTCAGCATTTCCTAAACATATGGACTTCAGAACCTTTTTGTCACCAGACATCTTTTAATATCTCACAAAACGTGGTTTAAGAAATGCTGAGCCAGATGAACTACCAAAACATGGTTTGTACTTTCAGATCACACACAAATAAGGTGCAACAGCCATCACACTTAGGTTGTAGCCTGTACTCTAAAATGATCAACCTTTGGTTAGACCCTCCCATCAGTACCTACATTGGCCATGTGAAGCCCCCAGGCATGCCAGGCTAGCAAGAGTCAAAGAGCCAGGGTCTGCTTCGTCTGTGTCCCCTTTAAGCTCCACAATAAGGATACATTTCACATTTGTCTTTATAGGGCTGCAAGTTAAGACAACGATTTACTAGTTAGGAGTGACCCGAAGAACAAAGTACTTCATAGACTAGGTCAGACATGTGGATGACATTAGAAAAAGAAACAGGCTTTTAGAGTGCAAATGAGTGTGCAAAGCAGGGGTTATATCAGTAGATACAAATACCATTCCCCCCTATCATATTTAAAGGTCACAACCTTTCTGCTGAGAAGGCGAAAAAGTCAGCAAGAAAGGAAATACCAAAAGGTAAAAAAGTAAAAGCAACCTTTGCACTCATCAAAATACAGCATGTCCTAAAGGAGTTTTAGTATTTTTAATTCTTTGGCTGGGGAAAAGCTCACTTAAAATGTTCCACTGACATTAAAACATACGTGCAAAGGAAGAAGAGGTATGCAGAATAGGCTTTTGAAGCACAAAAGAGAAATCTGGTGAAAACATCACAGTCACTCTTTTTATTCTTTCAAGTTTATCAGGTTCTTAGCCCAAGTTGGAGCTGCCTGTACTATTCCAAATTTTGTCTCTGTAATTCAAAAAAGGTGTGGAGAAAAGATTGTCTTCGAATAACTCTAGATTCTTGACTTTATAATCATGCACAAGTGGAAACCACATTTCATCTTCAAGGAACATTTTTAAAAAAGGATATTCAAAATAATAAATTTTCCATGGATACTAGTTTCCTCTTTCCAAGTTAGTGTTGGGCCTAATTTATACAATAAATCTAATGGGCAAGTTATCTCTTGCAAACAGCACCTAGCACATTCTTGGCATCTGAAAAGAGTTAACACATTGCATATGCTCTTCATGTTCACAAAACAAGGTACCTGAGGAAAAATATCACTGGGTGGGAGGGTGAGCAACCACCAATCGGATGCAAAGGACCCTCTCCTATGCACTTGGGTTTTGAAAGTGATTCAGTGGGGCTGGAACTTCCCTGGTGGTCCAGTGGTTAAGACTTCACCTTTCAATGCAGGGGGTGCAGGTTCGATCCCTGGTTGGACAGCTAAGATCCCACATGCCTCATAGCCAAAAGCCCAGAAAAACATAAAACAGAAAGAGTACTGAAATAAATTCAATAAAGACTTATTTAAAAAAAAAAAAGTACTGAGGCCCTGTAAGGTGTCTGGGACTTTGAAATTTATAACATCTTTAATTCTAGCAACCTAGTTCTAGGTATGTCTACCTTAACAGATGTGGGGAAATACGATGTCTAAAGTAAGTTCAGTTGAGTTCACTGTTTGAGTGGTATTTAATTTGGGGATATCAATGTTCTGGAGATGAATGGTGGTAATGATCGTGCAATAATGTGAATGTATTTAATGCTATTGAATTGTACACTTAAAAATGGTTAAGATGGTAAATTTTGTGTCATGTGTATTTTGCCACAAGGAAACAAAAGGTAAGTGAGTGTGTCCATGACAAAGCTAAGAGGTAAATTGGTCTGATTCAAAGCCCATAGTCTTTCCTGATAGCTCTCAAAAATAACAATATAGATGATGGTGGTATTATAAATTAATTACAAACATCATCATTTCCATTCTCATTTTTATCATTGGCTTGATAAGTGCTTATTTTGTGCCAAACACTATTCTAAGCAATTTGTATGTATTCATATGCTTATTCGTCACAACAACCCTACAAGGGAGGTACTATTATTATTCCTATTTTCTAGATGAGAAAGTGAAGTACAGAGAGGTAACATAGCTTCCCCAAGGGCACACAGCTAATAAATCCAAGTAGTCAGAGCCTAGATCCTCTGCTCTTTACCTCTTATTGCATTGCCTCTTGGTATATAAAGACATGGCTTCCCAGGTGGCTCAGTGGTAAAGAATCCGCCTCCCAATGCAGAAGACTCAGGTTTGATCCCTGAGTCAGGAAGATCCTCTAGAAAAGGAAATGGCAACCACTCCAGTATTCTTGCCTGGGAAATCCCATGGACATAGGAGCCTGAAGGGCTACAGTTTATGGGGTCACAAAGAGTTGGACATGATTGAGCTACTGAGCACGCATATAAAGACATAAACCTCATTAGTTTATGATGATTCACAAACCAAAAATGTCAATAGGTTATAAACAATGTTTAGACAAGTTAAAATTCTAGTTCACGTCTAGTCTTTGAATTTATCTATTTTAAAGATAGCTTAAATACCATCATTTGTTAAATTTTCCCCATGACTCTGGGCCACATTCCTTTGGCCCTGCCTGGACCATGATGTTTGGCGACATGCACACTCAGCTCTGTATTACGGTCAGAGTCTACGACTTCCCCACTCTGTATGCCATGAGTTTTCACGCATGAATTCACCCCCATGTGTAATCCACTATTTTAGGATTAGCACTGTGACTAGTCCTCCTCATGTCTGCAGTAAATTTTCCTTAATTTACTTGGAATAGTTTAAATACTGTTACTATCTGTTCTTTAAGCGTCAGCTCTGTAACCATCAGGTTTCTAGGGTTCTTATCAACGGTAAGTTTTTACCTTTCTAGTCCCTTTATGATCATCCAGTATCTTCAAGGTTTCCACTGCTCCTGGGGTCAATTTTGATCATTTGTATTTTGCTAAGAAATCATCCTTTTCCATTAGTTTTCACAGCTCTTACTAAAGGGTTGTATATACACATCTCAACATGATTGTAACTTTCCTTGGATTTATTGCTTTGTTATTTTTATTTATTTCATCTGTTTCTGCTATCATGTTTTTCCCTTAGTTGGGCTTTTGAGGGGTTTATCTATTTCACTGATCTTTTCAAAGAATGAGCTTTTGGATTTATTCATCCATTATTCTATCTCTTTAATTTCAGCTTTCATCTAATAATCCTCTCTTACTAATTTTTTAGGGTTTTTTGTTCCTTTTTATTTTTTAAGGAATAAGTTGAACTATTTTTCCTTTATTCTTTACAAAAGAATAAAACATTTCCTCTGCATACAGTTTTTACTATGCTTAGAAGTTTTGATAAAGAAATATTCTTTCTTTTTTTTTTTCATTTCTTTCCCAGTAACTTTAACTTCCTCATTGGTTTCCTTCTGCTCCCAGGATTATCAATGAGTGTGTTTTATAATTTGCAAGTGGATAAGGTTTTTAAAATTATCTTCTTGCTTTTTCTTTCTGCTCTCACTACATCATAATCAAGAAGCATACCTTCATAAATCTCTCTCCTCTCTTTCAGTTTTTGAAGGCTTTCTTTGTGATCAAGTATGTGATTCAAGGGAATGAGATGGCATTAAATAATTCAAGGACATTTACCTATTTTTATCTATTTGACTATGATCTTTGAAAGTTGACATGAAATTTGTTCACTTAACAATTGTTCTACAGGACACCAAATATGACATGATGAGAAAAAGCAAGAGATTTGAAATTAAAAACTACTCTCTCCTTCTTTCATAGGACTGGGTCTCAGTTCAGTTCAGTTGCTCAGTCGTGTCCAACTCTTTGCGACCCCATGAATCGCAGCACGCCAGGCCTCCCTGTCCATCACCAACTCCCGGAGTTCACTCAGACTCACATCCATCGAGTCAGTGATGCCATCCAGCCATCTCATCCTCTGTCGTCCCCTTCTCCTCCTGCCCCCAATCCCTCCCAGCATCAGAGTCTTTTCCAATGAGTCAACTCTTCGCATGAGGTGGCCAAAGTACTGGAGTTTCAGCTTTAGCAGGGTCTCAGTTACCTGATCTGTAAAATATAAATCACACCTACCTGCTTTGCAGTGTTACCAGTGAGGAAATTAAATGAGCCTGGTGTGCTTTCCCTTCCTACACAATGTCTTCCTAAAAATGTCAGGTAGTTCATCAAATACTGTCCTTAAGAAGAGCTCTCTGTAGCCCTTCTAGATAAGAACATCCAAGTGGGATCTTGTTCCTTGGACCACACAGCAGTAAAGAAATGGACACATGGGGACTACCCTGGTAGTCCAGTGGTTAAGGACTCCGGATGTGGGTTCAATTTCTGTTTGGGGAATGAAGATCCCACAAGCTATGTTGCATGGCTTTAAAGAAAGAAATGGACATACTGCTGTGTGTACATTGCACAGGCTCTTGTGTGTTGCACAGAGAGGATCCTAGAGAAAGGCAGCCATCCCAGGCCATGTCTTTTGAAGTCAAGTGCTTTAATTCCCTTAAAACACTGTGAGTGTGTGCGATGGTGGTGGGGTGGGGCGGGGGGGTGGCAGTGGGGAGGAGAAGGGGGACTTAAAGCAACTTTGCTGTTCTGTTCAGCAGTTTTGAGAATATCTTTGAAACTAAAGACTGATTGAGAAAGACATCAAAAGAGTTTGATTTATTTGATGTTTGGACATATATACATGATGCAGATAACTGCTGGATTAATGGTGACCGTCTGTACACCAGATGGACTGTGTGACTGTGTTGAGACATCTGACTCAGCGGCATTAGAAAATCAGATTAAGGTAAAACCATCCTAGCCCAAAAGATTCTCCCACCCCATGTTTAAGGGCACAATGTTCTGTGGTTTGTTTAAAAAACTTCGGCAAAATATCACAGTGTAAGAACCAGAAGTGAGCTATGATTATGCCTATCGCCTTCTGTAACTGGACAAGACTCCTACAGGACAGGTATCAGGATGTGGTGAACTGGTCTGACACTGAGAAATGCATCACTGGGTGTAACAAAGTAGCTGCCTGTAGACTTACATAATCATTTTAGATTGGATATTTCTAAAAGCAGCGTTAACTCTAAGTAGCTGAATTAGCAAAAAGGAAAAAAAATAAAAACACAAAAATCCCATCCTTCCAGAGCATTCTCTTAAGGTTTTTGTCCCACTAAAAAACCTGTTTACTTTTCTTTTGTGAGTTTTACTTGTAAGAAATACAAAGGGCCAATATGTGGGGGAAATTTTAACCTAATTTTTTTTTTTTAATGCATGTTAAAACAGCATAAAAGCCAATTTTACCCTAGGATTGTCCCAGAAGAATACAAATGCTAAGATCTGGTGCAGGGGAAGGTAAGAAGAAACTGTCAGTCTCTTATTCAGCTGGCAAGAGTGTGAACCAGTTACCCACTACCTTTCAGAAAGGCAATTTAGAAATAAGTGCCAAAAGCCTTAGGATTTTGCACTTCTCAGATTCAGCAAGTCACCTTTCAGGAATATGCTCTAAAGACATAAACGTGAATCATTCACAAAAAACTTTGTAAAAGAAAGCTCACTGGAACACTGTTTAAAATGAAAAACTGGAAGCAACATAAATGTTCAACAACAGGGGACTGCTTCAATAGAACTGTGGTGTGTACTCATGCTGGAAACTGTTGTGGTAAATGCTTATGGGAGGCAATTAAATGATTCGAAGAATCTAGGTAGTATAATGTTGAAGTCCACATTACACAGATATTTTAAAAGATGACAGAAAATGACTTGCAGTGGAACTACTCAGAATAAACATTGTTAGCATCAGGATGTGTGATTTCTGTAGAAATTTTCCTATAGAAATAGACACATAATATTTCCTCCCTTCTAAAATTCTTCTTCTGAGTGTTTTAAGTAGATGCTTTATTCACATGATTTAAAAATACACAAAAGGGTATGTAGTTTCCTACTTATTTCTGTCCTCCAGTCACCCAGATTTCCACTCCCAAAGCAACTGATATTCCAGTTTCTCATATATTTTTCCAGAAGTATTTTGTGTGTATACAAATCTATGCACATATGTTTTACATCCTCTCCCACCTTTTTGTTAACTCAAAGGAGGTGTGCTTTGGTTTTTAAAAATTATTATTAATTAAATAGATGAAGAGTGCCATCCCTTTTTTTTATGACTATATGGTATTCCATGACATGGGCAAATTAGGATAAACATATAATTTGCTATCCAAATTAAGACACTTTTTTAAAAGGGATGCTATGAGAGTGGAACCACAGACATAAAGCAGGACTATCTCAGACAAACCTAGATGCAGGGTCATCCTAACCATAAATGACCACAACTTATTAACCAGTCCTTTTTGATGGAACTAAGGTTATTTCTAATCACTTCTGGGAGCAAAAAATACTGCATTGAAAAACTTTATATATGTGTCATTTCACACAAGTGGGAGTGCATCTGTAGGCTATAATACTTAGGAGTGAAATTGCTTAGTCAAAGGAATCTGCATATTTTTATTTGATAGATATTTCCAGATTGTCATCCAGAAAGGTTGTAATTATTTTCCCTTTTTTTTTCTGAAAAAAACAAAAAACAAAAAACAAAAACCCAGGTATTGCTTTCACAGTAAGATGAAATAATAAGTTGCTTTTAAAATTAAAAGTAATATGAAAAATACAGATTTAGTAAGTTTAAAGCATTCTTAATCATAAAAACATACAGAAACGTGAGACTGGAAAGAATTAAGGTTGAGCATATTTAGATTATATGGAAGTTTCAGAAATACACATAAATCCCACTGGAAATGTTGTAAATGAATAAAGTATGCAGTCAGAACTAAAAAGCACTTTGTAAATACAATACTTATTAAAGTCAAGGTGCATCTCCTACCCTCCTTTGATTTTGTACCTTAATCATTTTCTTTTTGTCCAACTAGGCAAGTGAGTTTTCATTTGAAGTCAGTAAGTGACAACAAATGGCTGAAAGAAGCCTGTCTTTTTTTCTCCACCACCCCCCCCCCCCACCCCATCAGAGAACAAACAGTTGCAGGAAGGCGGTCCTACTACTTAGGGGCAGCTATCGTAATATCAACAGTATCAGTTACAGTGCCTGGACCTGAAACCCAAAAGTTTAGTAGGGAAATCTCCTGTGAGGGCCAACAGCCTGGGAATATTTGCTAAAACTGGGCCATCTCATCACTGCAAGAAGCAAATATCCCCTACCTCCAAGATAGACTCATTCTTGATTCATGTATATAAACTCTGGGACAAAAGCCACAAATTATTTCACTTATGAAATGAAATCCACACTTGCCAAAATACGTTTTAATAATCTCATATATTCAGGCCTTAACCTTAAACATCTTCCTGCTACTAACAAGACATCCCCAATATGAGCTTTGTATTTATCATATAAAGTTGCATGCCAAGAAATTATAAGACCAAGAATACGGTGTTCTCAAATGCATAAGGCAGAATTTTGTATCCACGTGATGAAACATTTGAAAATTATTTCCAAGAGACTATATGCCAAAATGAATACCCTTTAAAAATTCTGAACCTCTAATGAGTATGTGAAACCATGGCATAATGCTGGCATATAATAACTACTTCCTGACTAACTGAATTTGGAATGAGATAGAATTTACCTAGTAAATCCAATTTAATGACACAGTTTCAAGCTAACAGGCAAAACTTCACTTTTTCATCACGATGCCTTTAAAAATTAGAAATGTTAAAGAAACACTAATTTTGTTAGAGTCTTCACACTTAAAGCGGTAACAACAGCTACAGAATAATTAGTCTTCTACTGATGGACATTTAGGCTGGTTCCAATCTTTTGCTACTTTAAAATATGCAGCAATAAATAATATATGTGATTTCACACATATGGGAGTGCATCTGCAAGATAAAAAAAAATTTAGAAGCAAAATTGTGCAAAGTATTTCAAGGATATTATTCTTATTCTCACTACAGCCCTACAAGGTGACTCATTTTTCTCCTAATTTACAGTCAAGGAAATTAAAGGTAAGACCCAGAATGGTGGAATGACTCCCCCTCTGTCTTACAGCCACAGTGGTAGAGCTGGGACTCAAACCTCTTCGCAAATGCCCTTTCTCCTCCCTTACACAGTCTCACAGATATTTTCTCATAAAGCCCCAAGGAAATAGCATATTAGAGATCTAAAGCCACACTTGAAGTCCTGATAACTTAAATTCAATGAATTAAAGCAATGACAGTTCTTATGGATAAACAGATAGGATTATGGCTTGTACTCTTCTCCCAGAGATGTACTTACTACTCTACCTACAGTATGAATACAGACCCTCACGGGTGAGTGAAAGTGTGTCACCCAGTTGTGTTTGCCTCTTTGTGACCCCATAGACTGTAGCCTGCCAGGCTCCTCTGTCCATGGGATTCTCCAGGCAATAATACTGGAGTGGGTAGCTAGTCCCTTCTCCAGCGGATCTTCCCGACCCAGGGATTGAACCTGTGTGTCTCCTGCACTGCAGGCAAATACTTTGCTGTCTGAGCCACCAGGGAAGCCCAAACCCTCATGGGTACTACTGAAATCTAGATACGTCCCCTGACAGAGTCTAAAAAAATTTGCCTTTTTAAAATTTTCAGTCAATGGTCCTTGCCAGATCACACCTAATACTGTATTTAACACCTGCCTGGAATAAAACTAGGTCAATGAATTGAAACCTATGTAATTCCTACCTCCTGGGTTTGCATTCTAAAAAGAGGTGTGTTTGTTTAATTTGGCACAAATTCCCTCACAGATGGCACATAAGAGAGATGTGTCTTAATTATATTATGTATGGGAATTTATAGCAAACGTCCAGGGCCTAAAAAATTTTAAGTCATTCTTAGCATTAATGACTGAATAGCCATCAGCCTTTGCAGGAGACTTGACAATATGTTTCCAAAATCTTAAAAAGTGGGTTTTCTTTGATCTAACAATTTTACTATTGGAATTTGTTCTTTAAAGAGGCCAGGAAAAAAGACATATACACTACTGTTCATCACAAGTTTATTTATAATAACTTACAAGTAGAATATGCCTGCCAATACAGGAGATGCAGGTTTGATCCCTGGGTGAGGAAGATCCCCTGGAGAAGGAAATGGCAACCTACTAAAGCACTCTAGGGTCGAAGAATTGATGCTTTTGAACTGTGGTGTTGGAGAAGACTCCCTTGGACAGCAAGGAGATCCAACCAGTCCATCCTAAAGGAAATCAGTCCTGAATGTTCATTGGAATGACTGATGCTGAAGCTGAAACTCCAATACTTTGGCTACCTGATGCAAAGAACTGACTCATTGGAAAAGACTCTGATGCTGGGAAAGATTGAAGGCAGGAGGAGAAGGGGATGACAGAGGATGAGATGGTTGGATGGCATCACTGACTCAATGGACATGAGTTTGAGTAAGCTCCAGGAGTTGGTGATGGACAGGGAAGCCTGGCATGCTGCAGTCCATGGGGTCGCAAAAAGTTGGACAAAACTGAGCAACTGAACTGAAAGCATTCTTGCCTGGGAAATCCCATGGACAGAGGAGCCTGACAGGTTATAGGCCATGAGGTCACAAAAGAGTCAAATATGACTTGGCAACTAAACAACAACAAAAATGGAAATAACCCAAATGCACAACAAAGAGAGTATACTTAATTTGTTGTATATCCATATGGGGAAAAATATACAGCCATCATATACATATAAAAATATACATCAAAATGGTTTTCAAAGAATACTTAACAACATAGAAATCTTCATGATCAAGGACAAGGGAAAACACAGGATAGAAAATGGATGTGCAGTAATAACTTTAACTATATCATTTGTAGACAAACTCATGTACAGAGAAAAAAACAGAAGACTGTAACCCAGAACACTAAAGTCTCTGAGTGGACTACTATGTATAATTTGTATAATCTTCCATATATTTTTTAATTTTTATGTTCTTATAATGATTATATATTATAGTTAAATCCAGAAAAAGATCACAAATAGTACTTTAAAAGATTCTTTAAATTGATTGTTGATGCTGTTGACTTTTCAGCAACGGGGTTTCTCCAGTTATAGCTGAGCCAATTCAACATGGGCTATTCCTCTTTTGCAGTCTGCAATTTGACCGATTCACTGGTTACTGGTATCTCCACTGGCGTAGAAAGAGGGGATGTGATAGTGAAACTCAAAGCCATCTTTTTGTAGGAGAGACTGACTGCCATATATTTGTTTGGAGGAGATCTGAAAGCCCAGCACAGGCTAAAGTTACTTAGAGATTTCCTTTATCTGCACAACTGCTGATGTAGAAATTGTTCCATTACTGTAGACAACCCTATCTTGGTCTGAGGGAAAAAGAACCTCTCAACTAAGACTTTCCATGATGTCAGTGAATGGCAATAGCCCATGTGAAGTGCCTGAATCCTACTATTTGAACACATGTCTGCCTCTACCTTCAAGTTCCATGCTCTTGATGCCTCATGATTGCAAAGTCTTAACCAACCAAAGATTCATTAACTAGGTCCTTCCCCAGTTCTAAGCCAAAGCCCTATCCAACTGTCAAGATACTGAAATCAAAACACGAAATCTGTGTGGCAATATTCTGATTATACATTGTCACAACTCTAACTTCAGTTCATTTCCATCTGACCTTGCATTATTTGTTTCTATGTTTTCTCTTTCTCACCTATTAAATAATCTGTTTCATGTTATTTTTCTTAACGGTGCTCATTTAAAATCTATTAAAAGCCTTGCCTTCTTTTGCCAGAATGTTTTATTCACAGACCCTCTTTTATTTACTTCTCTGTCAAGGTCTATATATCATTCAAACTCCACTCCTATTTTCTCTCCAGGAATTAAGGTGTCTTGTATTTTCCTTCCTTAAGTAAAAAAAAAATGGGATTGTAAAAAGTGATTTTTAAGCTGGGGCATCGAGATGTAGTATAAAGCCAACTCCAGTGGTAACCTACTTGATCTAATGTATTGCTAAATGCCAAATCTTTGTTTCTTCGTGATTCTAAAACTGCATGCATTTCTATACTATTTATAGTAATTTGAGTGGGGCGTTTGCAAGACCATATTCTTGCATCTGTGAGGATGTTGTCTATTGTGTTACATTTACAGATGGAAAAGGAAAAGTTTGAGGAAGCTGACTCAGTTCAGCAGCTAAAGTTTCTCTCTTTCTCTCACGGTCAGAGCTTACACTCATTCTCTCCACTTGCTCCTACCCATATCAGCAAACCAACCAATAAATATTTCTGAGAACTGTCCTGTTCATTTTTCATTCATGCTCCAGTAGAAATTATGCATTAAAATATTACCAGGCGCATTCTATTTTTGGCTTTATTATAAAGGCAGGTATGAAAGTGAAAGTGAAGTTGCTCAGTTGTGTCCAACTCTTTGCGACCCCACGGACTATAGCCTACCAGGCTCCTCTGTCCATGGGATTTTCCAGGCAATAGTACTGGAGTGGGTTGCCATTTCCTTCTCCAGAGGATCTTCCCAACCCAGGGATCAAACCCAGGTCTCCTGCATTGTAGACAGACGCTTTACCGTCTGAGCCACCAGGGAAGTCCTCAGGCATATAGACATTCAGGCTTCTATAAATACTTACTCGGGGTAAGGGTGAATTTTGAGGTGATTTGGCTTTTCAACTTCCTTGACATCAAACCACACAGGAGTCATCCACTTTGCCTTCCTGAAGGCCAGGCTCCACTTCGGAGATGTGAACTTTGTCATTATCTATGGTGATTATCTTGGAAAATCCAGTACCACATTCCATGGTCAAACACATTATCCATCAAATTCCATTTCATATTCAGAATGCACTAGATCTTAGACCATATCACCAACTTCTCAGCCCTGAACACTTATTGAAACATGTTGGCTCTATTATAAATTCAGGATTCGCAAACTTATCAGAGTCCTCATTGAGATCAGTCCTTTTCCATTCCCCACAACTGACTCAATCTCCCACTTCTCTCTCTGTGCTTTCTAAAACACTCCTCTCACTTGTTTTTAGATGTCTTTGCCTCCTGCTGCACCAAAATGACACCATCACACCCCATTCCTCATTTACACACCCACGCTCACCTCCTTTCCCCTGGTCTGGGGCCATGAGAGGTCTCTCCTTCCTTATCAAGGTCATCCCTTCCTATCTTCCAAGACTTCATCCTACCTATTGTATCCTCTCTCTTATCTCTTCTTTTTCTCACTAATCTTCTCTTTGTAATATAAACAAGACAAAAAACTTTCCTACTCTACAGATAAATCCTGCAAGGACTTTGTGTCTCCCTCAGTTGACACTCATTCTCTCCCCTCCTTCTCAGTCTCACAAGAGTCAGCCCCAGTCGCAGTCTTAACTTCTCTTGTTTGATTCTCTTCATAATTGACTTCAATTCTCACCATCTGGTACAAATGTTCTTAAGATCAACAATCCTCCTCTGCTTTTTAATTCAAGAGAGACTTTCCAGTTCTTGCAATGGGTTAATTCTCTCCCTGCATTTGACACAGCTCATCACCTTTTCTTCCTTGAGACATTTTCCTTCCTGTTGATGCTTATTATGTCCACTTTCCAATACTTCTCTGCTCTTTTTTCTCAGTCTTTTTTCTGAGTTCCTTTCTCTACCATTTATTTTATTTTTTATTGAAGTATTGGCTGTGCCACTCCACTTGTGGGATCTCAGTTCCCCCACCAGGGACTGAACCCAGGGCCACAGCAGTCAAAGAGCCAAGTACTAACTACTGGATCACCAGGGAACTTCCTCTCTACTATTTTTTAAATGACAGTTGATTAGTTTTCTGTCTATTCCTGGGCAATATCATTCATCATTTTGGCTTTAACCTTTGCCTAAACATTTATGATCCTTGAATCTTTTAGATTGTTCAGAACTACCTATAGGACATCTTTATGCCACAAGATGCCCAGAGAATGGACATGTTCTGGACAGTGCTAAGCGAAAATTCCTCCTTTCTGTGGTGCTTAGGTTCAAAATCTTGACTCATTCTGTGTCCAGAACTATTGCCTCTGCCTAAATGTATGCATGAAACAGGAATTCAGTGGGTTTCTATCTGCTCCACTGCAACACTAATGCAAACCTTATCACCTGAGAAGAGAAGAGAATGGGCTAAAGAGAATGAAAGCAAGGCTTAAATTTCAGATCAACAGCTTCAGTTAAAACTGTAGAATCTCTGCAGCAATTAAGCAGAGGCAAGTCTTTGAGAACATTTACCCAAACCCCTTGGGAGACAAAGTTCTGTTAGAGTTATATTCAGAATGCCTCAGGTAGGATCTTCACTTTAGGACTACCGTTTAAAGCACACAATGGCTATAGAACTGAGTCCCAGGCAGGATTACCATTTTCCAGTGTTCAAGGTGATGTAGCTGAAACTAACATTTCCTGGAGGATCACAGAGTATGTTATCAAGGATGTGGCTGTGGTACCGAGACACTGGGACACCCACACCTGACATCCCACATGGGCACCGGACGCCACACCCACCATTGTGCAGACTGCTGCTTTTTCGTCTTCTCTTTTCCTCCTCGAGGAGGAATTCATTCACAAAAACCAGAGAAATGCTGGAGAGATTAAGTAGTGTAGGGACTTTTCTGCATAAAACCTTTCCTGGTGAGGAGGAGGAAGACTGCTCTCATCAACAGGTTCCTTCTCAGAGGTGACTCTGACGCACAGGCAGAATTGGGAATCTGCTTTTCAGTAGCATTTCTGGAGTCCTTCTCATGTAGCATTATCTCTGAAACTGTCCCCAGTATTGAATATGGCTCTGGACTTTATTACCATGACAACCCATCTCTAGTAATCTGGGTATGTAGGATACATTACTCATACTAGTAGATAAGCACAACATACTGGAGCTAATGTGTGCAGCCAGGGTTGAATACAGAAGTTCTAGATTTTGGCTGCATCTCATTTCATAGTTTAACACTGATGGCAGACCTTTTATTCCTGTGCTTCAGGCTTCCAGGTCGGGGAAGCTCCATTAGACTAACATTCCTGGGCATTTACTGTCACCCTGCTTGTGAGTTATCTGAGTGCTGACTGCGGGAGAGACAGCATTTTCAGCCACGCCTCTTCCTGCAGGCAAGAAGCATGCTTTCTCTCCCACTCCACACTGTACGTTTTACAGGCACAGCTCCTACAGGCGGAATCTGCATTGCGAGTTCTCCCTGGGGCTGCCTGGGTGAGTTTAGCGTAGTCAGTGCTGAAGCACACTTGCCAGCCCCAAGTCAGTCTTCAACCCAGCTCTTATCAGTAAGAAAGTGAGCCTGTGATCTTTATCTGTCTCACTCCTACATCTCTCAAGCAGACTAAGAGGTGATATGGCATTATTAATTATGAGAAACAAAACCAGCTATTAAACCAGCTATCTCCCTTGGACTGCAAGGAGATCAAACCAGTCAACCCTAAAGGAAATCAACCCTGAATATTCATTGGAAGGACTGATGCTGAAGCTGAAGCTCCAATACTTTGGCCACCTTATGGGAAGAGCTGACTCATTAGAAAAGACCCTGAGGCTGGGAAAGATGGAAGGCAGGAGAAGGGGAAGACAGAGGATGAGACAGTTGGAGGGCATCACTGACTCAATGCACATGACTTTGAGCAAGCTCCGGAAGATGGTGAAGGACAGGGAAGCCTGGCATGCTGCAGTCCACGTGGTCACAGTGTTGAACACGACTGAGCAACTGAACAACATGCTGGTTTGCGTTTAGACATTTACATAGTCAATTCTTCTCTCTTTCCCTGGGTGGATAATTCCTTTTTTAGTACAATGTTAAGAAGCACAATTTTCTGTTTTTAAAAAGCTACTTAGCACATTTCTCTATTACATTCAGTTTGTATTTCCATTATACCCTTATCTGTAAAGTTAACAGGATGAATAGCTGGAAATACAAACACAAATAGAGAAAAGAGAAGAAAAATTTAGTGAGATTGCCAGTGAGCAAAGACAAGCAAGGTAACCTGGCTAGGGAAGTAAATAACATGTCTCAAAGACCTAGAATTTGGGAAAATACTTTTAGAATGCTTATTCCTGCAGTCAGTTTCAAAGTCAAGCATCCCTTTTCAACAGTTCTTGCTCTTTACCAGATACACCAACACCTAGCCTTGTAGCCTGGCTCTAATTTATGACAAAGAAGACAATTTACATTCAATCACAAATCCTACAACATCCAAAGGCATTTCATCAACATTTGGCCCATTTTAGCAGCATCATATTTTTCTTAGTCAGTCTTCCTGAAGGAAAGCCAGAAGAACTAAACCATTTTAGGGTATTTTTCTAGCATTGGTGTTTGAAGAAATTTAGATCTAAAAATAAGTAGAACATTATGTCACCAGTTTTGAATACACAAACTCAAGTGTCCATATGGGTCGAATTCCATGACACCCCATTCCGTGGGACTGTGAAATTCTTCTTATCCTGCAATTCTGGTGTTTCAAATAGTGTGTAACATAAGCAGGCCAAGGCTGGGTCTTGATCATCTTCTTTTAAAAAATTATTTTCAGATCACATGACATTGTACAGCAACAGGGAAGAATTCTTTGTGGTGAGTCTATAATTTCACTGTCACTTTCAGTTATAAATATGGGAACCTATTGACCATTTATTCTCAAGTGCCATTTGACAGCCTGATGAGTAAATGTCAGACTTGCAAATCTTAAAGGCATCATCTATGAAGTGAAACCAGCCTGTAATCATTTCTGATGCCACTTAATTATGGAGCTTTTTTGAAGGGTCATTACTAATTTATTGGGGCAGAAATATGTCCAAAGACAAATATAGAAAGACCTGGTTTCTCATCATGCCTTACCCACTAACTGGTGATACTAGGTGAGCTACATAACCTAAGTTCCAGGCTCCTCACCTGTAAAATGCAATCAAATGTACCTACCAGGTTTTCCTGAGGGGTAAATGAGATAATTTAGGTACAGTTCTTCAGCTAGCACCTAGCACCAAGTAAGGAGTTAAAAGTGTGGGCTCTGGAATTTAATTCTGGCTTATAATTTATAATTATTATTGCTGCTACTATTGAGCTTATTATGGTTACGACTGAATGAATGTTTCACTTATTTGGCAGAGAGCGAGTCAAAAACATATCACCTTTATAAAACTAGCCATTAACACTGATGACCCAAAACATGCCAGGCACTGTTCTGTGGGCTTTAAATGTGTTCACTCATTAATCCTAAACACTTCTGTTTTAATATCATCCTATGTAAGGCATAATACATGAGGAGACCAAAGCACAGAGAGGTTTGGTAACTTCAGCCGGCACACAGCAGGTGGTTGAGCCAGGGTCCAAACCCAGGCAAGCCTCACCTTTCCCTTCCAGGTTCTGTCTTCACCTCCCTGAGCACACCCGTCAGGCTTATACTGATTGTGCACAAAGGACCATTTGGCAGAGACCCTGGTAGTTCCCTGAACTTGTTAAAAGGGAGAACAAGTTTGAAAACAGAGAAGTCTGAGAAGGTGGAAGGTTCTGCAACTATTCTGACGGGTACTTTGGGGGCACTTTGAAGAACATTCCTGGTGTCAAAGCAGTGTAGGAGTGCCAATGGTCGTATCCTCCCCAGGGAGCTGTCCAGCCCGCGTGTGAAAGGCTTCAGTGATGGGCAAGGGACTGAATTCGGATGCATTTCAGCCCATTGTGGGGGAGCTCTGTGATAGAACACACTTACGTTGTACTAACATGGTGTTCCCAACCATTTCTCCTCATGGGTTCTAATTCTACCCCCATAAAACCATCTACATCAAGCTCAGGGTGTCTTCCACACGACTGTCCTTCAGCATTGTGCTATTTCCTCACATCTCTGCTCAGTCTTCCCTTCCCCACTCAAAACCTCACAATTGCATCCATCCCTATGGCATGACCTTAGTGCTCTCTTCCACCAGGGATCCCTACTTCAGTGGTTAAGAGTTCAGGGATGGGGTGAAACAGACATTGGTTGAGCCCTGGCTCCGTCCTACTTATGTTGTGCCCTTAGACAAGTTTCCTTATCTGTGTAATAGGAATAAGAGTATCTACATATATTCTTGTGAGGATTAAATAGGAAATTCCCAAGAACACAGTGTTGTGCCTGGCACCCAGTAAATGTCCCCAAATAGAGTCCCTTGTGGCTGTTGTCATCCCCATCTCGGATGCTGTGACAGTGTGGGGACACAAATGGGAATGTGACGCCTACTCTGGTCCAGATCCGGGACAGCACAGGCAGCGCTGGGAAGACGCTGAGTCCTAAGCTCCCCCTGCACGGGTCACAATCCAGTCCCAGCAATGAGAGCCGAGAGGCTTGCTTCTCCCTTTCTCAACATTGCCTGTCTGGGATTTAGAGATTTAACTGTTTACCACTCTAGTGGTAACAGGTACATGGGCCTTCTAAAACATCACGGAATTCTTTTTAGTGAAAGATATAAAAGCTAAGTGGTATTTTTCACTATGAGACAAGGGGAATTCTGAAAACCATAAGACTCTTGGGAACAATAAAAACCGACACAAGACAGATACCAGCTTGAAAAAAAAAATTACTGAAGTAGCTAAATCTCTCCTGGGAGTTGTCACTTCCAATCTTCTTTCCTGCAATGTCAATCCCTGATGGAGAACAATCAAACCACCAGGCATGAATCAAGGAAATCTTGACTTAGATGGCTGATTCTCCCTGAGAACAGAATGCTGACAACTTGGAAACAAAATCATTGCAAACTCACGCGAGCTTTTAGGCACACTTCAGTTGCTTTCCCTAGAGAGGGGAATGGCACCCCACTCCAGTATTCTTGCCTGGGAAATCCCATGCAAGAGGAGCCTGGCGGGCTATAGTCCATAGGCTCACAAAGAGCTGGACATAACTGAGCTCGCAGCCAGTTGCTTTCATCGTTTCCCCAAGATCTAATTTGACATTCTTTACTCACATATTATTCTTTATTCATTACTTATTCATATATTATTCTCTTATTTTTAAAATATTTACTAATTTGGCTGTACCAGGTATTAGTGGCAGCACACAGGATCTTCACTGGGGCACGTGGATATTTAATTGTGGCATGTAGGATCTAGTTCCTTGACCAGGGACTGAACCTGGGTCCCCTGCACTGGGAGCACAGAGTCTTAGTCACTGGACCACCAGGGAAGTCCTGTTTTTCATAGAAATAATTTGCCCTTCAAATTATTCAGATTTTTCTAAGGACTCAGTGGTTTACAGTGAAAACTGACATCAGTCATGCTGACTCTCTTCAAGTCACTATGAAGTTTCTGGAACAGAATATATTAATTTCTTTGAGGACAAAGCAGAAATCTGTCTCTTTGGTATACACAATCTAGCACAGACTTTTAATCAGATTATGTACTCAATAAACATTTTCTGAATAAATGCTCCTGACTTACAAAAAGCAGACCTTTATATTTTATTGTAATGACCTTGAGCAACAAGACTTACGTGGGAACCAGGAGTCCTCTCTATAGAAATTGGAAATAGCCTTGATCTGAGTTCTCTCCCCAGATCTGGCAGCAGAATAAAAAAGTGAGAGAAGCCTCTGGAGTCAGCTGTCTGAGTTTTAACTTGAGGTCTACCATCTTGGAGAAGTTACCCACCTCTCTGTACTCCTTTTCTCATCTGTAAAGTGGGGATAATGATCTTATCTGTAATATTATTAGAGATAATAGGCTTGTCATGGGGCTTCGCTGGTGGCTCAGATGGTAAAGAATCTGCCTGCAATGCGGGAGACCTGGGTTTCATCCCTGGGTTGGGAAGATCCCCTGGAAAAGGGAAAGGCTACCCACTCCAATATTCTGGAGAATTTCTAAGGACTATATAGTCCATGAGGTCACAAAGAGTTGGACATGACTGAGCGACTTTTACTTTCACTTTCAGGCTTGTCATGAGAAGTAAGTATAACATATAAAGTACTTAAGGCCAGTTTTTGGCCAGTGAATGATCACTCAGTACAATGTGAGCTTGTTGTTGTTCAGTCGCTAAATCACATCCAACTCTTTGCGACCACATGGACTGCAGCACATCAGGCTTCTCTGTCCTTCATTATCTCCTGGAGCTTGCTCAAGCTCATGTCCATTGAGTCGGTGATGCCATCCAACCACTTCATCCTCAGTCGCCCCTTCTCTTGCCTTCAATCCTTCCCAGCATCAGGGTCTTTTCCAATGAGTGAGTTCTTCACATCAGGTGGCCAAAGTATTGAAGCTTCAGCTTCAACATCAGTCCTTCCAAGGAATATTCAGGGTTGATTTCCTTTAGGTTGACTGGTTTGATCTTCTGTCCAATGGACTCTCAAGAGTCTTCTCCAGCACCACAATTCGAAAGCATTGATTCTTTGGTGCTCAGCCTTTTTTATGGTCTAACCCTCACACCCATAATGTGAGCTATTGCTTTATTGTTTGCTAGTTGAAGGGCCTGGAGTAAGTTACTTAGTTACCTTGCTCTACCATTTCCTCATGTATAGAGCAAAGACTGTGAACACAGTCCCCAAGGTCCTCCTGTTCTAGGATGGAGTGAAGGGGATTGCCAAGGGGGTCCAGCACTCCTGACCTAGAGGGAATTGGCAAGAGTACCTTGATTAAAAAGTTTCTGATTGTTGGTTCAAGAATGAGGAAGGAGGCAAAACATAATGGTCCTCTGTTTCCATCTCTAACATAGATAGCCTGTGACTTAACAAAGAAAACCTGATGATTCCACTAGTGTGAGGAAAGCTGTTATGTATTAAACCTGACTTGGAGGTGGGCGGTTTCTAGGGAAGGAAGTTGGAGCACAGCCGTGTTCGGCATTCACAGGCAGTGTTCATGTATCCCTGCAGGATGGTGAGAAGGAGAAACTATTCTCCAAAGCATGGCTGCTTTCAAGACACTGGCTCATTGGATTTGCCAGAATGTCCCCAGAATTTCTCAGTCATATTGATTCAGGACAATGGAGAGAAGAAATTCGCTCTGTTTCTTGATATCTATCACTAAGAGCAATTTAGTTCTGCTCCTCTGTATAGGAAAAATACTAAAATCCATCAAAAAACATCTGGGCTGGTGGTTTGCATTTGGAAGACGCTCCTCTCACTTTACAAGCTATTTGTAGGGCTCTGATTGTCTGTGCTCTGGGTTTGTCTCTGGAGGAGGATAATATTCATGGAGAATGGATACCAGGATACCAAGGGCTTACTGTGTACCCACACGGCGCTGGTTACTTTATGTATGTCATCTTTTATTCACATAAGTGTCTGTTGAATATATGACCACTAAGTTTCACAGATCAAAGACACTAAGTGTTTAGCAAAGTATGTGACTTTCACCTTGTCACAGGTGACAGCCCTGGATTTGATCCTAAGTCTCTACAATCCACAGCTCATGCGAAGAACCTTCAACTTCAAAAGGCAGAAGATGAACCTTCCCAGTTGAAATACACTGAGCTTTACAAGACAGTCCTTCCCAGTGTTTCATTTGGAGAGGAAAATAATCCATCCTCAGTAGAACTGGTGATGCTCAATTTAGAAAACAATGCTACAATTGGGGAATTAAATCCTTTCACAATATTCTGCCAGTGTTTATCACGACCCATATCATTTTGAACATCTTTTCTAGAAAATGTCTATCAGTTCTGGTAAAAGGGAAAGAAAAAACCCTCCCAGTGGCCCATTGAGAACAGTATTTTCTCCTTGGCTGTTGTTATTTAGTTGCTAAGTAGTGTCAGACTCTTTTTCCACCCCCACAGCCCTCCTCTGTCCATGAAATTCCCGAGTCAAGAATACTGGAGTGCGGTGCCCTTTCCTTCTTCAGGGGATCTTCCCAACCCAGGGATTGAACACACATCTCCTGCATTGGCAGGCAGATTCTTCACCACTGAGCGACCTGGGAAGCCCTTTTTCTGTGGTAGAGATATTCAAGCATCTATCTAATAATAAGTTCATTCTGTCAAACCCTTGGCCTCACAGAAGAGATCAGCATTTCTTTGCAGACTCTAGTCTGAACATTCTCATTTAAAATGTTTCCACATCAGAAATCATGACTGTGGTTCAATACCCCTAGTCTAGATACTAAGGTAATAACCTTAAATTTTGCTGGAGATTTTGTTATCTGATTGCACAATTTATTTAACAGCTAAATTTATTTCTTTTAGGACAGAATGATCGACTCCATACTAATTTTCAAGGCAGGTCAAAAAACACTTTCTTTTTATTTAGACATTTCACCAAAACTGTTTTCCTGCTATCTTACTTATTGACAATTTCTCTTTTCCTTTCACTTCTTGGAAGGAATTTTACTAATTGACATACTCTCTGACTTCTTTGAATGGGGACAGAGGATAGCTAAAATAACAACTCAGAAAGCCTGGCTGTCCTCACCATGTTGAGAAGCAGAAAACTTTCTGTACATGCTGACCACATGGTAAGATTAGAACACTTTTATTTATTTATCATTTTTTGGCCACGTTGTGCAGCATGCAGGATCTTAGTTCCCCGACCAGGGATTGAACCGGTGCCCCCTGCAGTGGAAGCACACAATCTTAACCACTGGAATGCCAGGGAGGTCCCAATAAGAACATTTTCAAAGGGAAGCAAAGCACTTGCAGAAAGTTGCAACCAAAAAGTGAGGAAGTGGTTTATTAATCACTATGCCAAGCGGAGAGGAGATCTGAGAGCCTATTTTTCAATAGACGTGAGGCTGGCCTCTGCCTTGCCCCACGCCTGGACCCGGTGCTGACAGCACCTGGAAGAGGCAAGTTCACTCCAGTGACTTTTCAAGCTGTTCAGAGGCTCCCAACAGAAGCAAAAGAGAAGTAAAACCCCCACCCACAGCAATCGTGACACTGCCTGTAGACGCGAGTGAGACGCGCAGAAAGTGTTTTATCATCAGAATTTTTTCTAGACAGATGCTTTTTAGAGGCCTTCGGGGAGATTTCTGAGGATTCTTAAATACCCCATTTCAAGCAAATGTTTATCGAAGTACATGCTCTTGTGACATCCTTCTGTTTCTTCACTGTATAATTAGGAGGCATCAAGGACAGAATTGTTGGGTACGTTTCCCAGCCTGCTATGGCTTCAGTCTCTTGTTGATCAAATTCCTGGTAGGAGTTTAGTTAGTCAATGTCAGTGCAATTTTTGAAGAGTATCCATTTCTCTTTCTTTTTCTCATGATGCTTGTTCCATATTTTAATGCTCAAAAATATGAACTGAAGATTAACAGAGATTTAGAAAATGTTATAGAATAGCTCGGCACACAAGATAGAGCACACAAACTCCCACTTGAAAACCATAAACAAGGCTTGAAAGCTCCGTATTTATTTACAGGCTTCTTCTCAAAACCACACACACAAGTGCAGCGACTATACATCCTAATTAGTTTATCTGCATTCTGCTCATGCATCACCACGCTCAAAGAACTTTAAAATTTTCATCAACTTTGACGAACTAGCCCTGACTCACCAAGGTTTACAAAGCAATCAGTGGCAAAGTTGATTGGAATCTAGACTTTCTAACACCTAATGAAAAATCCATGCAGTTATGAAAAATAGAAAATACAACCAAGGAAACAAGACTGGATTTCAGTATGGCATTTCTAAACCAGAGAGAGAGAGAGAGACAGGAAGAAAGAGTAATTTACAATGGATTTAACTCCGTGAAATGTCAGTCGCTCAGTCGTGTTCAAGTTTTTGTGACCCTATAGACTGTAGCCCAGCAGGCTTCTCTGTTCATGGGATTCTCCAGGCAAGAATACTGGAGTGGGTTGCCATTCCCTTCTCCAGGGGATCTTTCCAACCCAGGGATCGAACCTGGGTCTCCCACATTGCAGGTAGATTCTTTACTATCTAAGCCACACGGAAGCTATCTGTACTAAGACATTATTTATTTCCTTTTACCTTTAGGCTGGCTGGACTAAGCAATTTAGGGTCTGGAAGACCCTGACAAATTCTATAGATCCAGCTCACCACTTGGGTCTACTCATGGATCGGAAATATCCTGGTCAGGAAAAGAATGCGAGTCGCTTTGTACCCAAACTCTTCTGTAACCAGCAAAGTCAGTAAAGAGGGGAGTAATGAGGATGAAGCTTAGGGAGGGGAACTAGATTTGAGGGAGGGGAAGCCTGAGGCTTTTGTTCATGTGTATATGCCTCAGAAGCCTGGACTTTTATCCTCAACAGAGTGTTGCCTTCACTTGTGCCCTTATAATTACACAAGATAAATTATAGTCAGACCCGTGTGGTCTTGGAAGCGTAAAGGAATTTAAGGAATTTGAAGTCTTTCAATGTTGTTCTGAAGGGGCAAGAGAGTAACATAATCCCCCTGTGTGACAGGAGCTTTGACAAAGGCCAGAAGGAATAGAAAGGAAGAGATGATGGATGTGAGAGAGAGAGGACTTGGGTGGTATGTGCAGGACCGTGGAATGACTGGATGTAGGGGTGAGTACTGGGAATGCCTTCAAGCAAAATGGATGAAAAGTTGGTGCTGCCAGAAAGGGAAATTTGTTATTAAGGGAAGAAAGGGATGCTGATGTGGAGACCAGTTATGTTTCCGATGGAATGAAACTGAGGAACTATCAGTAAAATAGGGGAAAAAGGAGACAAAGCCCTGGAGAGAGGTTGGTACTGCCTACACTTGGGAGGCCCTGACACAGGAACTGTGTCCTCAGCACATAGACAATGGTTGAAATGAAGGGAGTAAGCAAGATTGTCAAGGGGAATGAGGTCGTGCATGTGTGCTCAGTCACTTCAGTTGTGTCTGACTCTGCTCCTCTGTTCATGGGATTCCCCAGGCAAGAATACTGGAGTGAGTTGCCTTGCCCTCCCCAGGGGATCTTCCCGACCCAGGGACTGAACCCTGTGGCTCGAGCGGCAGGCAGATTCTTCACCGCTGAGCTACGAGATGAATCACCTGTATGTTTACATATATCTCCTCTGTTTTTGGATTTCCTTCCCATTTAGGTCACCACAGACCATTGAGTAGAGTTCCTGGTGCTATACAGGAGCTTTTCACTGGTTATCTACATGTTTCAATTCCAATCTCGCACTTCATCCCACAAACCTCCCTTACCCCTTGGTGTCCATACATTTGTTCTCTACATCTGCATCAGAAAGGAAGGAAATGGAAGGTACTTCTGTAAGAGGACTTGAAGCTGGACTTGTGATTTATTTTCATTGTTTTAGTGGCAATGACACCTACTATTCTCAGAGTACTGTGTTTAACACAAATGTTTAAAACCTTACCTTCCAGAACATACTGCCATAACCATCATAACTCTCCCCTTGCTCTGCAGAACTGCTAAGCTAGGCAAAAGATTTACCTCTCTTCAGCTGCAAAATGATGGTGCTTTTAGGGGATAATATGAAATAAATCAACCAACCAAAATAACTATGTGCATTTGACAAACCTAATTTTCTGCATTAGTAAATCAATGTTTATCATAATTCTAGATGGTGAAGACATGTTTGTTGAAATGAAGGTTAACAATCAAAAATCAAGTGATTTTAATAAGGAAAGAAGTGCTGCTTGCATCAAGATGATATACAGGAAGCGGCTTCTTCACAGCATTTGTAACATTAATTCAATCATTCATGAGCTATAATTATGCCACACACTGAAGGAATTGATAAAAAATGGTCCCTAAATTTCATAGAATTTAGTGCCTCAAGGAGGAGAAATACAAACACAACTTTCCTAAATAGAACATAGTTGACATTCTTGTGGCCTTCCCTAGTGGCTCAGATGGTAAAGAATCTGCCTGCAATGCAGGAGACCCCAGTTCGACCCCTAGGTTGGGAAGATCCCCTGGAGAAGGGAATGGCTATCCACTCCAGTATTCTGGCCTGGAGAATTCCAAGAACAGAGGAGCCTGGTAGGCTACAGTCCATGGGGTCACAAAGAGTCAGACACAACTGAGCGACTAACACTTTCACTTTGAAGTTCTTGCCGAGAACTTGTGAACGTGGAAGGGGTGTGGACACTCGGAAGTGCCTAGCAGGGGCTTCAGAGAAGTGATGTGAGCTGGATTTCCAATGGGGGCTTCACACTTGCCTCTTCTCTGAAAAGAGAGGGGCATTGGATGGTAGGGGATAAGAATGAGCGGGGAGGAAATGGGTTGGGAAAAGACTGCAAAAGAGAATATGGACTGTATCTTGCTGGGACTGGAACCAGTACAAGAATTTGAACTGCAAAGGAACATAATCAGAAATCACTGCCTAATTTGTTGCAAGACATTGACTTAGCCAAAGGCTCAGGCCCTCCCCCTCCTTTCTTTAGGAAATTCCCATAAGATCAAAGGAAGGACAATGCTGTCTCATTCCTGCCTTTACAACCCTGAGAGATGAGTTTTGAAGTTATCTTTTGAAAGTGAAAGGCACTCAGTTGTGTCCAACTTATTGCAACCCCATGGACTATACAGTCCATGGAATTCTCCAGGCCAGAATACCGGAGTGGGTAGCCTTTCCCTTCTCCAGGGGATCTTCCCAACCCAGGGATCAAACCTAGGTCTCTCGCACTGCAGGCAAATTTTTTTATCAACTGAGCTATCAGGGAAGCCCTTTAAAATGTTGGTATTCATTTTCTATGACTCTTCAAAGAAGAATGAAATGGTGCAAGACTTGTCACCCAAGTGTCATAGTGCCCTTCACGCACATACTGTTTCTGGATGGCTTTTTCTTTTTTTTTGTTCATGTGTATATAGTAGCTAATCTTAAAGCTTTAAATAAACTCGATGGCCTTGAGGTATCCTTAACGAACTCAAACCACCAGGCTGCACATGTGGGCACCACAGTCAGGTTAAGTAAGAATCTGCAACCTGAAAACCTATCACTGTTGGACATCAATTTTTACGGGAGGTTGAGTTCAGCATGGGGTGGGTTGGAAAAAGAGAATATGTTGGTGCCAAGTTAAGTTCAGCTCTTCCGTATTTCTATTCAGATCTTACACTCACCATTGAAGCCCCCATAAAAGCCTCACACTGATGGACTCATCTTCTTTAGGGTGTAGTTTAGAACCTCCCCTGGGGGTTTCATTTTGTCACGCCACCTTCACTCAACAGGGCATACCCAAGGATCTCTTCCAATCACGTAGTGCCTGGAAAGAATTCCACTAAATCAAATTTTCCTCAACATTTTAAATTTATTTCCAGTTATGTTTCAGCACCTTAGTGACTAAATTGTACTGGTTCTGCCCAGTCAGTCACACCTTATTAAGGATTCAGACCATTATTTGATTGATACACACAGAGCAGCTGTAATTTTTTTTTTTAGGTACATGCTTTATTTAATGCCTCTGTCTGATTTAGGGCTACTTATTGAAAGAAAAAGCATCAGTTTAAATTTCCTTGGATATCTTTTTAAAAAGAGATCTGAGTTTTCCAAATCATTTCTCCTTGGTATTCAGTCGCTCAGTCCTGTCCAACTCTTTGTGACCCCATGGGCTGCAGCATGCCAGTCTTCCCTGTCCTTCACTATCTCCTAGAGTTTGCTCAAACTCATGTCCATGATAAATTCTAAATGTATGAGAGAATGGAGCTGAACATTTTTTAAATGTGCTACCTGTACACTGAATAGTACATGGAACTCCTACATATAACCCTTTTTATAGGCTTGGAACATAATTTTACATTTATCCTTGCTTTTATGACATCATAGTTCATGGTGACTACTCATGCCTAGTCCTTATAAAGGCAGGCAACTCCTTCATCCTCATTTTGTTGCTATGGAAAAAATGAGCACCACTTCCCAACAGCCCACATGATGATACACTTGCAATATTAGAGCACAAGGAAGTTCTGTGCTTATTATGTGTCAAGCCATCACTAATCAGAGATAAATGCCAACAACCGTCACTAATGACAGTTAAGATAAACAAAATTCCATGCGAGAGGGCTGCTTTAAAGTAAATAGGTTCTTCAAAGAGCTCTATTACCCTAGCTGGATAATCAGACCAAATACTTTTGTTGTTTAGGAGAGGTTTCCTAGAAAAAGTGGCTCTTAACTAAGGTAGATTTTGCACAGTGCGTGAGTGATATGACTTTATCTCTCAGAAACCTGATCTCTTAGTTCCAAGGCCACTCCCCAAATTGCTTGACCTGAAGGGTAATTCCCCAGTCTATTCTCACCAAGGTCACATACATAAGGGAAACTGCAGGGCAACAGGGGAAATGCTAGGGCTTCGGGGGTTAAGAGTTCAAAGTCATGTGAATTCAAATCCCATTTCAGCTGAGACTTAAGATCTGGGACTTCATTTAATTCATCTGAGTCTCTGATTCCTCATCTTTTAACAGGGACTGAGAGCATAACCTACCTCCTAAGCAGATTCCCAACAATATATGTAAAGTATCCAAAGCCTGGGCAGATTGTGGGCACTCAAAAAGTGTCAGGGAACCTCATCAAAGGGGCAATGCTTCCTCACAGTCCTTACAGATCAGCGTTAGAGTCAGGACAAGATAGAGGGCAAGAGTAACTGGACACCCAGAACCAACGGAGGGTGTTTAATTGGCTCTGGTATAGGCATACCCAGCAGTGTGGGTGACAGGAGGCTCCTCTGAGATAGGCTTATGTATTCACAACACATTTCCTTGCCTAAAATTCTTCACACATTACGCCCATCAAGCGGCACAAGGGGAAGACGTTTGAGCTTTCCTTGAAAACAGTAGGGATCTCTTGCTAAATCAACATCACCATGCGTGTGATGTCGATCAAGTTCACAATGTCCAACAGAAACCTGCTCTTTGAAATTTGTGAACAGCTCCACATCCGCTAACTATTCATGCCTCGTTCAAGCAGATGTGTCAACATCTCACCAAAATATCAATCAAATGGCAGTGACTGGAATTTTAATCAACCACAGGAGCTCTCAAATAGAAAGGAGATGCTTCCATAGCCAAAAAATGCTACGACGTTGATAAAGCTTGTTAATCCTGCCTGCTAAATCTTCAGCCTCTGCCCTACCCTGCTGCCATTACAGCATCAATTCCACAGCAGCAAGGACTATGGCAATGTCTTGTTCCCTGCACAGTGCCTGGCACCTCATAGGCACATGAGAAATATGTATTGAGTGAATGAATCAACTTAATTAACTCAATACATATTTCAAAGACCCTTTATGAAACCCAACTGACAGTTCAAGGACTAAAGATTTTGTTCAACAGGATGGATGAGACTTGGCAACAGTATATATGGAAGAAGATCTGAGAGATTTGCTTTTTTTCGAGCCTGACATGAGATGACAGCCAACTGCGCGATTCTTTGGCCAAATAAGCTCATTCCATCTGAGCCCAAATGAACAATTAACAGAAGCCATATGTCTGGAGGATAAGTTATAATGATACCTCTGTATTTGCATCTGGTCAAACCACATCTAAAAGAGAGTTGTCCAAATGTGGGTGTGAATTTTAAGAAAAATTCTGACATAACGGTGGGTAGTCCAGGAACTTAAGTCTCAGAGGCAACAGAAGGAACTAGGTAGCCTGAGTACATGCCTAGGATGGCTAACAGGAACGAGGAAGACAAGTGCAGCACCATCATCATCATGGCTGACAGCCAGGCCACCCCCTCACATATGAGAGGGCCCCACCAACCTTGGCAAGCCCACCAAGTCCATCATCCCAGATGTGTGAGCAACAAATACTTGTTCTACACCCCTCACGTTTCGTGCTTGTTTGTTACACGGCTTAATTGAAACAATAGCTAGCTGATACAAAGAGAAACTGTGGAAAGTTGAAAGTGCTAGTTGCTTAGTCGTGTCTGACTCTTTGCAACTCCATGGACGGTAGCCCACCAGGCTCCTCTGGAGTTCCAGGCACGAATACTGGAGCAGGTTGCCATTCCCTTCTCCAGGGGATCTTCCTGACCCAGGGATCAAACCTGGGTCTCCTGTGTTGCAGGAAAATTCTTTACCATCTGACTTACCACAGAAGCCCTACAGGGAAATAGTGGAAGGTCTATCATTTATAAGAGGAAGCAAAATTGTTCTATGTCCTTAGAAGATGAGAATAGAAGAGTTTACTTAAATCCTTAGAGTGTCTTTCAAGAAGAAAACTTTGGCTCTTAGAAAGTTAGAGTTTTCCAAAGACTGGAGCCATCCATCAAATGAGTGGGCTTTACTGAATGTGAGCTTGGAAGCTAGCAAAGTCAACCACCCCATCAGTTTTACCAGGCTCAGGCTGCTGGATTGGGCCTTCCCTGGCTTAATACTAAAGAACTTGAGAATTCACTGAAGTCAGGGACCTTATCTGGTTCATTTTTTCATCCTTATACATTTGGATAATAACACACGATCTAGGACATAGTAGGTATTCAATAAATATTTGTTAAACCAAAAATGAATGGAAGATGGCAAGGCTAGTCCCTAGTCCCTGAATCCAAGAGAGCAACTTGTTGAAACTGGGTCTATAAAGCCACACAGATCTAACCAAATATTTAGAGAAATATTTAGAAAAGCTGTTTTCCAAGTTCCTGGAAAAGGACCAGGAGTAATAAAGAACAGACTGAGGAGAAGTAGAACTGGGGAAATTTGAATATTTTATGCACAAAACTCTAAAATACTCATGTTTATAATTTTTATGAATTAGTGAGAAGCAGCCGAGGGGGATGAGAAGCAAAGAACAGGAAAAGGCACTGATTCCACAAGAACAAAACTGGTAAAGGCTTCAGGAGCAAGGGCATGCTATTGATAAATATCCTTAAGCTCATGATTGCAGTCTTCTGGAACATTCTTCCTCTCAGGTGGATCCTGATGCACATGCAGAATTAGCAGATGCTATGTTCTGGGCTCCAAAATCACTACAGATGGTGACTGCAGCCATGAAATTAAAAGACGCTTACTCCTTGGAAGGAAAGTTATGACCAACCTAGATAGCATATTCAAAAGCAGAGACATTACTTTGCCAACAAAGGTTCGTCTAGTCAAGGCTATGGTTTTTCCTGTGGTCATGTATGGATGTGAGAGTTGGACTGTGAAGAAGGCTGAGCACCGAAGAATTGATGCTTTTGAACTGTGGTGTTGGAGAAGACTCTTGAGAGTCCCTTGGACTGCAAGGAGATCCAACCAGTCCATTCTGAAGGAGATCAGCCCTGGGATTTCTTTGGAAGGAATGATGCTAAAGCTGAAACTCCAGTACTTTGGCCACCTCATGCGAAGAGTTGATTCATTGGAAAAGACCCTGATGCTGGGAGGGATTGGGGGGCAGGAGGAGAAGGGGACAACAGAGGATGAGATGTCTGGATGGCATCACTGACTCAATGGACGTGAGTCTCAGTGAACTCTGGGAGTTGGTGATGGACAGGGAGGCCTGGCGTGCTGCGATTCATGGGGTCGCAAAGAGTCGGACATGACTGAGTGACTGATCTGATCTGATCTGATGTCTTAAAGATCAACACATGAGGACATAAGGGATGAACCACACAGACGCCCCTGGCCCTTAGAGAGGACAGCTCTTCTTCTTTCAGACTGTTAACACAGCTCATGAACACATGGAAGGTACTCCCTCCACCATAACAGGGGTCAGCAAACTTTTTATTAAAGTTGCATATTCTAGGCTTTGTGGACTTTGTAGACATAGATGTTATATAAATCAACAAGCATAGCTGTATTCCATTATACCTTTACTTATAGACACTGAAATTAGAATTTCATTTAATTTTCATGTTACAAAATATTACTTTTTAAACATCTTTCAACCATGTTAAAGACATTTAAAAAAACCATTTTTTGCTTGCAGGTATTCTATATCTATCCTAAAGGAAATCAACTCTGAATATTCTGGAAGGACTGATGGTGAAGCTGAAGCTCTAATACTTTGGCCACCTTATATGAACAGCTGACTTATTAGAAAAGACCCTAACGATGGGAAAGATTGAGGGCAGGAGGAGAAGGAGACAACAGAGGATGAGATGGCTGGATGGCATCACCGACTCAAAGGATATGAATTTGAGCAAGCTCCGGGAGATGGTGAAGGACAGGGAAGCCTGGCATGCTACAGTCCATGGGGTTGCAAAGAGTCAGACACGACTAAGCAACTGAAAGCAATAAAACAGTTAGCTAGTGGGCAGTTACTGTATAACATGGGGAGTTCAGCCCAGTGCTCCGTGACAACCTAGAGGGGTGGGATGGGGGGATGGGAAGGAGTTTCAGAGGGAGGGGATATATGTACACTTAAGGCTGATTCACGTTCTTATATTGCAGAAACCAACACAACTATGCAAAACAATTATCCTCCAACAAAAAATAAATTAAAAAAAAGGCAGCAGGTTGCTGCTGGCTGACAGGCCATCATGCGCTGACCCTTGCTCCATATGAGTCCCCCAGTTTTTTCTCATGTTTGTGTCCTCCTACTGCCCAGTGCTATCCAAACAGATTGTCCCTAGAAGATTCTCAGTTGTGATCATTTTGATTCGATAGGAGTAACTATTAATTTTATGATACAATTGCATAAAGAAAAGTATATCTTAAGTGTTTCAAGGAACCTCCATACTGTTCTTTTGGTTGTACCAATTTACATTCCCACCAACTCTGTAGGAGGGTTCTCTTTTATCCACACCCTCTCCAGCATTTATTGTTTGTATACATTTTGATGATGGCCATTCTGATCAATGTGAGGTGACATCTCATTGTAGTTTTGGTTTTTTGTTTCCCCGATAATTAGTGATGTTAAGCATCTTTTCATGTGGCTTTTGGCCATCTGTATGTCTTCTCTGGAGAACTTACTTACAAAACATAAACAGAATTACAGATATCAAAAACAAATTTATGGTTACCAAAGGGGAAATGGGCGGGGGGGTAGAGGTATAAATCAGGAGCTTGGGATGAACGTATACATACTACTATATATGCTCACCAGGCTTTCCTGGTGATTCAGTGGTAAAGAATTTGCCTGCAATGTAGGATAAACAGGTTTGATCTCTGGGTCAGGAAGACTCCCCTGGAGGAGGAAATGGCAATCCACTCCAGTATGCTTGCCTGGGAATTCCCATGGACAGAGGAGCCTGGTGGGCTATAGTCCATGGGGTCACAAAAGTCAGACATGACGTGGCAACACAAACAACAACAATATATATATGACAGGTAACCAACAAGGACTTACTGTATAGCACAGAGAACTCGACTCAATATTCTGTGATAACCTATATGAGAAAAGAATCTAAAAAGAATGAACCTATGGGTATGCATAACTGAATCACTTTGCTGTACACCTGAAACTAACACATTATATAACACAATGTTATATAAGCTAACACAACTAACTATAATCCAATAAAATTAAAATATTAAAAAAAAGAAAAGTAGATCTTACTAGAATGACTTTGTCCCAAATGATTCCTTTAGGAAATTTCAAGGATCAAGCACTGTTTTGCATGGTGTCTAATGAGCCTGGCAATGTAAGGGTGAGCTATTATATATACTCATGATTCAGGATACAACTAAACTCATGAACCCTACTGACAGTGCCAGAGAGATAAAAGACACACATCCCACCCCCAGCAACCACAGATCATTTGTATTTTTATCTAATTATACAACTAACCCAACAAGGACTTTGAAAATTTGATTCTCATCTTAAAGGCTGTCAATTTCCTCTCATGCAGGTAGAAAGATAGGAGAAACACTCTTTTGGAAACAAAGAGTTATTAGTCTCCTACAGAAAGACTTGTAAAAAAGAATTTCATCTTCTAACCTTAGATGTGAAGAATAGGCTTTTTCCTCAAAATATATTATTTTGATTGTATTTCACAGAAGTGAAAACCTTATAGTCACGTTTTCCTTTTTACTGTGGCTGCCAGGAAACTCAGAGACAAGTTTGTGCCCCAGTTATAGAAATTAAATAAGATATTTATTCTTTGGTTATACTGATATTTTTTATATAGAGCTTTTATTTTTCCCCCAGTGATATCTTTATTTTCCCTCAGGAACAGAATAAATCATATTCTCAATACACTCATATCAAGATAAGCCAAATGAAGCATTTCTTTCAAATATCCTCCTTTTCAAAATAGGCTTCCACTTCTCCATATGTTTCTGTTCTTCATCTGGCTGTTAGTTTTTTGTTGCCATGGCACCTAATATTTATACAAACAATAAAAAGCAAAGCAACAATTCCTGCCCACTTCCTGTCAACTCCTAGTTAGAATTTCAGACCAAGTGGTAAGTGATTGATTCCAACTCAATGCACCCAGAGATAGTGAGATGAGAAAGCTTTGAGCCACTGACTCCAGGTCATTTAGAAAGTTAGTCATATTTTTTAATGCCTAGAAGAGTAAAATGAGACAAGGGTATAAATTATTTTTCCTTACTGAGTCAGTCAACAGGCATTAATTGAGCTCCCACTACATGTCAGACATACAAAAAAAATTAACCAGATTCTATATCAATTTTTGGGTCTCACCCTCCTATAAACAGGAAATAGATGTTTAAGCAGCAAAGAAAGAATTGAGGACACAAGTAATCAGAGTTGCACTGAGGGTGTTGTGGGTGAAGTCTTAAATCTTCAGCAATTCGGGTACATGATGAGGTTTCATTAATTCAGATAGCATTATTTGGAATAAAGACAAATCAGACAGGAACTACATTAAACTAGCTAGTGCTAAGTTACTTCAGTCGTGTCTGACTCTTTGTGATCCTATGGACCATAGCCTGCCAGTTTCCTCTGTCCATGGGATTCTCCAGGCAAGAATACTGGAGTGGGTTGCCATTTCCTTCTCCAGGGGAATCTTCTCAACTCAGGGATCAAACCCACGTCTCTGACGTCCCCTGCATCGGAAGGCAGGTTCTTTACCACTAGTGCCACCTGGGAAGATTAAGCTACTATCTCACTAAATAAAAAGACTATTTGCAAATAAATAATGTGTTGATTACAAAGTGATTTATACCTACTCTTCAAGCAAGTCTGACCTCTCATGTGCTTAAAAGCCTCTATCTTATGTGCTTAAAAATAGAAGTATTTTCCTTTCAAAAATGTATCATAACTTAGCTTTTCACTAATCTTGAAGATACCTGTGGGAATAGTGAGAAATCCACTAAGGCCATGGGATGTGGCGGTTAAGGGCCAGGCTTAGATTTGAATCCCAGTTCTGTCTAGCTAGCTATCTAGCTGGGTTACTTCGTCTAACCAGCTGTATTCTTTGGTCAAATGTTTCACTTTCCTGAGCTTAGTTCCTCATTTAATAAATAAGGGCACTATTCTATCCTTCCTTGCTTTGTTGTAGGAAGGAAAAGCGGGGGAAACTAATTGCTTAGGGATGTTGTGTAATAAAACAAAGTGTGGCAAGGGTGTGGCACCAGACTCCTGGATTCAAATACCAACTTGCCCCCTCATTCACCTAATCCATTATTTACCTGCTTCCTCATTCACTCTGAGCACATACCTAGCACCCCAGGATCTCAGTTTCCTTATCCGTAAGAGGATACTAGCTGTATCTACTTTGTTGGGTTACTATGGGGAGATGTAAAATTTTAGATGTTATTTATAGATGTAAATTGCTTAGCACATAATAAGCACTCAATTAATGTTAACCTGTTATGTCTGACATATTGTAAGTACTAAATAAGTGGTGGTTATGGTTAATAGTAATGAAAAAGATGATATCCTTAATCATCAGGGAAATGCGAATCAAAACCCCGATGAGTTATCATCACACATTTTAGAATGACCACGATCAAAAAGACCACAGAGCACAAGGGTTGGTTTGGGTATGGAGGAAACGAAGCCCTCATGCACTACTGGTAGAACTGCAAAGCAGCGCAGCCACTATGGAAAACAGTACGGAGGTTGCTCAAAAAAAAGGAAAGTAGAATCACCATATGACGTAACAATTCTACTTCTGGGTATTTAGCCAAAGAAAATGAAACACTAACTTCAGATAAATGTACCCCTAGGTTCACTGTAGCATTATTTACAATAGCCAAGATGCGGAAACAACTGAAGTGTCCACCAGTAGATGAATGATACAGCAAATGTGGTATATGTACACAATGGAATATTACTCAGCCATAAGAAGAGTGGAATCATGCCACCTGTGACAACCTGGATGGACCTTGAGGGCTCTCTGCTAAGCGAAAAAAATCAGACAGGGAAAAATGGGTGAAGGGGACCAAAAGGGTCAAACTTACAGTTTTAAGATAAGTCATGGGGTTATCACGTACAACATGGTGACTATAGCCAATAACACTGTCTGGCATATTTAAAAGTTGCTAAAAGAGTAGATTTTAAAAGTTCTTATCACAAGAAAAAAATCTATCACTATATGTGGTAACACATGTTAACTAGACTTATTGTGGTGATCACTTTGCAAAATATACACATATCAAAATATTATATTGTATACCTGAAACAAATATAATGTTGCATGGCAATTATACCTCAACAACAACAAAAATAAATACAAATAAAATAAGCCAAAAACAAACAAACAAACATCCCAGTATGGGACAAAATGGGAAGGGATAGGGACCATAAATCTTCATAGGTAGAAAACTCTCAGGAATCATTCTGTCCTATCTATCAACACCGAGGACAAAAGCTACAGTAAGTATACTGTCCAAAGTCCCTCTGCTTTGGGGGCAGAGCCTAGACTGTAACCCAAGTCTTTGGGTTTCCAGTCTAATGCTCCTGGCCTGAAATCCCACAGCATACTTAGTCTTCCTGTCTCAAGGATGATGAGATTGTAATGGAAACTAGTTTTTTCAAGTCTATTCTCCAAATGGAAAAGAACTGGATGAGGATTTGGGAGCAGAGCAAAGTAAAAGCAGCTACTGGCAAAGAGACAAAATTGAACACTATTCCTCAATATGGGGTAGATCTGCAAGGCATCAGGATTTAATTTTTGTGAAACTGGACAAGGGTTTTTAGACTATAACTATAACCATGAGAAATAAGATGGCTTTGGGGAATTATAGGCTGGTCAGTTACATTTTTGGAAGGGGCCAGTTGATGAAGTCATTAATCATATAAACAAAACAATCTGGGTTTTTAAGTGAGAGAAAATTTACTAAGGGACTAAGGAGATTAATTTAGTAAGGTCTTTCTTCAGTAGTAGAGGGCAAAGTTCTTTTGGATGAGTTTCTCATTAACAGGTATTTTCAAAATTGAGTTGAGTGATGAAGTGAACATTGCTAAAATACTTTAAGGGAAGAAACTATTCAGAGCATTGAGTTTAACACTGTCATTTTACAACAAGGAATTAGAAACAGAGCAAATGAACTTGTTCAGAGTGACTTGGTTAGTTTAGTTTCAGGTCCTTGTGGATGGATTTATGGCTTAAAGTATAAGCCTTAAACAAAGAGCAGAGATAAACAGAAGTAGAAGGAATGTACATTATTGCAGAAGTCTCCACCTCCACTCATTGAGAGTTTACAAGATGTCAGGCAAGACACAGACTTGATCCACATACTTCCTCACAAATCAATGAGCTAGGTGCTATTATTATGCCATTTTACAGATGAGAAAGTAGAGGTTTAGGGAAGGTTGAGTGGCATTAGCACTTGCATCAGCACCACTACCACCAATACATTTTTCTGAGCACACACCTACCTAGCATGCACCAGGTAAACATTCTAATTTTACCTGCATACCTTCATTTAAGCCTTATAACAGTCTATGAGGTCAGTACTACATTTTACCGATGAGAAAGCTGAGGCTTAGAAAAGATTAAATAACTGGCCCAAAGTTACCTACCTAGAAAGTGGCTGAACCAGGAGAAAAATCTGGGCCTCTCTAACACCTCTAAGAATAATAGGATTGGTGGTTGCCAGAGGAAAGGGGGTGGGGGTGGGCAAAATGAGTGAAGGGGTCAAAGGGCCCAAATTTCCAGCTATAAGAGACATAAGTCATGGGGATGTAATACACAGCATGATGATTATAGTTAATGTAATATACAGCATATATGGCATATTTAAAAATTGCTAAGATCTTAAAAGTACTCATCACAAGGAAAAAAAGTTCTGTAACTATGTGTGGTGATGGATGGTACCTAGACTTATTGTGGAGATCATTTCACAATATATACAAGTGTTGAATCATTTTGCTGTATACCTGAAATGAATTTAATGTTATATGTCAATTACCCCCCCAAAATTTAAAAGAATAGGAAGGAGAAAATGCAAACCAAAAAGGAGATATAAATAGGCCTTAAAGAATTCCTATAGATGGGGGAGGGGGAAACCCTTGGCGTTTCTGTGGTTAACAGAACATGCTGTTGAGTAGAGGAAGAATGGGCTGACCCAAGAGAGCAATTTTTGCTCCAGTTATACTAAAGCTCACTCCTATTTCAGTGCCATCATCTATCACGGTAGAAGCAGTTGTCCATTGCCTGGAATGCCAAGTGGTGGAACAGTGAATCAGGCACGGGAAGAGCACACTGAAAGTGCCTGAAGACTCAGGAGTGAGGAAACTGAGAGGAGGGGAAGGGTTAGAGCAGGAAGCACGAAGCTGAAAATTAAAACCAACATGCTGATTTCATCCCATGGACAGAGAAGTGTAAGAGAACAGCATAAACAATCTCTCAAAGGCATTTTTAATTAAAAAAATTAGAGATGAGCAAGGACATCTTTCTACTCTACACAGCAGGCAGTCTTCTAAGCATTGATAACAATGTGTCACCATATATCTGCACAGAAATCTATTGACAAAGTCTGGGAAATCTTGGTGAATGAATAAAAAAGGTAAACCAAATAGGAATAATTCCTTATTTTTTGTAACACAGTCAGTCCATGGCTAATACTTTGTGTCAGCAAATTTGACCAAGATAACAGTTGGGTCACCTACACACTATGGTCAAAAAATTAAAACACCAAATAAGTATGAAATGAAACGGATATTCTTGACTAAATGGTTATTTTGTCTTCCAACTGGTTATGTACACAAGCTCTGTGTGTTTACTTAACTTTTTGAAGAGTCAAACCTGTGACTTTTTAAATTAACATTTTCTGATCTTCCATAAGAAACTATCAGCCACTCATTCATTGATCAAATAGCCACTTGATAAAACACAGCGTAGCTCTAATACCCTTCAACTCAAATTGTAACTATTTCTTTTCAGAAATATAGATGAGTGAAGGAGCCTTTGAACTGATCTGGGGAGGGAAAGTTAGAGCCATCAGTCAAGGTCAATGTCAAGTTTAGAGCCAGATGGTACTGTAGCTCCCCAATCTCTCTGGCTATGATTCTCCCAGTAAAACTCTTTGTTTTCCTTTCCTGCTGACGATTGCCCCTCACTTTCCACAGTAACTCTCCTCTCATATTGACAAACAGGAAAAAACCACTCAAGTTCTTTCTTACATAATGGTTTGGGGTTTTTTGTTTTTGTTTTTCTGGTGGGAGACCCAGAACTCAAAGAGCCTTGATGCTTTTTATCAATGCCACTAACCATCAAGGGCAGGAAATAAAAATATTTTTCTCTTCCGACTCAAATACAATACCCCTTTGTGAAGCTGCTAAGAAGCTAGAAATAGCAAATCTGGGAAAAATTTCAGGTGAGAGATATGCATTAAAATATTTCATTTTGCTAAAAATACCTCTATGTTGGTTTCAGCATTCCAACTCATATCACACTGCCATTCAGGATGACGACCAAAAAGTTTCGCCCTTATAGTGGCAATAACTCTGAGGTTGTACAGAGAAGTAAAGTAAACTGTCCCCATAGGCATTTGCCATTTCAGAGAAGTTGCTGGCGGAATGGAAACAACAAAGAAGAGGGAAGAAAGATCAGTGCAAATGACTGCATCTTCATCACCTGGTGACTAGAGTTTAGATCAAGAACCCAAGAGGTAACAGGCAAGTTGGGGAGTCCCACAAAGCTGAACCCATGAGAGCAAAGTGTGTGGGGTCCCATTTAGCTGGCCCAGCACATATAGACGAGGCTCCCCAGGAAGCAGCACAATCTCAAAGGCAGTAGGGCTCATCTAGTGTCTAGAGATGAATCTGGTGACTATAGGAGACGTGTGTGGTCCAGGGTAGGCTCCAGTGTTCCAGCCCCACAGCAATGGAGACGCATGAGAAAATAGAAAAGAAAAGAAAGACGCACCATTAGGGAGCAGGGTGAGTGCTGTGGATTAACTAGAACTAGGTAAGCCCTTGGCACCCAGCAAGCCCAGGGCTCCTCTCTCTTCTGTGGGCTTCTCCCTGTCACCCCAGAGTCTCTCAGTCCCAACCGCTCCCCTCAACAGGAGCAGAAAGTAGATGACAGCTGTTTTCTTCAAGTCCTGCCAAGAAAAACACTGCAAGGTTAAGAACAAAAAAGTCTTCAAATGTCTTGCTACTGAAGCTCTTTTCTTTTCGTTTTTATAAATTTCAGTATCTATATACACAGAGAAGAAAATTCACTTTCAGTCAAAGGGTTCAAGAATGTTGACAATCTTTCAAGGAGTCACTATGTTCTTAAACTCTTTCAACAGCTCTATTTGTTCTAAAAAGGGTCATAGATTTATTTAATAGCTGTTTATCTTTCAGCTGGCCCACTGCAAGCCGAAGCATAACAGAAAGCATCCAGCATAATCACAGGTTTGGAGCTGAGGGGGCTGGAAAGGCAAGGATGGGGAGTCAGAAGTACAGTATCAAGAGTTCATCGTGCTGTTTGTTGGAGGAAAGCATGCTCAAAGATGAAAAGACTGAATTTCAGATAAACATGCAGAAGTAAACGACTGGAGAAGGAATATTTCCTTGGCAGTCTTGTCACCACGTCCCCTCAATCCATCACCCATGCAAAAGAAAAACAACGAGGATCTGTGAAATGGTGGAGTGAGCATTCACTTAAGACACAGTAACATCTTTCTACCAAGGAATAAAAACCTATCATAAAACAAGTACACACCACATGCTCTCTGTAAAAGTATGGCACAGAACTTCCTTTTTTTTTGTTTTGTTTTAAATCAGAAACCTAGCCGAGATGTCAGGACCTTACATTATTAACACTGCTTTGGACTCAGAGGCCTGTCAAGGGAGCTGAGATCTGGAGAGAAAAGAAAACGGTAAGTTTCCTTTATATGCCATCCAATGAATTGGGCTCATAAAGCAGACAGAATGACCATGAGAACACATTTCAGTGTACTGTTGAGTATGCCAACCTGATCCCTAGGCTCAGGAAAAAAAAAGGAAAGCTTCAATTTGGGACAAAATAAACCTAGGGTTTAATTGTCATATATAATAAACCTGACTTGTCATCTTGCTTGAGTAAATTTCATGAAAAATACAACTTTCTTAAATACTAGGATTTTTTAGGGATAAAACACTCCCTATGCAGTAGTTCAAAAATGTCCCTAATACCACACTCAAATGTATTTCATGTGTTTTATGCCTTTATGTTTCAATCTATTAAACAAACATAGGTTAACATATTTCTACTAAAATACACAATATGTATATTTATAGTAAAAACTAAATGCCTTTAGCCAAGTTAGACACTCTTTGCCTTGAAAGATACCACTTGTCTCAGGGACAAATACTCCTTGCTGGGGAAAGAGATGCTGAATCCACCTATAGAATTATCCCCAGAATCTCAGACACAGCTGCACAGGTTACGCTCTCCCTCACAAATCACAAACTTTCTGCCTTTAGCTTTCTTTGAATCAATGTGTTATTTGCCAAAAAAAGATAGTGAAGTTGCTCAGTTGTGTCTGACTCTTTGGGAGTCCAAGGACTGTAGCCTACCAGGCTCCTCTGTCCATGGGATTTTTCAGGCAAGAATACTGGAGTGGGTTGCCATTTCCTTCTCCAGGGGATCTTCCTGAACCAGGGATTGAACCTAGGTCTCCCGCATTGTAGGCAGATGCTTTACCATCTGAGCCACTGGGGAAGTCGCCAGTTAATTATTTATTGAAGATCAACTGACCCCTTGACCATTTATATTTAGTAACCAGTTTTGTTATCATCAAAATAGATAATCCTTTAAGCATGATGTGAGGAATATTTTATAATTTATTTAGTTCTTATTGTCAATGTGTTAATTCATATAAATACATTATAGTAAGTTTCTCTCCTAACTGTTGATACCTGCACTGATGGAAGACTCTCCTCTGACTTAAGACAATATCTGTATCAGATTTGCTCACAGTGTAATGGAATATATTAGATGGGATGGATTTCTGCATGCCACTGAAATAACAATGTGGCAATAAACTGTATAAATACTTGTTTTATGGCAATGGAAGAAGAGAGGAACAGGGAGAATAGGTCAACTTCGGGAACTAAGCAGCACATGCTATTTAAGATAAAAGAGAGAGAGAGTTGTAAACAAAGGGATGCTCAGTTGCTAGACAATCAGATTTCTCTTTCCTTCCTTCTTTTTGTCTTTTAACAAATATACTTAAATCTGTTTTTCTCTTAGGACTTCTTTTTTTGTATGAATTTTTACTGTTTAACTCATATATAAATGCTTCTATCTTCAATTACTTTGGTTGAATAGTTTAAGAGCAAAAACCTCCTATCATTAGAACTTTATCAGGAAAAATAAATATATATACACATATTGACATCTGTAGAATATATATATCCATATTCATTTATATCAAATAATTGACTAAGCTTGTTCATATTCCTAAAAGCAGAATGTAGCAGCAACAGCCTGAATAAAATAAATAAATCGAAAATTTCAAGACTGGTTATTCGGAGAGTGAAGAACTGAAACAGAAATGACAAAGATGAAATGAAATTCTATCAAAAAGACTCCAACAGATTCAGGGCTGGACTGAAAATACCAAGATGTGTATTAAGAGGAGAGGGAAACTCAACACAGTTGGAGCTCCACTCGCCCACAGGGCAGCCGAGAAATAGACAGCAAACAGGCCAGTCTCCTACTGCTGCTCACAGCACAGTGAGGCTGGAGCAGCTCTAGGAAGGACAGGGGAGCCTCAGTGACTTCTCAAGTTGTATCCTTTCTGGTGTCTGCAGGGACCCAGCCAACAGCAGCCAGGGGGCTGTTTACCAAAGTCATTCTCTGGCACCACCCACAGAAAAACTGTGGAAATCTCTGCCAAAGCTGACATGGGAATCAAACAGAAGGAGCTGAATACAGCCATGTAAAACATACCCCAGTCATTTCGTAACCTCGGTTTCTTCACAGACGTCTGCTGTGGAAGAAATGACTGTGTCCAGAAGACAGAGACCCCAGGAATTAATCCAGCCACACAGATGAAAGCAGAATGAAAAATTACTTATCATCGCATTCCACAATCCACACTGGTAACTCCCTGGGTTTCGGCTATAAGGCAGCTAAGGTTAAAACTGCTCCTCAAAAATATATGTGACAATGGTGAATGAATGGTGTCAGGAAGGGGCAGGTCTCCAAACACTGTTGTTCTCCAAAGGGGAAAAAAAAAAGGAGGGGTATCCACCAAATTAAAATATCAGAATATTCTACAGACCAGCAAAACCACATGCAGCTTAGTAGCTCACACACATCCTTGTATTTCCAAGACATGTGAAGCTCCAGGTTCTGAAGACAACCAAACAGAAGCCCACCTGCCAGGTGCTGAAAAGAGAAGATAATCCCAAAGAAATCCAGTCTTCGTTCTACTTATGGCTCTTACCATTGTTATAACTGCTTTGGTTCTCTTACTGTTTTACCCCTTACCTGTGCTCCTTTATATTTTAGAGGTTGAGTGGCTCAGACAGTAAAGTGTCTGTCTGCAATGCAGGAGACAAGGGTTCGATTCCTGGGTTGGGAAGATACCCTGGAGAAAGGAATAGCTACCCACTCCAGTATTCTTGCCTGGAGAATCCCATGGACAGAGGAGCCTGGTAGGCTGTGGTCCATGGGGTCGCAAAGAGTAGGACACGACTGAGTGACTTCACTTTCCCTTTTCATACATACCACTACTTTGGATGTTGCTCCAGTTTCGTGGGTCAGTCCAATGCCCATGCTACATATCTTGCATATGTATCATGGGCATATATCTACCTTTATACTACCTTTGAGTTGGGCTCTGAACGCCATTCATACACACACTGTGTGTGAGTGCTCAGTCGTGTCCAACTCTTTGTGACTACATGGACTGTAGCCTACCAGGCCCCTTTGTCCATGGAATTTTCCAGGCAAGAATACTAGAGTGGGTTGCCATTTCCCATTCCAGGAGATCTTCCTGACCCAGAGATTGAACCCGAGTCTCTGGCATCTCCTGCATTGGCAGAAGGGTTTTTTTTTTGTTTTTTTTTTTACCACTAGCACCACCTGGGAAGCCGCACATTACTCTCTGGCTACTTCCTCTCCCTCACTCACTACTGGGAGCTAAGTTTGATCATCCTTTTACATCTACTCAACATATCTTTTGAACAGAGAAAAAGAAACACAGCAGCTGAGTCAATAAGTTCATAATGCCCAAAAGAGTCTAGATTGTAGCATCCATGCGAGCAAGGACAGTGACGATTAGTTTCAACACTCGGTAATCCAATGTTTAGCACCTTGCACAGAGTAGGGGGAGCTCAATAACTCTTTATTGAGAGATTGGAAGTAATGTTTTTTCTCTAAATTCCATTTTATTCTTATTCCCAAATTATTTTCTCTACTGAACAAAGGAAGGTTTATAAATCACTGGCATCATGATTTAAGGGAATGAATGAACCAAAAAGGGTCAAAATCTCAAAGATTCCCCAACTCATTCCAATAACCAATCCTCCTCAATCACCTCCTCCTGCTTTTTTTTCCCTCTTCACATCTTGAACCATCTTACAGGAAAAATTCTAGACTTTTATATTGGCTTATTTACTGAAAACCATATAAGGTAGTCGCTGTATTATTCCCATGTTACAGACAAGGAAACAAAGGCTTCAAATGACTGAGTAACCTGCCACAGAGCACAGCTAAGAAGTTGCAAATCTGGGAATTGAATTTAGGCCATCTGCCTCCAGAATGCCAGTTCCTAATGACCACTCTGCACTGTCTCCTGAAGGACAGCTGTTAGGAAGGCTAAGGGCAAGGTTAAGGAAGCTGAGAAGGCTGTGAGGAATGGTATCCTTCCATTCACTCTGTAAAATATGCATTGAGTGCCTACTCTGCCAGATGCCAAAATCCCATCCCCATACAGCTACAAACACTGTTCATATAATAGTCGATTTCTAACTGCCCTTTGCCACTTCTTCCAAACAGTAAGCTGGCAGATTTAGACAAGGAAACTTAGTAAGAATCGGTTCTTTTCCTTCATCTTTGTCTTTTAAACTTCATTATTGTAAACAATCACCAATCTTCTTAGCATTACATAGGACTCTTGCAAGAGCCAGTGAAATGTGCAGCAACTTGAAATGGCATAGATAGAAACCTAAACAGAGAAAGGGAAATGAGTAGAACGGTGTTTCCATTCTATTATTAGACTGAGGGTATTGGCAACCTTTTCATGCTTGCTTCACAGCATAAAGGCAAACCACATGGAGGTGCTGGGTTTCTGCCCTTCTTCCCAGCCTTGGAAAGGTCTTCTCAGCAAGAATTACGGGCACCCAATACCCTCCGGGCTTCCCTGGGGGCTCAGATGGTAAACAATTTGTCTCCAAGGCAGGAGATCTGGGTTTGATTCCTGGGTCAGGAAGATCCCCTGAAGAAGGGCATGGCAACCCACTCTAGTACTCTTGCTTGGGAAATCCCATGGACAGAGGAGCCTGGTGGGCTACAGTCCGTGGGGTCACAAAGAGTGGAACATGACTGAGTGGCTAACAACCACCCTCCACACGACCTGACGCAGAAGGCAGGAGAGTGCAGTGGCGTGCACCCTGAGCCAAAGCGTGCGGCTCGGTGTGACCCGACCTTTACACTGCTCTGCACCCACCCATGCCATGCAGAACAACCTGCTTCTCCTCAGGCTGCTGAATCAGCTCGGCTGGGAAGAGCCTGAAGAGGAGCTGAGACTCCAACACATTTGGGCTATTCAGCACCATGAAGGAAATAGCAGGCATTCAGCGAGGGAATAAAATTAAGGAGTTGGCTGAATAAAGGTGATAAAAATAGATTTTCCAACTCCACGAAGATGAATCATTTTGCCATGGGGATTCGCCAGGCTCTGTTTCAGCTTTGTTTTCAACCCAGCCTCATAAATTTGACTGAGGAAAATTTCCTTCCCTTAGATAACCAGTGCCATGAAGCGTTTAGTATTCAGACAGTTCTGACAGGATTTTATTAGAGAACTGTCCAGAAATAACCTCCATCCCTTCTCTATCCTGCAGTAAATATTGACTCTGAAGGACAAGGGTGGGCTGGGCTGAAATGAGTAGCCTTTGACCCCAGACTCACCATCCTCTACTCCCCACTCAATTTTCTCCTCAATTCTTTCCCTCCTCATTTTAAGAAATAGACATTTTCAGAAAGCAAAGAGGACAGTGGAAGAAAGCAGAATGTGAGGGGAACTCGGGTGAAACAACACCTCACAGGTACATCTTCCCCAGCTCACCACGTGCTACTGAGGAACACATCTCTTAAGATGTAGCCAAGTTGCTTTTAATTCACAAAAATTCTTGAGAAATTCTCTTTATTTTGACTTTTTATCTATATGCCTTCCATGACACACCCCAAAAGGAAAAAATAACGCTTTCCTTAGACAATAAGAAAACTTCATTAAAAACAACAGGTGGTAAAAACATCAGGGGACAAGGTAAGCTCCATAGGAAAGCAATTCTGGTGTAGTCCAGCCATATCATGAATGTATACAAAGGAACGTTTTTTAAAAAACTAAAAGTGATAAAATCTAAATAGCTTCCTTCCTTCGCTCATGGACACCCATCATCTGTATTTTTCTCATAGTGGATTTTACTTACCCCTCCACGGCCTCTAGTCCACATACAGCTCCAGCATACCCACACTCGGGAGGCGGGTAGGGCATCTGTCCTGGGTGCTCCAGTCAGCCCCCACACAGCAGCCAAAATGCCCTTACATCTCCTTTCTGAAAACAGTCCTCAGCGCAGCAAACCCTGCTCTGCCCCGAGCAGGCTGCAGCAGCTGAAATGCTGATGCAGTGAAAGAGAACTAACTGGAAGAGAGCATGATTGCCACACCTATTGGGGAGGGAGGCGGAGAGTTCTGCTCCCACTGAGGAAGGGGGACAGAATCCCCTAGACGTAGAGATGCCCCGGGCGATCCTGCAGGAGAGCTTTGTGGCAGCAGCTGCTGCCGAGTCAGCACTCAGTGCAACAGGTAAACCTGGATCTGCAGCAGGGCCCTAGGACCTGAGGGAGGGGAGTGCGTGTCTCAGCTCGGGAAGGAAGTAGCCTCATGACCCCAGGCAGGTCATTGCCCTCTGAGTCTCACTTTCCTCATTTGGAACAATATTCTGTGACAGCGGGGCTTCCCTGGTAGCTCAGATGGTAACGAACCTGCCTGCAATGCAAGAGACTCAGAGATTTGGGTTTGATCCCTGGATTGGGAAGATCCCTTGTAGAAGGGAATGGGTACCCATTCCAGTATTCTTGCCTGGAGAATTCCACGGACAGAGGGGCCTGGCAGGCAGGCTACAGTCCATGGGGTCACAAAGAATCGGACACGACTGAGTGGCTAACACTTTCACTTTCTGTGATAACTTATGTGAAGAAAAGAGTCTGGAAAAGAATGAATATATGAATATGTATAAATGAAGCACCTTGCTGTGTATCTGAAGCTAACACAACATTGTACTCCAACTATACTCCAATTAAACTAAAATATAAGATAAAAAACTTTAAAAATCCCTTTAAATAGCTTCTAGTTATAAAAATTTAAGGCTATCAGAAAAATCATGAATATAATAAATAATAAACACAGCTACAATATATTGAAAACAGACGAGGTACCATCCACCATGTTAGGCATTTTACATGTATCATCTTATTTAATCCCATGATCCTGAGATGAGATTTATCAATCCCATTTTATAGATGAGGACACTGGAGAACTCACGCCATGATTCCCCATGAAAATAAAGGATCATCATATCCATTCAGGGTTTTGAATTTAAATGGAAGCATTTCATCTTTGTGCCTGAAACTGAGATGACATCTGAGGATGGAATTTCTGCACTGTCTAGTGATTAATGTGTTTACAATCCTCTGCTGGGGTAATTCTCAGGTACTAGTATTTATGGTTACGGCCGTTCATGCTACTGCAAAACCCATTTCCCACCTGTTGTTTTTTATTAAACCTCCCTAAAGGGCATGAAATATTTCTTTGTGCAGATTCTAAAAAACGGGGATCATGAAATATGTGAGCAGAAACATCGTGTATGGATTTACTGTTTGGAATTTTCAAACGCTATAAAACACAGTGTTTACAGCCCATTCATCATTTATAAAAGTTTATTAGATTGATATGCCCACTGACTCACTGGTATCCTGCCATTTATTGATACCAATACATCAAGTGGTGGGCTGACATTTAATATTTATTAATAACTTCTGTGTTTCATTGCCTGTTTTATAGAATCCTTGCATTATGTTTTATGTTTATCGTCAATCAATCTAGGTTTTAGGCAAACTTTTTATTTTAAAATAGTTTTTAGATTTACAGAAAATTGCAAAGATAGTCCATTGTAACTTGTGTTCTGGTATTTGCTATTACTCAACAGTGGTTAGTACCATTTATCACAGCTGATGAACAAACATTGGTATACTGCCACTAACTAAGCTTCAGGTTTTATTTGGGTTTCATTAGTTTTCCACTAATGTACTTTTTCTGTTCCAAGATCCATCAAAGGCACCGTATTATAATCATCATTTCTCTTAAGCTTCTTCTGGACTTTCCTTGTTTCTCGGACTTTCCTTGACAGTTTTGAGAAGTGCTGGTCAAGGATTCTGCTCCTCCATTTAGGTTTGTCTGATATTTTTCTCATGGTTAGATTGACATTACGGGTTTTGGGGAGGAAGACCGCTGAGATAAACACCATTGCCATAACACCATATCAATCATCCTCTTATTAAATATAGGGAAAATAAGTCAAATCAAAACTTTAAACTGAATAAAGTTAATTTTCAAAACTAAAAACAACAAATTATTTAACTCAGAAATACCATATTTTATTTTGTGGAGAGAATGACAGAGAGGGAAACTAATTTTTACGTCCATTTTGAGATGAAGGCAGACCTAAGATTTTAGCAGGAAGCCAGCTAATTACAAAAGAGCTGTCCAGCAAGTTCTTTTGAGGTGCTTGCCAACACAAACTTCCTACAAAACAATCTCAGATGATGGCATATTTGAAGAGAATTTGTTTCAACCTAGCAGGATCTTACTCTACCATACAATACCTTCAGGTATTTCAAGTTTTTTTCCTGTTGTCAAACCACAGAATCCCTATGAATCTGGGTTTGAAGAATTTGCTTTAAATTAGTTCCACAGAAATTCCTTCTTTAGGAAAGTTATGACTATGAAAAAAAGAAGTAAGACTTAGGCTGAAATATGTATTTCCTGCTATTATGTATATTTTTTCCTCACAGTTCCTAATTGAAGGTCTGTTCCTCAGGGGGAAAAAAGTAAGGAACTGATGTAATGTCACAAACTTTGCTAAATGCTGTTCAATGAACGATAAGGGAGAATAAGTGGTTTCTTTTTTCAAAGAATGTGTCCCCCCAACCCCTGGATAGGAAGTGGGGGTGGGGGGGACAGGAAAAAAAAGTTTTACAGCACTTCTATATATAACCTTCCACCTCTGCAGAGACATAAAATAATTATGGAAACAAGCGTGGAAAAATAATTTGTGGTGTATAAAGGGATATTAGACTTCAACTAGCATGTCTAGGCATTCATAACCATGTGAATAAGAATTTCATTCCTTGACTGGCTCACTCATTGGTATGGACTAAACTGTGTCCCCTTTCTAAATTGATATGTTGAAGTCAGAACCCCCAGTAACTCAGAACTGTGACTGTATTTGGAGGTAGTGACTTCAAAGAAGGGATTATGTTCAATTGGGTCATTTAAAGCAGGCCCTAATCCAGTATGATTGGTGTCATTATTTTTAAAAATGAGATTAGGATACAAACTGCAGAGGAAGACCAAGTGAAGACCCATGGAGAAGATCTCCATTTTCAAGCTAAGGAAAGAGGCAACCAACCCCGCCTCTGCTTGATTTCATTTCTCTCCTTTAAGGCACCCAATCTGCTATACTTTGTTATGGCGGCAAATTAATCTGCTTATCGAGCATTAAGAGTGAAGAATCAAGGGTATAAGAAAGGCTAGAGGGTATGAGACTGGTTGGATATTACATCTCAATAAACTGTTAATTATGTGAAGATCTAAGTTACTATCTCTCATGATTTCCATATCTAAGTGCAACTGCTAATGAGTCCTCCTGCGGTCTCAAACTTCTTTCATCATCCCAACCTCCCCACCTCCCCTGGCAATGAAAGTCAAACACTACAAAGAGCAGACTATAATTTGTGGGGGTGGGGGCAGGGGAAACTTCAAAGTTTGTGTTTATAGAAAAAGAAATAATGTGTCTTCATATATACTTCAGCATAAGGATTTAAATTTAAAATCAGCCATTCATTAACCTAGTCCAATTTCTTATACGTTTTTCCATGAGTTCCAAACCAACATTTTCCAATTGTCTGCCAGACATCTGTACATGAATATTTCTTAAAGGTAGCCAACTCAATACATCCAAAAGAGAATTCATCTTTTCTCTTGGAACCCATTTCTCATCCCCTGTTCCCATGATGTCTATTACTGGCATCGCTATTTGCCAAGTTGCTGAAATCCAAAATGTAGATGTTGTCTTCCTAAGATTATTTATTATATTTCATTAATTCCAAGTCATACAATTTTTTTACCTCTAAAATAATGATGCATCTTTCCATTGCTGGTATGTTAACATTGTGTTATAATTTAATTAATGAATTTTAAAAATTAGTTATGTAATTTTTAAATGGTGTGTCTTAAAATTAAGGGCACCTTACTGTCAGTGAAAAACATAGAACCATACATCCCGTGTCCTCATCTCCACTCTCACTGCTTCTACTAAGGTTAAGTAGGAGACATTACTTCTTGTTTGGACTACTTGTCTCCTAACTGACTTTGGTTGCTGGTCTCTTCCCATAATCTACTTTCTACATGGCCACCAAAGTTATCTGGAACACAAGATTCCTTTGTTTGCAGTGGCTCTTACTGTAGATGAGCCCAAACACTTGCAGATAGCATTTCTGTCTCAACCTACTATTCCTGGTCCACTTTCCACAATATTGATTTCTCTCAGGGACCCTGGGCTCCAGCTGCAGCCACATACAAAAAGCCACTTGCAGACAAGACCCAGGTTCCTGTGCTCAAAGCCTTTCTCATTCCATCCTCTCAGGCCAGACCGTTCTTCTCCAACCCCAATGCTGGCTGCTGCTGCTAAATCGCTTCAGTCGTGTCCGACTCTGTGCGACCCCATAGACGGCAGCCCACCAGGCTCCCCTGTCCCTGGTCTTCTCTAACTGTAGATACGTCTTTAGATCCCAGGCTTCCCACGTGGTACTAGTGCCAAAGAACCTGCCTGCCAATGAAGGAGACATAAGAGATGTGGGTTCAATCCTTGGGTTGGGAAGATCTCTTGAGGAGGGCATGGCAACCCTCCTAGTATGCTCTCCAAGCATACTCTAGTATGCTTGCCTGGAGAATCCCATGGTCAGAGGAGCCTGGAGGGTTACCCTACAGTCCACAGGGTCGCACAGAGTTGGACGTGATTGAAGCGACTTTGCAGTATATTCAGAATCCATACCTTTCAAAGTTCTTACTCTCAAACAGACACTTATTCCTTGTTCTTCCTTGTATATTAACATTTCATTACTATTTCACAGTCTCCCTCTATTAGATCTTATTTGCCTCTAGAAGGGGATTCCCCTGGAAGGAAGGAATTACGGAATTATGTCTTGAGTCATGGTGGATGTTCACTTGGAAGGCAAGAGAGAACATACCATCTCTTTCTAGTGTATATGTGTAGATGAAAACTGGGAAACAGAGCTTAGATGTCATGTGAGGGAGGTGGTCCAAGGAAAACTGTATTATTGTTAAAGTACTATAACTATAAAGGACGCTTTTTCAGGAGAATAAGAAATCCATGCCCTCCATTTCTCAGCAGATTAGGACAATCATTTCATTCACTGTGGAGGCAGTTTTTAAATACCTCCGAGTGATCCCTTCTTCCTGTACACAGGTCTTTGCGCAGTCTCCTCCCCTTGAGTGTGGGCTAGACCTGGTGACTTGTTTTTGATCAATAGAATATGGCCAAAGTGAGGAAATGTGACTTCTGAGATTAGATTATACATAATTGTGATGTCCATCTTGTTTGTTCTCTCTCAGTATCTTTCTCTCTCTCTCTCTTTTTCTGGTTCTTCTTGCTTGCTTATTCTCATGAAGCAAGCTGTCACATTGTGAGTTGTTCTATGTAAACAGGCCCTTATGGCAAAGAACTGAAGATGGTTTTGGCCAACATCCTGCAACAAAACAAATCTTGTTGCTATCCACCTGAGTGTGCTTAGAATCAGATCCTTCCCTAGTCAAGTCGTAAAATGACAGCAGCCAATACCTGATGGCAGCTTTGTGGGACATCCTGAAACTAATCCAACTAAGCCAAGCCCAGATTCTAGATCCACAGGAACTTTGGAATAGTAAATGTTTTGGACTACTAACTTCAGTTCAGTCGCTCAGTCATGTCTTTGCAACCCATGGACTGCAGCACGGCAGGCTTCCCTGTCCATCACCAAATCCCAGAGCCTGCTCAAACTCATGTTCATCGAGTCAGTGATGCCATCCAAACATCTCATCCTTTGTCATCTCCTTCTCCTTCTGCCTTCAATCTTTTCCAGCATCAAGGTCTTTTCAAATGAGTCAGTTCACATCAGGTGGCCAAAGTATTGGAGTTTCAACTTTAGCATCAGTCCTTCCAATGAATATTCAGGACTGATTTCCTTTAGGATTGACTGGTTTGATCTTGCAGTCCAAGGGACTGTCAAGAGTCTTCTCCAATACAGTTCAAAAGCATAAATTCTTCAGCACTCAGCTTGCTTTAGAGTCCAACTCTCACATCCATACATGACTACTGGAAAAACCATAGCTTTGACTAGACAGAACTTTGTTGGCAAAGTAACATCTCTGCTTTTTAATATGCTGTCAAGGTTGGTCACAGCTTTTCTTCCAAGGAGCAAGGGTCTTTTAATTTCATCACTGCAATCACCATCTGCAGTGATTTTGGAGCCCAGGAAAATAAAGTCCCTCATTGTTTCCATTGTTTCCCCATCTATTTGCCATGAAGCAATAGGACCAGATGCCATGATCTTCGTTTTCTGAATGTTGAGGTTTAAGCCAGCTATTTCACTCTCCTCTTTCACTATCATCTAGAGGCTCTTTAGTTCTGCTTTGCTTTCTGCCATGAGGGTGGTGTCTTCTGATATCTGAGGTTACTGATATTGCTTCTGGCAATCTAGATTTCAGCTTGTACTGCATTCAGCCTGGCATTTCACATGATATACTCTGCATATAAGTTAAATAAGCAAGGTGACAATACACAGCCTTGATGTATACCCTTTTCTCAATTTGGAACCAGTTCGTTGTTCCATGTCTGGTTCTAACCGTTGCTTCTTGACCTGTATACATATTTCTCAGGAGGCAGGTCAGGTGGTCTGGTATTCCCATCTCTTTCAGAATTTTCCAGTTTGCTGTGATCTACACAGTCAAAGGCTTTGGCATAGTCAATAAAGCAAAAGTAGATGTTCTTCTGGAACTCTCTTGCTTTTTCTATGATCCAAAGGATGTTGGCAATTTGACCTCTAGTTCCTCTGCCTTTTCTAAATCCAGGTTGAACATCTGGAAGTTCTCAGTTCACATACTATTGAAGCCAACTTGGAGAATTTTGAGCATTACTTTGCTAGCGTGTGAGATGAATGCAATTGTGCAGTAGTTTGAACATTCTTTGGCATTGCCTTTCTTTGGGATTGAAATGAAAACTGACCTTTTCCAGTCCTGTGGTCACTGCTGCGTTTTCCAGATTTGCTGGCATATTGAGTGTAGCACTTTCACAGCATCATCTTTTAGGATTTGAAATAGCTCAACTGGAATTCCATCACCTCCATGAGCTTTGTTCATAGCGATGCTTCCTAAGGTCCACTTCACTTCATATTCCAGGATGTCTGGTTCAAGGTGAGTGATCATCACCATCGTGATTATCTGACATTTCTGTGTATTCTTGTCACCTCTTCTTAATCTCTTCTGTGTCTGTTAGGTCCATACTGTTTCTGTCCTTTGTTTTTGTGCCCATCTTTGCATGAAATGTTCCCTTGGATCTCTAATTTTCTTGAAGAGATGTCTAGTTTTTCCCATTCTATTGTTTCCTCTATTTTTTTTGCATTGATCACTTGGGAAGGCTTTCTTACCTCTCCTTGCTATTCTTTGGAACTCTGCATTCAGATGGATATATCTTTCCTTTTCTCCTTTGCCTTTCTCTTCTCTTCTTTCCTCAGCTATTAGTAAGGCCTCATCAGACAACCATTGTATAATCATAAGGGATTTGATTTAGGTCATACCTGAATTGTCTAGTGGTTTTCCCTACTTTCTTCAATTTAAGTCTGAATATGGCAATAAGGAGTTCGTGATCTGAGCCACAGTCAGCTCCCAGTTTTGTTTTTGCTGACTGTATAGAGCTTCTCCATCTTTGGCTGCAAAAAATATAATCAATCTGATTTTGGTATTGACCGTTTGGTGATGTCCATGTGTAGAATCATCTCTTGTGTTGCTGGAAGAGGGTATTTGCTATGACCAGTGCATTCTCTTGGCAAAACTCTGTTAGCTTGCCCTGCTTCATTTTGTACTCCAAGGCCAATCTTGCCTATTACTCCAGAGATCTCTTGACATCTTACTTTTGCATTCCAGTCCCCTATTATGAAAAGGACATCTTTTTTGGTGTTAGTTCTAGACCACTAAATTCAGAGGTAGTTTGTTATACAGCATGTGTGTGTGCATGCTAAGTGGCTTCAGTCATGTCTGACTCTTTGCAACCCTATGGACTGTAGGCCGCCAGGCTCCTCTGTCAATAGAATTTTCCAGGCAAGAATACTGGAGTGGATATCTCCTACATTGGCAGGTGGGCTCTTCACAGCAGTGGATAACTGATATACACTTACCAAATAAGAAAATCAGAAAACAGATAATAAACACAGGATGAGTGGAAAGAACCAAAACCAAAAACAAAAACAAAACCTCTTACTGATACCCAAGTACTCAAACAATATGGAAAAGGAGACTAACTTATTGGTCCAAGCACTCAGCAGATAACCACAAGCCAGCCTGTTCCAGTGGCCATCAGCATTCTCCTGGTCCAGCTCACTGTGGAGAATGGCTCTTACCAGCTGATACACTTTTATTTCTGTACTCACTGTGTGCCAAGTCTTTTGGTTTAGGTAGTAAGTTAACTGTAATCCTGGTTCCTAAGAGTGATAATATGTAGGGGGCGATATACCTAGAACATTCCTTTAGCTCAGGGAAAGCCTTAAATGGCTTTCTGAGCTGTTTGAATTTTATTGCTTATATGCAGTGGGCAGCTATAGAAGGTGAGCTGTTTGAATTTTATTGCTTATATGCAGTGGGCAGCTATAGAAGGTGAGCTGTTTGAATTTTATTCCTTACATGCAGCGGGCAGCTATAGAAGGTGAGCTGTTTGAATTTTATTCCTTACATGCAGCGGGCAGCTATAGAAGGTGAGCTGTTTGAATTTTATTCCTTACATGCAGTGGGCAGCTATAGAAGGTTGTATGTGTGCCTGCTCAGTCACTTAGTTGTGTCCAACTCTTTGTAACCCGTGGACTGTAGCTGGCCAGGCTCCACTGTCCACGGGATTTTTCAGGCATGAATACAGGGGTGGGTGTCTTTTCCAGGGGATCTTCCTGGCCCAGGGGTCAAACCCACATCTCCTGCATTGCAGGCAGATTCTTTACTATTGTACCACCTGGGAAGCCCTTATATAAAGTTATCAGACAAGTTATCTGAGAAACCTGTATGCAGGTCAGGAAGCAACAGTTAGAACTGGACATGGAACAGCAGACTGGTTCCAAATAGGAAAAGGAGTATGTCAAGGCTGCATATTGTCTCCCTGCTATTTAACTTCTATTCAGAGTACATCACGAGAAACTCTGAG